>NC_141049.1:63826538-63959038 GCF_041138505.1 Cibotium barometz
TAGACCTTCATGTGCATAGAGGTAAAGCTCCATTGGAGGTAGGGGAAGCATGAAAAATACCCAAGTCAACCTGGCCATCTTCCATAGCCCGCCGCTCTAGGAAGCCGTGTACATATACAAACTTGTCAGGATTTCAATTAATCATCTCCCTTTTTAATTTTCAGTTTGGGTATTCATGCCCTATGTCGCCCAATTTGTGGTAGTTCATCCCATTGCCACCCACCCACCCATGGCACCATCATTGCAACTCCAACATTGAAAACATATTTTTCCAAATTTATTTCCACCATTGTGTTCATTGTCCCTTGCCAAGTCTCCCAAGCCAAAAATCGTCAAAATCAAGTTCGTTTGGGCCTCTAAAACACCAATGCAAATTTTCAGCTTGTCCGTGTGGGAGTCTTCAAGCTACTCATCGGTGGTACCTACATCGAAATATGTTAAGAACCAAGCTTGTAGAAATTACAAAAAACAATCTCTATCCTTACTCTTTTCAATAATTTTGCAAGTCTTCATAGAGCTACTTGTAGTGTTTAACATTGCAATCAATAGCATACATACTTGTAGTATTTTTGAGTGCATCACTTGCATCCAATTGGGTATAGAGAGTACACTTACAGATGGTATGGTTAGTAATGATGTGTTTGGAATGCTTGCCTACAAAAGACAAGCTTCGAAAGTTAATGGGTCTAACTACCCATTATGGATTTATATGATGAGGCACTTACTGGTTGCCAAAGGGCTCTAGGAAATAGTTACAGGAGATGAAGAATGTCCAATATCTATAGTGTAGCAGTCTACTCCTGCTACTTTTATAGGAGGTGTTACAATCGCTTCAATCATTCTAGCACCTATACCTCCCACCACTACAGATCAAACACGATGGGATTCTAGAGATACACATGCACATTCCCTCATTGCTCTATCTATGAAGAGGAGAATTATACCACATATCCATTCATGTGTCAGTGCTATGTTAGCATAAAATTAGATACCCTTGCAGCACTATATTAGATGCGCAACGAGGCTTGTGTGCCCTACCTGAAAAAAGTAGCTAAACATGTGTTTGGATAAGGTTGACTCTATGGATGAGTATCTCAACGATATCCAGTGCCAATGGCTACAAGGCTAACGGATGTAGACAAGGGTGACAATGAGAAGCCCAAGAAGGAAGGGTAAATGCTCATACTGTCAGGAACTAGGGCACTACATAAATGAGTGTAGGAAAAGGATTGTAAAAGAGAAGTAGAAGAAAGACTCTGGCATGTTTGTGGGCTAATGCATTAGCACCACCTAGTGCTAACAAAAAGGATTCAGCTAGCTATGCTCAACATGAATGGGTATTCTAGGTACATTGCAACTATGATCCTTCCTTACATGATGATGTATGCATGGCATTAAGGGAAATTCGAGCTCCAAATGGGCCTTTTAGAGCCCATTAAAATAATATAAGGCCAACCAATGAAAGTGCTTGTATTCTAGATCCATGTAACATGAATCTTTTTTGTCAGAGTGGTCTCCACAATTTTGAGCTAAAAAAGAGGAATAAAATATGTTGGCATAAAACTCAAAAATAGAAGAATGTCAGGCCTAAATACCACCTACCAAAACATTGTCAGAAAGAATATTAGGAAAAGAGGTCAGACTTATCGAAAGCTAGTCTAATTGAAGACTTTCTCCATAATTTAAACTTAGTTCTCTTCATTTTCTGCCTCTCTTACAACGTCACTTATTTCCGCCATATCTGTTTTATCTCTTCTTCTTCTTCTCTCAACCTCTTTTTTATTTCATCTTAATAGTTTGGTAAACTTTGTTAAGCTATGTTTTCTAATCATGATTTCTTTGTGATTTTAGTTTGTTTGTTATGTTTGTTAACCTTCCTGACCATGATGTCATTTGTGAAAACTTACAAGGTTATTTGTCAGCTCGACCAAGGAAAACAGAGTGCAAGGTTCACAATGTTTATTTAAAGTTGTATTTTTTTTTTGTATTATTGAGTCCAACAAAATGGTAATAATGTTATGTTTTCCCTTTGTAGATGAGCTCTAGGAGAAAACACATCTGTAGCATTGAAAGTGTGGAGCTTTTCAATAGGAAGAATGCTGATGGTAACTAGATTTCTTAGCGGTTCAGGAAGTCAAGCTGAATCATGATGAGACCCAGAGACCCAACCAACACTCTGAGGAGCATTCAAGGTAAAACAAAAAGACATTGGTGATCCTAAAAGAAAGAATTGGAAAGGTAGGATCGTGGAGTTTTGCAGGCAACCACATGGTACAATCGAGGTCCTTGTGCAGCATGTTTATATGCACACGGACATAACACTACAAGAGAATAAGGGTTTAGTAGCAAAAATAGCAGCGCTTTTATAACTAGAAGGGTACAGAGATGTCGGTTCCATTTCACTGCTGCTAAAAAAGCATCTATTTTCGTTGCAATGTGTTTGCTGCTAGCGCTATGTGTAGTAGCAGTAAAATATCATTGCTATTTACGTTGTTGAGCAGCGAATGTACTGCATAGTAAAAAAAGCTGGGGCAGACTGGGGAGTCTGCACAAGACTCCCTAGTCTACCCTAGCTCTTTTTTTTCTAATGTAGACACATTAAAAGTAACACAACTTTATGTCCTACTCATCGTCATAGACAAGTGTAATGTAAAACTTGACAAATGCAAAAAAAGGCAACTGCGTTCACTACAAGACAATGCTTCCATACACGCATTTGATACACGCGATAAGTTACGAGCGCATGTATGGTCGCGCATGTATATGAGTAATATCGGTCGCGTGTATATGGGCATCTAAATTCGCGTGTATATTGAGTTCATAAACGTGTGTAACAGAGCGTGTATACACGCGTAAACACTGTGTTTTAGATGCAGATATACACGCTTTATTACACACGAGAGCAAATATTATTTAAGAAAAAATCCATACCTTTAAAAAAATATAAACCATCTCATAGTACATTACAATATATATCATTACACAATCCCACTACATGCATTTACAATAATGTATATTCAATAACAAATCATGAGATGATAATTAAAAGACAACATATACAATAGAATTGTCATCAATTTAGAACGATACAATGATGGATTGGTTAGGATTCGATCTCATCTTCAATAAGATCCATCCTTGCCAAACGATCAACATCAATATCCATTTGATCAATTTGTAAGGCTATGATTAAATTTATTCCACTATCGATATTCTATCCATTGATAATGGTACCGATGCCCTGATCATCCTCATCAACATCACCATCATCATCAATGGTAGGGTCATCCTCATGATCATGAGAAATGGCACGCTCATCCTCATTATCATGATCATCTCTCATTTCTTGATCATTGATCACAATATCTTCATTGGCATGTTCGACATCATCTTCATTGCGGCCTGCTACATCCTCCATATGCTCCATATCAGTGAATGTATTGTACATCACTTTGGAACATGGTGCAACAGGGATGACATACCACCATTTAGTGTCATGCACCATTGGGAGATAGAAAACCTACTCAAATAAACATACTGCAATGTATTAGCAAGGAGTACGTGAACTTAGATATATATGTACATGAAACACATTAGTAAAAAAACGCATACCTGCTCACATTGTTGTGGCAATACGAGCCTATCTTTCTTTGTTTGCTAAAACTTTGTAGAGTCAATAGTTACATAGCAGCTTGCATTGCATTTTATTGTTGCATTAGGCCCTTTTTCCACCACGTTCATTTGCCATTTGACATCCAAAACATACACAAAGAAGCGACGAAAGTCAAGCCTAAATATGTCTTGGATTGTGCCACAATAATCATCCATTTTTCCATTGGCTCCTAATGACACCGCAATCTTGTGTATTCCTCTTATCATCAATTCTTTATGTTTAAAAATGCTTTCCTTCACACCATATAGCATTAAACATAGTGCACTGGACCAAAATAGAAGCAATATTTGTGTGAGCAATGTGAATAAATATTAAAAGCAAATCACTTACAAACTAATGCAAAACATTAGTTCTATGTACCTTTAACATGCATCTTCGTGCATACTCCCATTCTTCCACCGTGATATGCAGCCCCTCGTCTCTCTCTGCTCTCTCCATTTCCTCATGCAACCAATCAACATGGATATCATTCGGAAGTGTTGCTAGATGCTTAGGGTACGCCTTACGAGAGCCATGTTGCCTCCGAAAGAGAGCTCTTTCTGCTTGCCTTCTTGTCTTTGCATCCTCATATCTTGTAACCCATCTGCTCATCACATCACTATTAAGAATGCAAGTGAAATTGAGATCATCAATCAATGCTCTTTCAATTACTTTACTCTGTCCTTTTCCTTGAAGGCACAATGGAGGTCATCCTCAAGTCCTCTTCATTGCTCCATAGTCGCGGCAAAGAGTTGTCCACTTGACTAAGAAATTCTGAAATATATACAAGAGACTCTTGTATCAACCAACCCTCAGCCATGCTTCCTTCGGGCCTTGCACTTTGCCTCACTAAGTCTTTTAAGGCCTTCATGAAGCGCTCTAGGAAGAACATCCCCAACGTGTATGCACAGTGCCGTATAAAGAAATTTCGTCCAAACCACCAAATGCACAATGAGATGTAGTTGGCTTGTGAGAATGGTTCGCGAAAAAGTTTCCTCTACCAAACAAACCACCTCCACTGCCATAACGCTTGCATCATCCAACGTGGCTGGATCAATTGCTTTGGAACTAACATATCTGAAAAACAAATGAATAGTACATTATACCTGGCCTCATGCATGTTCATTTTGAAAAACTATCAAATCAAAGTGCAAGGTATAATGAAGGGTGATCTGACATGGGTTTTACATACCTCACAAGCTCGCCCATCTTATAAATACATTTTTTCAAACTCTTGTTTGCACAATGGTCGATGCTAGTATAGGTAGTATGAATTGCGCACATAAGAGCACATGTATATATGGTTTGAGGCATTACAAAATTTAATTTCAATGTACAAGACTTGGAAAACACTTACTTGGAGCATCTTGTGCCAATCGTGGGACTTCAACCCGTATAGTTGCTCAACACCTCTTTTCTTAGTGGTTGTAAAGGCTCCCTTCAATGATCTCATGCATCCAGTGGGAATACGCAAAGTAGTGATGGCCTGCTTTACCTGCTTCTCCTCCTGCTTGATATAATCCATGGTGCACGTGGAAGACGAACGTGCCGACCTTGACGCATCCGTCCTACGACCCGCAAGTCGTGCCGTATGCTGACATTGTCTCATTTACCAATAACATGTTCCCAAATACTAGATGCCACATTCTTGAAGATGTGCATGGGATCAAGAAGATGGTTGATCTTGAGATGGGTCCAATATGGTAGCCGGAAAAAAATGGAGTACCTACACAAGAGATGCCATGACATGATTGCTCTATGTGATCTTTAATCCAATTAGAGACTACACAAAAGAAGATTAAAAACATTAATGTATCTGTTCATGCCATCTGGAGAAATAACATTTGTAGACTCCCAAATGCGCTTCCATGAAGTGTTTGTGGATGAATGTTACTCTTACTAGCAACATATTTAGGATGATTTGACGGGAGAAATCGATGATGATTATCGAATATGGTCTTACACAAACCATCAACATACTCATGTACTAAAACAAAGGGCCACAAACAGGACATGTTTACTCGATGTTTTCAAACCTGTTAAAATATAAATAAAAGTTAGAATAATAAAGTCAATAGTTGTAATTAATATAACCAATAGTATTAGAGTAGGGAGTTATTTGAATTCTTACAAGAACAATCGTCACTGTATCCTGGAAAGTCATGCATTGTCCACATCAACACTGCTTTCAAGTCGAAGTGTCGAGAGGAGGGAGGCCTACTAACGTCCACCACCGCAACACCTCTCCATAGTTCCTCCAACTCATCAAAATCAACGGTTCAAGATAAACATCCATGTGCTTTACTTTATGTTTCCTTGGAATTAGAAGGGATAACATAAGATGTCTCTTCTTGATCGCCATTGATGGTGGAAGGTTGTAATTCACTAACACAACTGGCCACACGCTGTATGCGGTGCTTTTGAAACCAAATGGATTCACTCCATCCATACCTAGGCCAAGTCTCAAGTTTCTAGGCTCTGTTTTGAAGCTAGGCCACTTATCTTCAATATGCTTCCAAAAGCAGGAGTGTCTGCGGGAATTCTCCACATGCCATCATCCGCCGATCGATGTGAGGAATGCCATGACATGAGCTCTGATATGGATTTGCACTTGAACATGTGTTTAATGCGAGGAACTTGGACACCATGAGTCATTTGGATACTATCAATTTACATCTACTCACCTCTAAACCTGTTTGATTTCATTCTCCATACATGGAGATGTGATTCAAGGTAATTCGACGCGCTCGTACAATGCATCCTTGACATCGATTACACATACACTTGATCCTTTGTCCCAACCACATCGCGATTACGGGGTGACTCATTGTCTCATCTTCACCAGAACTGCTTGAGGAGATTGATGACATTCTGTGTACAAAAGAGCAAATACATAATCATAATCAATTTTTAATCAAAGTATAAAAAGTCTCTGTATCGTGTGTATAACCACGTGTATCTATGTGTTTACCCTGTGTCAAAATGTGTGTATTTTCATTGCAATGTTACCATACACGCGATCATACACGCAGCAGTCAATGTCATACTTAAAACAAAAGCCGCTGCCTACTCCAAAACCCTATCGCTTTCTTCAATTTCATCTTCTTCGTCGCCACCAAAGCATCACAAGTGCAAGGAGCTTGTAGGAGGGTGAAAGGAGCATACACACGGGTGCACACAAAAGCCAAAAAGGAGACTCACTTGTCAAGAGGTGAGTCAGTTTGGTCATGTCTCTTCCCTTCCTTTTCTTTATGAAAATGTCCCTTTTCTTTATGCAAGTGTCTCTGTTCTTTCTTCTCTTTCCTGCAAGTGTCCCTTTTCTTTATGCAAGGGTCCTTTTCTTTATGCGAAAATGACGTTGGTCGGTAGGCGGCCTTTTTTTGGTACTTTTTTCGCAGAATCGCGTGTATGCCTATGTGTACTCTGCTAGATAGTTTTTTCACGTGTGTATGCCTACGTGTACTCTGCTAGATAGTTTTTTTCACACGGAGATACATGCGATCTTGGATGGGATTTTACACGCGATACACTTCATGATGCATGATGCATGATACACTTCATGATACATAATGCATACAAATGGATTCTTTTTGCAGATTCTTCATGGATCCAGGTTCTTCATTCGATCCATTTGCGTTCGGCACTTGGATGATGGAGATGCTAAATCATTTTGGGTGCCACCCTGGCCCAGTTGAGCTTACAGAGTATATGTATGCCCATCCTCCTCCTAGATTCCTTGGTATAGTCACCCCTCTCCCGAGTGCCCATGTCACTCCACAACCTTCTGTGCCGCCTGCTGCGAGTCCGGCGAGGAGACATACCCCTTCCCAGACACACTCACGCACCCCCTCCCAGGCACCGTCACGTCAAGGCTCACGGCCACCATCACGTACTCCCTCACAACCACCGTCACGCTCAGTGTCACGTCCACAGTCATGTACACAATCCCCCAGTGGTGACTCCAGAGAGGAGAGCAGTTGCCATAATAGGGAGAGCAGACGCCGTAGTAGGGAGAGTGGGAGTGGAGGATGGGGAGGATGCGGTGGATGCTTTGGTGGGGGAGGTGGTAGGGCACACGATGAGAGAGGAGATAGAGGGAGAAGAGTTGGAGGAGACAGTAAGGATGAGGAGGTGGTGAGAGAGGTAGAGGGAGAGATATACTATGATGTGACGGATAGGGGCGGGATAGTGATGGATGCGAGGGGGAAAGAGGTAATGGAATACATGCGTGGGGTAGTATCAAACTTGTATAGAAATTGTTTTATTAAATTTAAAAATCAAAATAGTTGATTAGTTGGGGAGGTGATAGATGCTGTACATAGTCGGTACCCCAATCCCCCACATGCGACATTCTCGGATGTATGGGGAAGGACGCGAATAAGGGAGATCCTAAGTAACAAAAAATCCTAAGTAACAAAAGATCTCACCTTAAGAAACTCGCGTATGTTGATGGGGTAAATCAAGCTGCGGGTGGCTATCATGCTGAGAAACCTGCCACTACCCACAAATGCAAGTGGAAGGAGGCAAAGAAACGAGCAAAGGGTGGCGTGAAGAGTAGGCAGCATGTGGAGGCACGACGGATCCAGATGGAGACCATTGGATCTTCGCATTTTGGATCTGGAGGCGTCGAGTCGTGGGAGGCAGAGTTCATAAGTATCTTGCCACCTTATTTGATTTTTTACTTAATTCATTGATGCACTGATTCATTGATGTGCTGATTGTTTTAATCTTACAAATTGTGTTGATTATGTTACAGCGCCGGGTTATGGTGGGGAGGAAGCCCACAGCCCACGAGACTGCGTATGCTCGCGCGTCGGCATAGCAGACGTGACATGTGGGCCCTCTCTTTAGAACCGAGGGACGTATTATAGACGCGCAATTTGAGATGGCCACCATGAGACCGTTTGGTCGACAGGTACTTGAAAACTCTAAACGAATGATTTTGGTTTATTAAATTTTGAATTACATATATATATATACTTATATATGATATATTACTTGAACACGCACAAGTTGTTGCTGTACCTGCTAATGCTCCTCTGATGATCCACCCGCCACCACTGCTCTTGCTCCTCTTGGACGTGAACGACAGGGTGAGCACTACTCTTCGGACATGTATACAGATGTGAGCTCATCTGATCTTGGAGGGAGCAGCTCGTCATCATCTGAGTCTGAGTAGTACTCAGACTTATAGTATCACATCCATATTGAGGATGTGGTTGTATATATATTTTTGTAATTGAAGCCATGGGCTTTTTTAGATAAACCAATTTGATTTTGTATATATTTGTTTATATTGAAGCCATGGGCTACTTCAACATATGGACTCCCTTGAATATATGTTTTTACATAATGAAAGCCATGGGCTTATTTCAGCACACATAAAATTTTGATAGTATTACATTCATGTCTTTCTTGAATCGTGTATTGATAATGTCGTTCTTGAATCGTGTATTGGCAATGCACAAAATATTCTTCGTGGATGGTGCAATGAACCAAAAAAAAATCCAGAGAGTGCTATTGGGTGCTGGAATGCTGGAATAGATTTCAGGCACCAAATACCACTCTTTGGATTTTTTATTTTTGCTCTCTATTCGTGTGTATCTGCGCATAAAGTCTACCAAAGTCATGTTTATATGCGCGGAAAATCTGTTAAACACGCGTGTATCGAAGTAAAAAAACTGGTAAAATGTGTGTATAATCCCGTGTATCAATGCATCTGACAGGCATCATACACACGCTTTTGCACGCATGTTTGTGGCCGCGATTATACACGTGCTGATACACAGGCCCGCTACTTTTTTTCACGTCATTTTTCGCAGCTAACAACGTGGGTATGATTCATGGTTTTATGGTAGTGGATTCATGGTTTTAGGAATGTTGAAATTCAATTACAATACTTGGCAGAATTACAAAAGTGTATGATTCCAAAAAAGCATATACAAGAGAAGGTGTAATCAAAATCTATGGAGCTAGGGGCTACATTGAGGGGGTCTACATCCCATGCATTGAGATTATTATCTTTCCTTGCAGCTCCACCCCCTTCGCTTCTTACATTTCCATTGCTTCTTGCTTGGACATTTGCACAACCATTTCTAGTAACATTATCCTAAAATGTAATAAAACTAAAAACAAAGAGGTTTAGGATTTAGGAATGTACTTACTTGCCATACTTGCCAAGCATGTCCTCCATTAATAACAATATATCCTTCATCTTGCACCCTTTCAAATAGATCTTTCAAACTCCATTGTAATGCAAAATCATCTTCATCTTGCATAGGGGGTGGTCCACTGCTTCAAGCGCTATAGATATACAAACAAATGAACATTAGAATTATGTTGTTATTTAAGATAACCTTCTTTAAGTAAAAGATAAGGTACAGTTGGAAACTAATATATACTTACAAATATTGTTGGGATATTGACTCCTTCACTTGTAACATCGTGCCACAAGTTATTTACCATCTATCTAAGAAAAAACATAAATACTTAAAACTCTTATGCATACTCCAATACATGAGGCTTATGCATATAGCATTATTCATATAGCCTTATGTATATAGCTAATGCATAAGGTTACTAGCATGCCTAGGTAGCTACTGGTATACATTGGTAAGCTACCGACATGCCTAGGTAACTACCGGCATGCATTGGAAGCTACCAGCATGCCTAGGTAACTTTCGGCATGCATTGGAAGCTATCGGCATGCCTAGGTAGCTATCGGCACGCATTGGAAGCTACCGACATGCCTAGGTTTACTACCGACATGCATTGGAAGCTATCAACATGCCTAGGTAGCTACCGGCATGCATTGGAAGCTACCAACATGCCTACGTTGCTACGACATGCATTCGAAGCTATCAACATGCTTAGGTAGCTACCGGCATGCATTGGAAGCTACCGGCATGCATTGGAAGCTACTGACATGCCTAGGTTGCTACCGACATGCATTGGAAACTATTGGCATACATTGGAAGCTACCGCTACAACACATCAGGAGCACAACAACATTTTCGAAAGGAAAATATTGGGGTTTTTCGCGATGCTAAGCAACGATTTATTTATCGCTGCTCAGTAGCGCTTTTACGCTACTCAACAGTACTTCTTACAACAAAATGTCACTGTCTATAACAGCGAAAAAATGCTGTTATATTGTAAAAATATCCCACTTTTTGTTGCTTCTTTTGCCGCCGCATAGTTTTATATTTTGAATACAATAAACTTGTACTCTAAGTGTTTTTGTAGTTTATGCCTTATCTATCACTTCTACCTCTCCTACCCTATCCTCCTCAAGCTCAAGTAAGGTATGTCTACTCTTTTCATTTATCTCCTATTCAAACAAGCTTTCCATGAAAGCTTTCTTGTGTATATTTCCTTTCTCTTTCCTCTCTTTTAAGTTTTTCTTTTCTTCTTTTTCCCTTCTTATTGAAGCTTAACCATTACGAGTATTTTCCCTTCTTCTTTTCCCCTAATCAAGAGCTCTCCATTAAAGCTTCATAGGGTAAGAGATCTTCAAATTTTTAAATACTTTTTTTTTCTTGACTTGGTTTAATTTTGTAGGTTTTCAACACATACAAGCCTCACAAGAGATCTCTTTCTTGTATGTTTCTTCTTTCATACTTTTGCTAGGGTTTGTAAGTTTTAGGGCTATTTTGGTTTGATTTTGTAGGTTTTTAACATATACAATCCTCACAAGGTAAGGGATCTCTTTCTTGTATGTTTCTTCTCATATGCTTTTACATGTTATAGGGTTTTTAAGTCTAGGCCTCGTGTTGTAATGCATTGAGCACATGACCCCCCTCCTCCCCCCTTTCAATTTGTACTAATTTGCGTGATATAAGATTGTTTTTGGGGTAAAATCACTACAATGCGAGGAGGTTGACATGCAGTTGTTAGGGGTTCCCTTCTCACGTTGTATTGATTTTGATTCAATAATATCATAAATGGATCTAACAATGATTGGAATGGTAGCATTGAAATGGCACTTTGCATGTGCCTAAGCACCCTATGTAGTTCCTGTAGGATACACCTATGTTGCTCGTACCTTTTATTCCTCATTGCTTGCATGGTGAACTCAAGACCATAGGTCTACATGAGGTTTGTATTCAACCTCGGTAGTGCAGCTATCATGTGGTAAAATAATCAACATATGGTTGCTTTAAATATGGTCTCAAAAGTGGTTGGGTGTGGAGGGTGGCTAAGCAACCTTGCATTTTAGTTTAATTACGGTAACTAGGGGGTTGTGTTAGGGATATAGAAGGCAGAAGGTGCGGGAAAGGAAGGCAATGTATGTGCAATGTGTATGTATTGTGTATGTATGTACACATGTTAAACACCTATTTTAATGTCATCTTGTTGACTACCATACTCGTGCTCAGATATTATCAATGATATACAAGGATGCTCTTCACTATGAAGCCAACCTTCCCACCACTGAAGAGAAATTTCAAGATATTCAGCAAAGGCTCAATAGTCCACAATTTTATTCAAGCCACTAATTCATAATTGTTGTGAAGTTTATTAAAGAATTAAATTTTCAATATCCAAAGCATTAAGCCTCGCGAATTCAATGTGTTCTGTTGACTTTGGCTTCTTTCTCCTCTATCCTAACTGCAATCCTCCTATACCACCACATAAGTAATTGCCTCAATGCATTGACTTCATGGATTCCACCACCATGCAAGGTGGCCTCCTAAAACCCATAATGAGCTTGCCAATGTGAGTGCTCCATGCCTTGGGTAGACCATATTGAACATTGAAGTACTGAGGAGATCACCTAGCTTTATGGAAGGATCCAATGCCCTGTTTCATCAATCTCAAACTTACTCTTTCTATCTTTCAATTCTTCATAATTTCACTTTCATCAAGTTTTAGTACAAATTTCAATGTACCACCACATTCTTGAACAAACATATCATAGAACTTCACCATTGCATCTTGTAATTTACACACATCCAAGACATAATTGTTGTTTGGATTTAGATTGAAGGTCACTTCTTTAGCACAATGCTTGAATACATGTGAGTGAACTATGTGTTTAGGCTCACCAATGAGTTCAAGGATATTGTTATTCAATTGTTGCCTTGATTTTCTAGCACTAAAAGGGCATGGTAGAAGAGTTACCCTTTTGTTTTGCAACACAGGCTTAAAACCTGCATCCATTTGTCTATAGATCCAACTTTTTCACAAATACCTTGAGCTTTAGTTGTAGTAAATGCATTCTTCACATCTTGCAATCATGCATGCACGAGATCATTAATAATTGTTTTGAACTTTAAATGAGAAAGTATAGACTTCACCATCTATCTTGAGAAGACTTTTGAGAGTGCTCCACTGTCTTGTTTAAGATTCTTCAGCTTATTAGTCCTCGACATGTATACGAGGTTTGTAGTTTCCACTATTTTTTAACAATGCAATAAGTGGTCTTTGTTCTCTTACTCATTCACGTGCATCCAAATTAGAGGTGGGCCCATGTTTGACTGTCTTCTCTAATACCCCTTCTAATTTGTTGTTCTTGGCCTTTAGATCCTTTGCTTTTTGTTCCAATTCATGGTTCTACAAATGCTGAGCATGAACAACTTCTACCAACTCATTGTATTCATTCTCCTTGTTAGACAGTCAAGCATTTAACTGTTTGATTTGAGCTTCCTTCATCATCTGCATCTTTTGTGATGATATCCAAACACTTTGCACTTGACTAGCAACCCTTGTTGTGTAATCACACAAACATATTTGATCAAAGAAGTTAGGCCTGAAATTTTAAGTGGTTGTTGGGTCAAAGGATCAAGTGGGTAAATTGATCCTTCAACCCATATATCAACATGTTTTCTCCCTAATTCCGTAGCTTGTTGCATTACATAAGGGTTGACCTTAGAAGCCTCTATTCTCTTATAGTAGAGAGGAGCATACTCATCATCCAGGCCCACATGTATACATCGCTTCTTAGAATTATCTTTGATGTTTTACAAACCACAAAACAATATTGAAATTGCAACTAACTCCTTTCTTTGCCAAAATTTACAGTACAGTAAAATAATATCATTAATTTCAGACACTTGCATTTAAAATAACAGAAAAATTAATGACATGCCTCCAATATTTCTTGATGCCCTACTTGATGCAATAACTCTTCTTGGTAGCAAAAGAATCGATTATAGAAAATCAATGAAGGAAAAAATGACACCAAAAAGCCAAATCTCTCTTCATTGTTGTCCATGCATAAATAGTCTGCGTGAGGAAAGAGGAGATTCAGGTGAAATCTTAGAGGCTTCCTTGAGGGATTGAAGATTTGAATGGAGGGAAATTCGAAAGGAGAAGAGTGGCTATTGAATTTGGAAAACTCGCCCAATCAAAACCACCATAACTTCATGAAAATGCACTAGAATAGAACTTAAGCATGTTTAATTGCACTGAAAAAAAAGAACTTTTCAAAATACTGAGTTCACTTCAAGATATATTCATGTTCTTTTAAAAAATGCCACTATTTCCAATCAACATCTTCTAATTCCATGTTTTACTTATGTCAAAAATATAGTTGCATAGTTACATATGTTAGAAATATCCTCGTACTTGTTTTCTTGCTTTATAGAGTACTAGCTCTTTACATTTATGAATTTTCACTCGCAATGGTTGAAGTTACGTAGAATTTAAGAACATTGGGAAAAATAATGATTGAATCTCTTTAGAAAATATGGAGTAAGGAGAATTTAGATTCAAAAAGAAAAGAGAGAAACCCAATATATTAATATTGGGAGAAACCCAATATATTAATATTATTTTTACACTTTATTAGGATTCTAGGATGAGAGACAAAGCCCTTAAAGGGCCCATTTGGAGCCCAAATTTCCCCCTAATGTATGGTACTTTGATAGTGGTGCTAGCATGCACATCACATCACAAAAGATCCTCATGAGGGGGGCATAGTTACATGTGCAAAAAACTCAAGTTATATTGTTAGAGGAGTTGGAAACATTGGGCTCACTGCTACAAGTGGTGGCATGATCACTCTAACAAGGCCAAGTGGTAAAAGATTATCCTTCCACGAGTGGTAGTTACATGTGGAGTGAAGTTCAAAACTGAAGCATGTTGTGGGCCATTAAGCAAACGGAATGTAGTGGGGTCATGATAAAGAAGTGAAGCATGCTGGTGTGGGATTGTCCTTTGCAAGGGGAGGTGAGGGGTCATAGAGGGGGACTCAATGCAAGAGAGTGTAGTTTGAGTCTTCCTCTCCCTCATGTAAGAGCTTGTTGTCATCGTCGCCACCTCCTCAGAAGCTGCATCTCCAAGGAGCTGCTATAGCAAGTGCAAAGCCCCCAACTCCATGTCTAGCTCATAGACAGAAAGGAAAACCTTCAACTACCCCACCTTCTGTAAGGTCTTCAGGAAAAATAGCTTCAAAAATGGCATCTTCTAGAAATTCAAAAAAGGTATCCCGTTCACAGACTTCAACATGTAACACTCTATCCCTTTGTCTCTCTCCCACTCCCACTCCCACTCCCACTCCCTCCCCCCCTCTCTCTCTCTCTCTCACACACACTCACTCACTCACTCACTAACTCATTCATGTGTATGCATACGAGTGTTTCTATGTGTATGTGTGTGTGTCTTCATTTGGGTGTTTTGGTTAACAAACCATGCAATGGAGGTCTACATGCTACTTCATCCAACTTTTGCCCAAATTTACTCTCTTATGTTTTCAAATTTTTCCCTATATGATTTTTGTGCTTCTCTCTCTCTCTCTCTCTCTCTCTCTCTCTCACTCACTCACTAACTCATTCATGTGTATGCATAGGAGTGTGTCTATGTGTATGTGTGTGTGTCTTCATTTGGGTGTTTTGGTTAACAAACAATGCAATGGAGGTCTACATGCTACTTCATCCAACTTTTGCCCAAATTTACTCACTCTAATGTTTTCAAATTTTTCCCTATATGATTTTTTTGCTTCTCTCTCTCTCTCTCTCTCTCTCTCTCTATCAACAAAACACACACACACACACACAGACACACGTGTTTTGTTGGTAGACAATGCAATCTACAATGTAGAGGCTATATTTTGTAATGTATAATCAACATAACCTTGCTTTGTCTTCATGTGCGGCGTGGTGGAGGGCCCCTGAGGTGAACTATCCACACCAAGAAGTGTTTTGCATGACAGCCAAGCAATTCAATGCACATAGGACGCTTGTTGTTAAAGGCTCAAAGGACTCTAATATGGCAGAGGAGGAGTGGCTATCTTTGTTCAACCATCCCAGGGATCCCCCTTGGAGTACCACATTACGTGCAACAGTATTTGCCCAGATATGTATTCAGA
Source organism: Cibotium barometz (assembly GCF_041138505.1). Classification (NCBI taxonomy): domain Eukaryota; kingdom Viridiplantae; phylum Streptophyta; class Polypodiopsida; order Cyatheales; family Cibotiaceae; genus Cibotium; species Cibotium barometz. The sequence goes on from NC_141049.1 coordinate 63,842,501, forward strand.
TCTTGCATTCTTCTTCCACTAGAAGGTATACCAAAAGAAGCCAACAAACTAGGAGGTCAGCGTCACATTCACCAAGGGCTATGTGCTCGAATTTAGTTTCGGAGGTCGTAAGAAAGGGAAAATCAATGAAGTTTTGGCATGGGCAAAATTTGCAGAAAAGTATATTAATGAAATGCAAAAGGGGGACTATTCTAATAGACACTACAGAAGATGACGACTTCTAAATCAGCCATATTGCCCCCAATGAGTCCCTGAAAAAGGAGGAAAAGAAGGTGGGAAACAAACAGGCCTCCCACTCAAAATCTCTGCAAAGTAGGAAATCTGCAATAACCCCAACATCGAGCAAAAATGCATCTGGCCAAGGTTCAGAGTTTGTGTTTGGTAGTCTGGAGTGCACAGAAGAGCAATGATAAAGTGTACTCAACCGCCGTTAAAGTACTGAAAGATATGATACACGTTTGCAAAGATGCATTGGCTACTTTTCCTCCTGACACAGCCCCAACTCGCGCCAGAATTTCTTTGTGTGTGCAAATAGCCAGCCACCATAAGTTAGCCATAAAGTTGCCCTCTCTAGGGATTGACGAGCCTGCGAATCTCTTAGGGTTGGAGGTTATGGGTTTAACTCTTTGCTTTTCTATTATGATATGGCCACATGTTATAATTTGTCATTTCTGTAGTGGCTTATGTGCATGTGTTTACTCTTGCAGGTTAATATATGTAGATGCAAGATGAGTTTGTTAAGGAGTTGGAAGGTGAATATGAATTGGTGTCAAATATGTGTCACCAATGGTTTCATCTCCCCTGACCAATTATCTACACCTCGAGAAGGTGAAAGTTAAGGGAAAATGTGTTTCATGTGGTTTACATGTTCTTAACTAAGAGGTACATATGCTTGTGGTTCTGCCTTGTTAACATTCCTACTACTCCCTCTGTTTTACATGCCAACTCACCAATCATCTACACCTCGAGAAAGTGAGAGTGAAGGGAAAATGTGTTTCATGTGATTTACATGTTCTTAACTAAGAGGTACATATTCTTATGGTTCTGCTTTGTAAACATTCCTGCTACTCCCTTTGTTTTGCATGCCAACTTGGCATTAGGACATTTTGGAGGTCATTTGGAGGGCCTCGTAACGAAATTCACTACTTTCTCTCACTAGAGAAAACTTAAAAAATACCAAAACATCCAAAAATAAAAATGTATATGTTATTCCAAATTACCATTCTATTATTTAAGAAAGGCTACAAGCTTGTCATAACCTTTATGAATAAGGCTGCGAGCTTGTCATAACCTTATATTCTAATATTTAATGAGGCTGTAACCGTATTTTCAAATCTTCTTCAATAAGATTTTCCTTTTTAATGAAGCATTGTGGTGGTATAATTGAAATTCAAATAATAAACCACTTCCATATATCCTCTTTCATCTTTACACATAACTAATGGAGGATTATGATGCAAGTAACGGTCCTTCAATTGACCAGATTAATCAAGAAGATAATACAAAAAAGTATCATCTACACATTGATCTTGATAGTGAGTATGAGCCCATTCAAAAGCGCAGAAAAAACTATGCAATCCTCTCATTAAACGTTAAGGAAAACATGAGAATGGTAGGGTTGCAGAGCACATTGATCTTTGGTGTGATGGATCAATTAACCCTATCAACCCTATGAGCACTTCCCATACTCACTCCTCAAACCCAAATACTCTGTTATGTTCTACAGGAGATGGAGTAAATGGATTGCTAGGATATTGCAAATACATTGCTACATATACAGATGGTGAAAGACATTATTCACAACATCAAGCAGTTGAACTCCTCCGTTCAACATAAGATTGCAAGGCCCTCAAAAAGAAATTGTGCAAAAGTATGTGAACTAGGGCCATATTAGTGAGCAATTTAAAAGAATAAGCATCTTCTATTTGCTTGTAGTATAGACCCTAAATGAAATAAGACCCCTTGGTAATTTCATTTTCCCACTCATCAACATAGCTCAGCACGTTGCTTAACTCCAATACACTTAATCAGGTAAAAGTCTACACCCTCTTCATTGGTTGCAGTTTCTGGATTCACTGCAAAAGTGTCACCAACACGCAGTGCATTGCTTAACACATCATGATGTCCTTCATATGTCGCATCAACATACGTGTCTTCCTCATTCACAGGGGCTACTGAATCGGGTAGAGGAACTAAGGTGTGAAACCTCCAAGGTTGTACATGTTCTTTGTTGACACATCTATTCCAATACCCATTGTGCATCCATCATAAAAGCATGCCAATTGCCTAGTTGCAAATTCTGGTGGATCTCAAGGGTTGTGACCGGAATAGCATGCATTGAGTGTGATTTCTTAATAGGCTCATAGTTCCACTTTACATCCCTGTTCACATCTCCTACTTTGACCTCCCAAAATTCCCAAGTACATTCCCTTTTTTTTAATAGACAACTAGCTTTAGCTCTCTCAAATAACTTATCTTTGAAGAAATTGACTACATCTAGCAAACTTTAAAGAAGCCCCATCACACTTCAATTGTTTGTGAGTCAGTGCCCTCTTTACAATATCTCCTACCCCATCATGCTCTCCCTTGCCATGCCTTGTTGTTTGCAGAGAAGAAGTGACTCATCTCAATCCCTGTCAATCCTGCATACCTTGCGACAAAATAGAAGGGCCTACAAGCCTTAAACTATGAAGCAGCTCTGTTAGACCAAACCCAATTCCTCTTTGGTATAACCCCCAATTCTTTCAGCCACTCATAGTGCAACATGAAGAAATGTTGGGAAAAAAATGTATCATGCACTCTATCATCTGATATATGAAGAAGTGAACTGTCTTGACAACTTCTCCTACCTCTCACACTAGTGTATACAAATATTGTGCACTGTGTAGCTGCTGTTTGAATACATAATTCTCTACAAAGTCTACAATGAGACAACCACATCATCAGGGAATTGAAGAATATAGTCCTTGAGTTATTGTGCCTACCATCAAGCGACATAATTATGCATGATCAAAAACTTCATCTTGGTCTTTAGGAATTGTAGAAATTGCCAACATTGCATCTCCTTATTATTTAAGAGATCTTTTCTCTTCTTCTTGTTTCCCTTCTAGTCTTCCACCTCCACATATTCATAAACTTTCACAATAACGTTCTATCGTTGCTTGTTGGTCTCCAAAGGGCAGCATGCCAACTTCTTTACACCATAGTTTTTGTATTTCCTCAGTAGACATTTCCTATCATGAAAAGTTACATCCTCTTTCATTGGGCAGATTATTGACTCCCACAAATGCATGATGCCTTTAAAATCACCAGTGCTATAACCTATGATTGAATCAACTAGTGCTACAAACCTTGCATTTGAAATGGCATCCCGCAACATGGATGCAAAAGCTATGAGAGCACATGTGATTTAATGCATCTTTCGAAAAGGAAATTCGGACGTGGTATTCACAACAACATGTATACTTGTCCCCTCAATCAACAAATAAGTCTTATAGCTGTATCTTGCACTTTGGATGTGCTGCTTTGAATCAATGGAAAAATTTAGTCTACTAAAAAAAGCAGCCAAAAGATGATTTGAGTCAGTATGGCCTGAGGTTACAAATTCTAGAGGGTACTTTATCAGGGGGGCAATACTACATACCATGTATTATTACAAATTCTAGAGGGTACTTTATCAAGGGGGCAATAATACATACCATGTATCCATGCAATGAAGGTGCTAAATGTAGAAAAAGATAGTAATTTGTAAGAGTTAAATAGTACTTACCAATGATCTCAATGTAGAAAAAGATAGTAATTTGCAGGAGTTAAATAGTACTTACCAATGATCTCAAGGGGCAAACTAGCATTTTTTATAGTCTGGCAGGTGCTAGCTAAAAGTTTCCAATAATCTGTAGGTGCTAACTACCATGAATAAGTGATTTGCATGTGTGCTAACATGAAAATAGCAGTGTCTTATAGGTGCTTTACTACCATGAATAAGTGATTTGCATGTGTGCTAACATGAAAATAGCAGTGTCTTATAGGTGCTTTACTAGAAATTACCAACAATAACTTGTAGGTGCTAACTAGCATGACTAAGTGATTTGCAGATGTGCTAACCTACAAATAGGTGCTAACTAGCATGTAACTATAGCTAGAAGACGCTATATAGCATATGTTAATAACTAACAAGTGCTAACTAGTACTTGGCAATGTATCTACTAACAATTAGCAGTGCCTTATAGGTGCTTGCATTAATATTTTAGTGGTGTGCATATGCTAACTAGAAGCTAGTATAGTAGATGCTACCTAGAAATTAGTTGTGAACCACATTACAAAAATTTTTGACTCAAATTAGGCCCTTTTAGGATTTGTACATGTTATCTCTCTACAAACATGGGCTCATGGTGAAATTTTTGTAAATCAACTCAAAAGTGAGAGGAGTTTGGACATTTGGAATCTACTCTTTGAGACTTTTCTAATGATATATAGCATGATGGGCAATTTTGCATATTCAAGAAGTCTCCAAATGTGGTGATGATGACATGGCACGTTACATGCCACATTATCACTAAATTTGGGGACTTATTGAATATGAAAAATTGCTCGTCATGCTATATATCATTGGAAAGGTCTCAAAGAGTAGACTCCAAATGTCCAAGCTCCATTCACTTCTGAGTTTATTTATAAAAAAATTAACCATGATCCCATTTTTGTAGAGAGAGAATGTGTGCAAATCCTTAAAGGGGCCAATTTGAGTCCAGATTTTCCCTAATGTAAGTGCTAATCCTTAAAGGGGCCAATTTGAGTCCAAATTTTCCCTAATGTAAGTGCTAGCATGCTTTAATGGTGCTATTTGGCACAATATAAGTAGTACAAAGTGCTATCTTACATATGCTAGAAGATGCAGGTTGTAGTTAAGAAGCATTATGATGCTCCTTCAATGCTACTTTAATTTCTCTTAAAAAAAATAGGGTTTAGCTAGCATGTTCTGTAAGTGCTAACTAGCATGTACTTGTTGTAGCTTGAAGATTCTAACTAGCAGAGTTTTGTAGGTGCCCATACACTTGTAGTTTAAAGATGTTATCTACTAGCATATGTTAGCAATTCTCAGGCGCTAATTAGTGATTGGCAATGTCTTTGCTAGTAATAAGATGTGGTTTGTAGGTGTATTAGAGATATGCATGTGCTAATTAGTAGTTATTACTAGTAGGTGCTATAACTAGTAGTGAGTAACAAGTGCTTCCTAGTAATGCAAAATGCTATCTCACATATGCTAGAAGCTGCACCTTGTAGAGTAAGCAGCATTATGATTCACCATATCAATTGCACCTAGCTGATTACAGTTAATACCCGAGACTTGTTAAATAGATGTATTGGGTGTTTGATGTAACTTTTTATTCCTATTCTCTTTCTGTAAACATCCTTTTTGTTGGGGGAAAGATGTGACTCAGTTTCCCAGAATGAGTAGATTGGCAATGTCTTTGCTAGTAATAAGATGTGGTTTGTAGGTGTATTAGAGATATGCATGTGCTAATTAGTAGTTATTACTAGTAGGTGCTATAACTAGCAGTGAGTAACAAGTGCTTCCTAGTAATGCAAAATGCTATCTCACATATGCTAGAAGCTGCACCTTGTAGAGTAAGCAGCATTATGATTCACCATATCAATTGCACCTAGCTGATTACAGTTAATACCCGAGACTTGTTAAATAGATGTATTGGGTGTTTGATGTAACTTTTTATTCCTATTCTCTTTCTGTAAACATCCTTTTTGTTGGGGGAAAGATGTGACTCAGTTTCCCAGAATGAGTATATAAGATCTTTCATTTCATATGTGATTCTGCGTGTATAGTTTTTCTTCCAAAATGCTACCAATGAGAAGAACAATTGATACCCTTGATCAAGTTGAGTATGGACACATGATCTTGCAATGTACAAGCTACGCCGAGACACCTGAAGTACTTGTATGACCTCCAAAAGCGACATGTGTTGAGTTGATTTCATCGCCACAATCAATATGGCCTTTTTTGAAAACAATTCATGTTTATTTGTTGGTTGTTTCATAGTAGCCAATGTCCTATAGACATTGGCTAAGATGGATCCTTACAGTCGATCCTCCTCCCTAGAGAGTTGATCTCATAATCCTTGTACCATAGGATGTGTGAATCGCGAGATCGAACATTTCATACCTGAGTTGTGTCGTCCCCATGCCTACTGTTCTATCATTGAAAAACTTCAACATATCAATGATAATTCTTTGCTTTCTATCTTCATCAATCTCAATCACATTAGCCTCCCTCTTACGTTTGTTTCGTTCTTGCTGTTGTCTCTTTTTTGTAGCCTCATATTGTCTGATGATGGCACATGATTCTAGGTCCTTCATCCTTGCACAACCAAGACTTTCTTTCTACACTTGCAATCCTGTAATGGTAAGAACACTATATTGTAAATAGTATTTCAATTAAATGACCCACTTATAAACATAGATTTGGCTAAACCACATATACCTCTACCAAAGTAATTATTTTGACTTGAGCAACTAGTCAAGGCCACTAAGTTTGGTTTAATGTCCCCCAATAGAACTGTGTCCTCCACCAACATTTCTAAAAAAATAGGTGCGCTCTCTATAGTCATGCATCCTACAGTGCCTCCTTCAAGATAGAGTGTTACCTCTGGAGCTCTATTCTCTATGCTTGAGAGAGAGAGAGAGAGAGAGAGAGAGAGAGAGAGAGAGAGAGAGAGAGAGAGAGAGAGAGGGAGGGATCAGTGCAGGTGCCTCAACAGTATTGCTTGAGAAAGAGAGAGAGAGAGAGAGTGAGATATATATATATATATATCAGTGCAGGTTTCTTCAACAGCAATCAAGGTCCCACAGAGAGAGAGAGAGCTAAACCCTAAACCTCAAGATCTTCTCTCCTCCCTCAAAACCTAGGATTTTTCTATTTGTGTGTGCTGGAGAGAGAGAGAAGTTAGAAACTCAATCTACCCCACAGCAGCTAGAGAGGGACAATGTGGGTAATGTCGTAACTCAAAAAGCTTTTTCAAACTACTCTCCCTCCACATTCCCAATATTAAATTAAATTATACAAGTGGTTCCAAAAAACTTTTCACTCCCCTTGAATAATTTTGAATTCAAGTAAATAGAGAACTCAAAAACTTTCTTCCCTATCAAGAAAAACATTGTATGCTTGTAAGCAATGTCTATGGACATGCTATTTTGAGAAGATGGTTAATATGCTTCCACCCTAGAGGAAGTGGAAACATTTATCTCACTTCTACAAGTGGTGGGATGATCACTCTCTTTCATGTATTATATATGCCAAGCATTAAGAAGAATATCCTCTTAGCTTCGGCCATGGGTCTAGTCTAGTGGTTCATCTTATGGATGATAAATGCATTGTACATGATTGTAGTAATGGGGATATTATTGCTGCACCAATACTTTATGTCATGGTCTTTATAAACTTTATGCATACTAGAAAGTTGCATGTGATGCACATGCAGCAATGCTTGTACATCGAGTATGACAAATGCAGAGCTATGGCATACTTTTTTCGGTCACCTCAACTTTGCTAGTATAGTATGCCTATAAAGGCATGATTTGGTCTTGACATTACACCTATCAAAAAATTCTATGAGGGTTTCATTTTAGGTAGGATGCATTGGGCACCATTTCCCAAGGATGGTTCAGTGAGGGCTGCCCAAAAATTATAGCTTATACATAGTGATGTATGTGGTCCCATGAGGACATCATCCATTGGAGGTCTTCTCTACTTTGTTACATTCATTGATGACCTTTCCAAATTTAGCTTTGGTTCTATTCTATTGGAGGTTTTCTCTACTTCATTACGTTCATTGATGATCTTTCCAGATTTAGTTGGGTCTATAGTGTGATGATGGCATAGTCTCATGACAATAAAAGTACATACAAAGATTGCTTATTACATTTAATCTTGAAAATTTTAAGCATGTGTCTAGACCAGTTGAGATAAGTGCCAAACTTAGCATTCAAGATTCTCGAGAGACTTTTGATTAGACATTATATCAGCATGCTATTTATTCCTTGATGTATTTATGTAACACGGGGCCAGACATTTAGTTATGGGTCTCTTAGTTCAACAGGTTTATGCATAGCCCACGCTTTAGGCATTACCAGGCTATGAGCGGGTTTTTTGATGCTTAAAGAGCACTCAAGCAAATGCCCTTAAAGGAATTTGAAAACCCGATAGATGAATGCAAGAATGTGGAACAATCCAGGACAGTGATACTACCATTCCGGAAGTGACCATCAAGATCAAAGGAGAGATAGTGACAAGGGTTATTTATAGATGGAGGGTTAGGGGTAAATATAATATCAGATAGTCGGGCTAAAAAGCTAGGAGTTACTGACATGCAGTCAACTCCATTCCAGATCTACATGGTTGACCACAGAAGGGTCCAACATGCTGGGATAATCAAAGGAGAACAAATAGAAGTGGGAAGATGCATGTTCAGTGCCATCTTCATAGTTCTCAAGATGACTGAGATTTCAGGTGCATATCCCATGCTTCTAGGAACAAATAGAAGTGGCAGGATGCAGGTTCACTGTGTCTTCATAGTTCTTAAGATGACTGAGATTGCAGGTGCATATCCCATGCTCCTGGTGGGAAGACCGTGGCTCACGAGTGGAAGGATAAAGCACAATTGGGATACATATAAGATTACAATCAGGAGAGGCAAAAATAAAGTCTGTATTTCAATTTAGGAAAAGACAGGCTAAACCCACCAAGACATCTGCTGATGCAAGCAAAAAAGGGCCTAAACTACCTAGAAGGGTTAGTAGATGACGAAGAAGAGAAGATCATGAAGGAGAATCCAAATCTGGTGTCACTATTTGAGGTGTACATAGAGGGGATTGTACAAAGGTATGATCCAAAAATCCTAGTGGCTCATCCAAAAGTGCTGATAAATGAAGAAAGCACACAAGAAGAGGGGGAGAACACACAGGATAGTGTAGCAGGGTTGCAGGCCAAGAAAGAATGAGTAATGATGGCCCTCAAGAGAGGAAGCCCGACTCAAGAAGTGTAATATCAGAGTCCAAGAAGACAAACTAGAGCAAGTAAACTTGGGGGACAATGCTCGGAATTACTTAGATATGAAAGGGATTGATCCTACCAACGCAAGATTAATTTAAATAAGGATGCAACCCCCCTATCTAACAAAGCAGATATAGAATGAATCCCAACTACGCAAAACAAGTGGAGGAAATTGAAAAGCTACTGAGAGTTGGGTTCATCTATCAAGTGGACATGGTAGAATGGCTTTCACCACCAATAGTCATTATCTCGAAGAAAAATGGGAAGCTGAGGGTACCACAAGCTGAATGCCTCCACTATATCGGATCCATTCCTGCTCTACCATTTATAAATTCCTTGTTGTATGGCGGTAGTCAAGCGTGAGACATACTCCTTTTTCGATGGCTCCATCGAGATCAACCAGGTGGTACAGATGGCCTTGGAAGATAAAGAGAAAACGACCTTTATAACAGAATGGGGGGCATTTTCCTCCAATGTGATGACGTTCGGGCTAAAAAATTCTCCTACACATTCCAAAGGATGGTTCAAGAAATATTCTATGAATATTTGACCACCTTCATGAGGGTGTTTGTGGATGACTTTAGTGTGTTTGGAAAGAAAGAAGAACACATAACACACCTCATGATGTGCCTAGAAAAGTGCAGGAAGGCCAAACTAAGCCTGAATCTAGCCAAGTGTGCTTTGTTGTGTAACCAGTGGTGGATCCCTCTTAGGGCATATAGTGTTTGCAGAAGGGCTAGCTGTAGATCTAGCCAAGGTCGCAATCATTGTGAAGCTGCAGCCGCCCAAGAACGCCAAAAAACTTGCAAGATTCCTGAGGCTAATCAAGTGGCATAACATATTCATGAGGTTCCTAGAGAATGTGGTAGTGCCCAAGTACAGTTTGATGGTGAAAGATGCAAAATATGTCTAGTCCAGATCCTGTCAAGAGGCATTCCAGAACCTCAAGAGAATACAGTCGGCAGCACCCATTTTCCAACAACTAAACTATGGCCTAGTATTTTATGTGTTTTTTTTATGCCTCTTATGTTGCCATTGGTAGTGCTCTAATGTAGGAAGCATAAGAGGGTTGGTATGAGGCTGGTATAGACAAGTTTACTACACAAGTAGGTGGCTGTCCAAACCGGAGAAGAACTACTCCACTACATAAAAGGAGTCACTTGGAATGATCTACTCCATTAAGAAGTTCATCAGAGACTACATATTGGGGAAAATGTTAAAATTTCATATAGATCACAAAGCTCTCATATACCTAATACACAAACCAGACCTAGAAAAAAATTTGGCCAAATGGATGCTCTTATTAATAGGAGTTCGAGTTAAACATAAGGCACACCCTCGGGAATAAGCACACAAAAGTTGACTTCCTATCAAGACTAGAATTAGGAGAAGAGCCAGAGGGGGTGGAAGATGATTTCCTAGATGCACAGCTCCTCCTCACAGAAGGAGAGAAACCCGGTTGGTATGACGAAATGTTGCAATTCATATCTAACTTGTCCTTTTTGGAGTACATGTCTAGATATCAGAGAAAGAAGGCGACTCTCGAGAGCAAGTCATTCATGGTGGTAGTTAGGTAGCTCTACAAGATGGGCATCCCCGAACATGAGCAACAGGCTGTGTTGGGGGGAAGCACACTAAGGCATAAGTGGTGGGCATTTTTCGAGAGAAGTCACAAGGTGGTAGGTGTTCTAGGAAGGCCTATGGTGGTGGGCCGATTGCGCTAAAAGACGCGCACAGGAATGCGATATGTGCTAGAGGCTAGGGCAACCGAACGATGCATTTAGAATGCTACACACCCCAGTGTTGCCCCTAGAGCCATTCCAAAAATGGGGTCTAGATTTTATGGGCCCATTCAAGCCAGCAGCTCAAAGAATAGGAAACAAATACATCTTGGTGGCCACAGATTACTTCACCAAATGGGTACAGGCCAAGGCCTTGAAGGACTATAAGGTATCATCAGTAGAGCAAATTTTCTTTATGAATCCATAATGACAAGATTTGGATGCCCAATTGAGATAGTTAGTGACTAAGGGACCCATTTCCTTAATGAAGTGATCAAGAAATTGATAGAGCAACACATGATAATACATAAAAAGTCAATTGTCTACTATCCACAAGAAAATGGGCAAGCATAATCCACAAATAAAATCTTGAAGGGAATATTGATCAAGACGATGAATGAGAATAGGACCAATTAGGACACAAACCTACATCAGTGTTGTGGGCATTCTGGATAGCGTATAAGAATGCAATAGAACTTACACCTTTCAGCATGGTGGATGGACGAGGTAGTGGTGCCCATGGAGTTCCTAACACAAAGCCTCAAGATAGTTATAACAAAAGGTGCACAAGATCAAACAAATCCTCAAGCTAGATGAAAGGAGAGTACACAGTGCATTGCCAGTCGAGATCATGTAGAAAAGGAGAAAGTTATAGCAGGAACACAGAATTCAAGATCTTTGAAGAAGGAGATGCGGTCTTGCTATTCTCATTAAGAATGAGACCCCACCCAAGAAAATTAAAAATAAGATTTACTGGACCATTCAGAATTGTCAAGAAATGGGAATAGGAACATTTGAGTTGGTAAGTCTAGATGGACAAAGCTTAAGGAAGCTGGTGAATGGGTACAGGCTAAAGCCTTATTATGAAAAATCACCAAAACTAGCAAGACAAGCATGGGCCTGAAGGAAAGCATGTTCAGATTTAGATCCAAATTTAGAGTACGTAAGGCAAGTGTGTCCATATCCAGATCTAGAGAACGTAAGGCAAGTGTGTCCATATCCAGATCTAGAGAATATAAGGGAAGTGTGTCTAGACAAAGATCCAAATCTGGAGACTGTCCAACAAGCTGATGCATCCAATCAAGATATGGAAGGAACCCAAGAGGAAGATTTCGAGTTCTATCAGGATCACAAATCAGGATAGGATTTTGGAGTAGATAGAAATATAAGAAAACAAAATCCAAAATTAGGATGTACATATAAATATGATTTTAGTATGCACAGAATTAGAGGAGCCAATTGGTAGCAACATGGAAATGGCGAGAAAAGCGAGGTTGCCACCCAGAAAAAGGGTGCATAAATGGGAAGGGACACGTGTTGTGTCACCATCTCCTATTCCCGGCCATTAATGACCTTACAAAAGGCACTGCAAGCACTCATGGTTAGATTGTGAAAGCAATTTGGGAAAATCATGGAGAAGTCAAGCAGTTATGGCCGTACGTAGGGAAAGCGTACACAATGACAACGGCCGACTGTCTCTCCATTGAAATCCCAATTTGAAAATTACTATGCATACTCCTTGGATTCTGAACTACGCTACTTCTGAGCTCTTCTTCCACCCTCACCTTCTCTCTCTCTCAAAGTTAGTGCAAGGAGGGTTTAGGAAATATTCTATGAATATCTAACCACCTTCATGAGGGCGTTTGTGGATGACATAAGTGTGTTCCGAGAAAGAAGAACACATAATACACCTCACGATGTGCCTAGAAAAGTGCAGGAATGCCAAACTGAGCGTGAATCCAGCCAAGTGTGTATATGGGAAATCATCTTCCACCCCCTCTGGCTCTTCTCTTGTTTCCATTCTTGACAGGAAGTCTACTACTACTATGTGCTTGTTCCCGGGGGTGTGCCTTATGTTGATTTTGAACTCCACTAAAGAGAATCCATCTGGCCAATTTTCATGCCAGATCTAGTTTTCTTTATTAGGTACATGAGAGCTTTGTAATTTACATGAAATTAAAATATTTTCCCCAACAGGTAGTCTCTGAACTTCTTAATGGAGTAGATCATTCCATGTGACTCCTTTTCTATAGTGGGGTAGTTCTTCTCTAGTTTGAAAAGCCTCTTTCTTGCATAGTAAACTGGTCTGTACCACCCCTCTTGTGGTTCCTGCATTAGAGCACTACCAATGGCAACATCAGAGAGGCATCAAAAAACACATCAAATACTAGGTCATAGTTCCGTTGTGCTGGAAAATGGGTGCTGCCAACAGTATTCTCTTGAGGTTCTGGAATGCAGAGGATATGAACTAGACATATTCTGCATCTTTCACCATCAGACTGTACAGGTGCACCACCACATTTGCCAAGAACCTCATGAATTCGACATGCCACTTGATTAGCCCCCCCAAAAATATTGCAAGTTCTTTGGCATTCTTGGGTGGCTACAGCTTCACAATGATCATGACCTTAGCGGAATCCATAGTTAGCCCTTCTGTTGACACTATGTGCCCTAAGAGGGATCCACTGGTTATACAGAGCAAAGGCATCCTCACAGAAGGAGAGAAACCCAGCTGGTATGACGAAATGCTGCAATTCCTGTCTAACTTTTCCTTTCCAGAGTACATGTCTAGAGATTAGAGAAAGAAGACTCTCCGGAGCAAGTCATTCTTCGTGGTAGTAGCTAGGGAGCTGTACAAGATGGGCATCGATAAGATATTAAGAAGATGTGTCCTCAAACATGAGCAAGAGGCTGTGCTGGCAGAAGGGCACCAAGGCATAAGCGGTGGGCATTTTTTCATCGAAGTCACAGGACGAAAGGTGTTCAAGGCAGGTCTTTGGTAGCCGACTGCATTAAAATACTCACACAAGTTCACAAAGGAATGTTATATGTGCTAGAGTTTGGGGCAACTGAATGATGCATATAGAATGCCGCACACCCCAGTGTTGCCCCTAGGGCCATTCCAAAAATGGGGTCTGGATTTTGTGGACCCATTCAAGCCAGCAGATCAAAGAATAGGAAACAAATACATCCTTGTGGCCACGGATTACTGCACCAAATGGGTAGAGGCCAAGGCCCTGAAGGACAGTAAGGCATCATCAGTAAAAATGAAGTTTCTGTATGAAACCATAATGACAAGATTTGGATGCCCAAGTGATAGTCAATGACCAAAGGACCCATTTCCTTAATGAAGTGATCAAGAAACTGATGGAGTAGCACATGATAATACATAAAAAGTCAATAGTCTACTATCCATAAGAAAATGGGCAAGCATAATCCATAAATAAAATCTTGAAGGAAATATTAATCAAGATGGTGAATGAGAATAGGACCAGTTGGGACACAACGCTGCACTTAGCATTATGGGCATTCCAAAAAGTCTATAATAATGCAACATGACTTACACCTTTCAGCATGGTGTATGGATTGGAGGCAGTGGTACCCATGGAGTTCCTAACATAGAGCATCAGGATAGATGTAACAGAAAGGCTCTCTTTTGAAGAATCAGAGGTGCACAGGATTGAACAACTCTTCAATCTTGATGAAAGGAGACTGAATAGTGCATGGATAGCCAAGATCATGTAGGAAAGGAGAAAGTCCTACTCTCATCACCATCTTGAATAGGAGAATTGAACACATAATTCAAGATTTTTGAAGGAGATGTGATCTAGTTGTTCTCATCAAGAATGGGTCCCCACCTAGGAAAATTAAAAATGAGATGGACTAGCCCATTTAGAATTACCATGCAATTATAGATCAAGGACCTCCAGAAGGTCAATAAGGAGTTTAAAGAGGATATCAAAAGAATGAAATAGACCATGGCAAGGAGGGAGCAAGAGGTTATATGCGGATGCAAGGAGATCTGGATAGGTCCAGGCAATTACAGATCAAGGACCTCCAGAAGGTCAATAAGGAGTTTAAAGAGGATATCAAAAGAATGAAATAGGCCATGGCAAGGAAAATAAAAAATGAGATGGACTAGCCCATTCAAAATTACCATGCAATTACAGATCAAGGACCTCCAGAAGGTCAATAAGGAGTTTAAAGAGGATATCAAAAGAATGAAATAGGCCATGGCAAGGAGGGAGCAAGAGGTTATATGCAGATGCAAGGAGATCTGGATAGGTCCAGGCAGTCAACAGAAGGCCAAGTTGCCTTAATAAGAGAAGAACATATCAGGATCATCAAAGAAGTACATGCCAAGGCCGATAGAGACAAAGTATATTTGGTCAAGGGAAAAGCAAGGTTGGCTATCCTAGACGCTGATGAATTTCCAGAAGTGTACGAGCTTGAAGCGGAAAAGATGGAGGAGCAATGGGAAGGGAAATCCATTGAAGATCTAAAGGAGGTGTGGGGGGGTTATTTAAAGAAGTTGTTAGCAGCAATGCAAGCCCCGATATCATCTTGCAAACAGATGATCCCTACCACTCACAAGAAAATAGATGATCCCTACCACTCACAAGAAAACAATCCAGAAGAAGGCTTCGGAAAGCCAAACCAAGCCCCCAGCTAACATGCCTAGAACCAACAAGATCCCTAGAAGTAGTAGTAATCAGCCAAGAAGGCAAGGAGGCCGGGGCTAGTGGGGAAAGTGGCAGCAAAGAAACACAACTACAGAAGACCGGGGCTAGTGGGGAAAGTGGCAGCAACTACAGAAGGCGATTGAGCAGTTAAGAAATGAGGCGGATGTCTAGAAGCATAGGTTCACACTCCTAAAAGGAGATGGGAAGAAGGTAGCTACCCCAATAGACAGGAAGGGCAGGGAGCTCGTAATTTACAAGGGGTCACCAATGGAGTTGATCCCCCAAAGGAGCACACGTGAGTTGCGGACAAAGAAGCTAGAGGAGTAGGAGGATCACGAGCACTTAAAGCATAGATTGAAGAACTAGAATCCCTTGTGGAGGATTTTAAAGAACAGCAGAGGTAGGATGGCTTGACCATTAAGACCCTCAAGAAGGAGGTAGAATCTACAACCTCTGCCAAGAATACAAAATCAAAAGGAGGAAGAATGATCGTCAACATGATGAATGTCGCCCTGACAAGACAATACATGCTAACCTCTAGAAGAGACATGATCAACTGGATGCCATGAGGAAGGGGCATGCCAAGGAAATCAAGGCGAAGCAGAAGATGATAGAAGATTTACAAGGATGGGCCAAAAGGGAAAAGAGGGATAAGGAAGAGCTGTAGAAGAGGGTCTAGGAAGGCTAGGACAATAGAGCATGGGCATCTGGAAGGGCATTGCCCTAAATTGCATGCAAAATTTAATCTCCAGACAGCCCAACAGGCCAGTTGGCTCCTCTATTTCTGTGCATTCTGAAATCATATTTACATATGTACATCCTAATTTTGGCTTTTTTTTCTTCTATTTTTGTTTACTCCAGAATCCTATCTTGAATCTTGATCTTGATAGAACTCAAACTCTTCCTCTTAGGCACCTTTTAGGTCCTGATTGGACGATTTAGCTTGTTGGGGATAGTCTCCAGATTTGGATCTTTATCTGGTCATACTTCTCTTAGATTCTCCAGATCTGGATATGGACACAATTTCCTTATGTTCTCCAGATCTGGACACACTTTTCCTTCAAGAGACATGCTTGTCTTGCTAGTTCTAGCATTAAGGCTGCTTCAGTATATGTACCCATTCACCAGTTTCCTTAAGCTTTGTCCATACAGACTTGCAAGCTCAAATGTTCATGTTTCCATTTTCCTGACAATTCTGAATGGGCTAATCCATCTCATTTTTTATTTTCCTTGGTGGGGTCCCATTCTTGATGAGAAAAACAAGATTACATCTCCTTATTCAAAGATCCTGATTTTTGTGTTCCTATCCACCTACAACTTTCTCCTTTTTTGCATGATCTTGACTGTCCATGCACTTTGTAGTCTCCTGTCATCTAGCTTAAGGGGTTGTTCAATCTTGTGCATCTCGAATTCTTCTGGAGAGAGCCTTTCTGTTATAGCTATCCTAAGGCTCTATGTTAGGAACTTCATGGGCAAGCACCACTGCCTCCATTCCATACACCATGCTGAACTTTAGGTGTAAGTCCTCTTGCATTCTTATGTGTTGTCCAAAATGCCCACAATGCTAAGTGCATCTTTAAGTCCTAATCGGTGCTATTCTCATTCACCGTATTGATCAGTATTTCCTTCAGGATTTTATTTGTGGATTCTGCTTGTCCATTTAGTAGACTGTTGACTTTTTATGTATTATCATGTGCTGCTCCATCAGATTCCCGATCACTTCATTAAGGAAATAGGTCCCTTGGTCTCATTGACTATCTCAATTAGGCATCCAAATCTTGTCATTATGGTTTCATAGAGAAAACTTGCTACTAATGATGCCTTATAGTCTTTTAGGTCCTTGGCCTCTACCCATTTGGTGAAGTAATCTGTGGGCCACCACCAGGATGTATTTGTTTCCTATTCTTTGAGCTACTGGCTTGAATGGGCCCACAAAATCTTGACCCCATTTTTGTAACAACTCTAGGGGCAAAATTGGGGTGTGCGGCATTCTATCTGCATCATTCGGTTTCCCAGCCGGTTTCCAATCCCACACATAGATGACATCTTGGATAAGCTTTGATGGCTCGGCTTATTTACACCTTCCGCCTCATAACTTCTTCAGAAAAGTGCCCATCGTTTATCCCAGCACATCTTATTGCTCATGTTTGGGGACCCATCTTCTCAATATCTAATCG
Organism: Cibotium barometz; assembly: GCF_041138505.1. Taxonomy (NCBI): domain Eukaryota; kingdom Viridiplantae; phylum Streptophyta; class Polypodiopsida; order Cyatheales; family Cibotiaceae; genus Cibotium; species Cibotium barometz. Next base: position 63,859,983 of record NC_141049.1, read on the forward strand.
ATGCCCATCTTGTAAAGTTGTCCAACTACCACCATGAATGACTTGCTCCAGAGAGTCAGCTTCTGTCTCTGATCTCTAGACATGTACTTCGGAAAGGAAAAGTTAGACAAGAATTGCAGCATTTCATTGTACTAGTTGGGTTTTTCTCCTTCTACGAAGAAGAGCTACGCATTCGGGAAATCATCTTCCGCCCCCTCCAATTCTTCTCCTGACTCCAGTGTCTTGATAGGAAGTCTGCTACTACGTGCTTATTCTCGGGGATGTGCTTTATGTTGAACTTGAACTCCTATAACAAAAGCATCCATCTAGCCAATTTTCCTTCCAGGTCTAGATTGTTTATTAGTTACTAGAGAGCTTTGTGATGAAATTCAAACATTTTCCCCAACAGGTAGTGCCTAAACTTCTTGATGGAGTAGATCCTTCCAATTTACTTCTTTTCTATAGTCGATTAGTTCTTCTACAGCCTAGATAGCCTCCTGCGCTTGCATAGTAAATTGGTATGTACCAGTCATCTTGTTCCTCCTACATTAGAGCACTACCAATGGCAACATTAGAGGCATAATACTAGGTCATAGTTTGGCTACTCGAGAATGGGTGCTACCGACGACAATATTCTCTTGAGATTCCGGAATGCCTCCTAATAGGATTCGGACCAGACATATTTTGCATCTTTCACCCGTCATCACAAACTATAGAGGGGCACTACCACATTTGCCAGGAACCTCATGAATCTGCTATGCCACTTGATTAGCCCTAGGAATCTTACAATTTCTTTGGCATTCTTGGGTGGATGTAGCTTCACAATGATTGCAACCTTGGCTGGATCCATAGCTAGCCCTTCTGCAGACACTATATGCCCTAAGAGGGATCCACTTTGTTACAGAGCGAAGGCACACTTGGTTGGGTTTAGGCTCATTTTGGCCTTCTTGCACTTCTCTAGGCACATTGTGAGGTGTGTTATGTGATCTTCTTTCTTTCCAAACACACTGAAGTCATCCACAAACACCCTCATGAAGATGGTCACGTATTCATAGAATATTTCCTGAACCATCCTTTGGAATGTAGTAGGAGCATTTTTTAGCCCGAATGTCATTATATTGGAGCCAAATGCCCCCATTCTGCAACAAAGGGTGTTTTTTCTTTATCTTATAGGGCCATCCGTACACCTGGCTGTACCCGTTGAACCCATCCAGGAAGAAGGAGTATGTCTCGTGTGTGCTCGGCTACCACATCTAGCAAGGAATCTATGAATGGTAGTGTATAGATCTGATATGGTGGAGGAATTCAACTCGCAGTACTCGATGCAAACCCTCAGCTTCCCATTTTTCTTCAAGACAATGACTATTGGTGAAAGCCATTCTACCCTGTCCACTAGATAGATGAACCCAACTCTAGCAGCTTGTCAATTTTCTCCTTCACTTGTTTTGTGTAGTTGGGGTTCATTCTGTATTTTCTCTGCCGCCACGAATAGGGGTTAAATCCTCTCTCGAGTTGATCTTGTGTTGGTAGAAGCTAGTATTAATCCCCTTCATATCTTAGTAATTTTAGGCGAATACATCTTTGTAGGACTTTAACAATTCCAGGAGCCTTCCTCTAAATTCTTGATTCAGCTAAACATTGATTCTTACTGTTTTTGGCTCTTGGTCATCCCCAAGGTCCACTTCTTCTAGTTCGTCTTCCTGGACTCTGATGTTCCTCTTCCTGAGTTGGGCTTCCTCTTGATTGAGGGCTAGCATTGCTTTTTCTTGCTCAGTCTCTCTGCAGTCATACCACACTGTCGTCCTGAGTGTCATCCCCCTCTTCCTGTGCACTTTCTTCATTTATCAACACTTCTAGATGAGCCACCAGGACTTCTGGATCTTATCTTTGTACAATCCTCTATATGTTCACCTTTAATAGAAAAAGCAGATTTGGATTCTTCTTCATGATCTTCTCTCTTTGTCATCTTCTACCCCTTCCTTGTAGTGTAGGCCCTTTGCATACATCGGTCAGCTGGTTAGGTTTAGCCTGTCTTTTCTTAAAATGTAGACTTTCTTTTTACCTCTCCTAATTGTGATCTCGTCTATATCCCAGTTGTGCTTTATCCTTCCACTCCTAAGCCACAGTCTTCCTAGGAGCATGGGATATGCACCTACTATCTCAATCATTTTGAGAACTATGAACACGACATTGCATCCTACCACTTCTATTTGTTCTCCTCTCATTATCCCAGCTGGTCAGACCCTTCTCTAGTCAACCATGCGGATCTGGAATGGAGCCTAGCTACATGTTAGTAATTCCTAGCTTTTTTGCCAGACTATCTGATATTATATTTACTCTTGACCCTCCATCCATAATGAACCTTGTCACTGTCTCTCCTCTGATCTTGATGGTCACTTTTGAATGGTGGGCATGTCACAGTCCTAGACTATTTCCACATTCCTACATTTAGCTGTCTGGTTTTTCGGTTCTTGCAAGAGCATCTACACTAGATTCTCATTTGGCACTATGGCTTGAAGCAACTTTTACCTGTAATTGGGAACTAGATTCAACATTTGATCCATCATGATGTTCAATTTCATCTTGCTAAGGTTCTCCCACAGGTTGTATTCCTTCACGGAATTGCTGCTTTTCTCCTTATCTATTAGCATGCCTTGGTTTCTGTACATCCTTCCTTCTTTCTCTTTTTCTCCCCTTTCCTATTCATGACTTCCCCTTGTCAATTTTTTGTTCTAGGTTCCTTTCGGATTTCTTTCCTTTTCTTCTCTTGAGACATTTTTGCTTCGCTGGGCTATAATTGGCTCCAATTGGCAATTTGGCATCGGCCTTTTTCCTGGGCCAATCTCTTCTCTTTTCTTGACCAGGTTTTTCTTGTCCAGATTTTCCTCAAGATGGTCTCCCAGGGGCATGCTTTCCTACATTTTCCTCACCATCCCTTGTGCACCCTTGTGCACTCTGCACCAACTTGGTGATTTGTTCTTGAACCCTCTATTGCCTTGCCCACCACTATTCTTGCTTTTTTTTCTATTCTGTCTTAGCATTCATGCCTATCTCAGCATCTTCACAAGTCTTTGTAATCTTGTCACACAGCCATCACCTCTAGTGGATTCTCTTATCCTGCCCCATGGTCCGCTCTTACCATGTTCACAGTTGTGTCAGGTCCTGTCCAGTTCGCCTCCCTTTGCAGCCTCGCCTCTTGCAGTTCCTGCTAATGGCATTGAAAGATGGGGTAGTCATTTTGTCTATGTCCTAGACCATTGCAGTAAATACATGCTCCTCTCGGTCCAAATCTGCCACCTCCTCTTCCATAAGGTCTGTTGACTTGAGGTCCTCTAGCGACATGGTTAACAGTTGGAGCTTGTTGTTGCTGCTACCTCCATCACCCTTGGATTTCTCTTCCTAGTATTATAGTAACACGTCTTTGCAATGCGATTGTTCCTCTCGCAGAGCAGATAGTGCATATTTGTTGATTGTTCCTTAACTAACACTCCTCCTTCATGTGTCCTTGATTGTTATTCAACTCCTACACCAGACATCTCATCTAAGTCCGGATCTTGTGTGTCCTCCGGCAATCTTGGCTAGGGCGGCCTTTAGTTCTTCCTAAACATTTACTGCCTACTTCCTGCCTTCCTTTTTCGGGGCTTCTGCTCTTCAACATCCAACTCCTAACTGGACTTAGACTCTGAGGTGTCTTCTCCAAAATCTGATTCTGAAGTTTCTTCCTCTTTCTTCTTCCTTTTGTCCTCCTTCTTCTTGTTGGGGTCTTTGCTTGTTTGCTTCAGGATCCCTTTAGCTCTAGTAGCTCCTGCCATCACTAGTTCTCAAACGTAAGGGCATCCAAGTCGTATGAGGCTACTATCATCTGGAGCTTTTCCTCTTTCTTCTTCCTTTTGTCCTTCTTCTTCTTCTTGGGTCTTTGCTTGTTTGCTTCAAGATCCCTTTAGCTATGGTAACTCCTTCCACCACTTGTTCAAGCATAAGTGCATCCAAGTTGAGGCTACTTCCATCTGGAGCTTTTCCCTCGATCCTCTTATGCACCAATGTGTGGCTAGGGCAGGACGGTTGGGATGATCCAGACACATCAAGATTGCTCGAAATTTAGCTGCATAGTCTTTTGTTGGCCTCTTTTTTTGTGTCAGCCTTTGCAACTTTTCTAGCACCTCCGTTATGGTCTTATTTTCTTGAATCTTTTCAAGATGGCCTTCTTTAGTTCTTCAAATGTCTAGAAGTGCTCCAGAACATATTGTGTGTACTAGCTGGTGGCTTTGCCACCCAATGTTGTTGCAAAATACTCTGCCTTTTGTGGCAACGGAGCTCTGGTGTGGTCCGGAACGTGGTTTCGAAGACAAAGATGTGGGCATTTGGATCATCCTCGCCCTTGCCCTTGAATTTAGGATACTTAAGAGACATCCTTCCCACAGCTTCCCGTTCTTCTCCTTCCTGAGCTTTTTGCCTCCTGTTTTGTGGCTCCTCGAGATCTTCTTCATGATTCCTTGGTGGTTCCAAAATCTATCTTTCGAGCTGACATGGAATCCCTTCTATTAGTCTTCTTGGACGATGCAGTTGTCCTTCATGCTCTACAGCTTTGGCCTATCTGTCACATTGCTCGGTTTGAGCTACCTTCATTTTTCATGCATGCTCCATTGTGCTCTTATGAACATACCTAACCCCAGTATGTGTGCACTCCCTTTTCCTGGTTTATTTCAACTAGCTTCACTCTCTAATTAACTGTGGAGGACTAACCTCTATTTTCTCACTCCCCTACCTAGTATACCAGTTCCCCAGCAAGATAGCCAAAAGTATCGATGTTTGGTCAAGACCCGGCACTTACGTGGTTCCAGACCACCTGATCGGCTGGAGGAGACACGAATAATGCAATTGCACCACCCAATGTGATAAGCCAACACGCAAATGTTGAGCTATTGTCTACGTAAGTGAGGGGAGATTGAGCATAAATGCAAGCAAGTTAGTTCCTATGGCTATCAAGATTCCAAACAAACTATCACATCCAAGCAGGAATAACTTAACACAAGATTGAACAAAACACAGATAAAGATGAATAGATAGAACGTAACAATGAGCTGAGATCCAATCTATTCCTAAATATTACGATACCATGCCTTAGAAGCATTCTGTCCATAATATTATGGTACAATGCCTTAGAAGCACTCTACCCCCATGAACTGGACTATGAACTCTCATATGTCCCTATTCGATAATATTATGGTACAATGCCTTAGAAGCACTCTACCCCCATGAACTGGACTATGAACTCTCATATGTCCCTATTCGGTACTATTCCTCTCCTCAGAGCCTGAGTAGACTCGACATGTACCTCTATCTAGATAGTGCTATGCCCTCTTCTACATTCTCAACTAGGTAGACTTGACTCACTCTCACTCCTCTATCCCCTTATCCAAGTAATCCCCTTTTTTCCATTACAACCATGAGTACTACCCATTCATCAAGAAACTATTACAAGTTTGTTACAAAACAAGAAGACCCAGTTTGTTGAACAACGGTCAACTCAATAGCAATCTGCGTGATGGCCAAATGAGCTGGTCAGCCGCACCGCCAACATCTAGGAAAGGACTGTGTGAGAATGAATTTTGAGTTGTGGGCTTGTTTAATGTCTCAGTAACTGCTTTGAAAGTTTGCGTAAGGTCATTGGTGTAGGTAGCCTTACATCTCTCAATAGTGTGTGGCCATCGGGTAGTGAATAGATTGGTTGTTGAATTAATCTTTCTTAATTTTGTAATCAATTTGGTGTGGTATTATCAATATTTAGTAGTCAATTAGGAATATGTGTGTACTACATTAGATTTGCAAATTGTGCTATGAAGTACCTATTAAGTGTATTTTTGGCACATTGCATAATTGATTAGTGGGAGGTGGGCTTTGATTATTGATTCCTTGCTAGAATTTTGGATGGGGCATAGATGAGACTCACCCACCCACCACTGGCACGGAGTTAATAAATTTGTTACAAGTTGGCAGTTGACTGCGGCACACACAGTTGTATAGTTGCATTTCAAAATTGTAAGTGGCACTTGTTTTATAACGTTCAAGGAGTGAGCTATCAAGGAATCTTTGTGGTGTAGTTTATGCATCTAATTACTTTATTTTTTATCATCATCTACTTCACGTTGTCATGACACTTCACATTGATAACTAGCTTCTGTGACGGTGGGTTTTGGGTCCTACCTAGCTTCACATGGGTCACCTCATGGCCATGAGCCTCATGCCTGCAAACCTCCTTAGTTGTAAGATTCCTCCCTCCAACTTTTGAGGCATGCATGTATAAGAACCTCCCCTTCTGATCTTATAATTATTTCCCTCTCTGAAATAAAAGAAAGATATTTTTGGCCTGGAGAGAGAAAATGTCTAGAGGAAGGTAATTCAAAATTAAGATATTTTTGGATATAAAAATCCCCCTAGTGTCTAAAATGGTTTCCCCTGAAACAGAAATTCAAAAAGAACTTTCCAATGTGAAATTGGAATTAATTGAAAATAGGTAAAAAGGACCTTAGCCTAAGGGTCCAGATTTTTAGAAATTTTTGGATTATGGTCCAATTAAGGTTCCTATGGACCAATAAGATTAATCCAAATGTAGGGAGGAGATAAATTGAATAATGAAAGAAAAAACCCCAAAAATGAGTAAATGGTCACATAAGATGAAGAGTTGACTGAGTACAAGGTTTATTAGTTAAAAATTAAGAGATATTTAGAGAAAATGATGCACTTTTGACACCTCAGTGTGGGGATCTCCCCTCATGAAGGAGGCTCCTATTTAACATGTGTGGAGGAGTTTTAAACTCAAAAATAATGAGATATTTTCATCTCTCCTCTCTCCTGTTTCAACTAGATCCAAAAAGTAAGCTAAACTGACCCAAAAATGGTCAAAAATTGACCAAACTGATCTGGAAAATTCTAGAATCAGTTTGCTTGGTTAGAGGCTCACTTTTCCCTATAAATAGAAGCCTCCCCCTTTGTAAAAGCTTAATGGTGTTTATGCACTGTTACTCTGCTCCTATCGTCCTGAGCCGCCATTTACATTGAATTTTTTAATAATTCAATTATTTTTAGCCTAATCCTCTCCAAAGTGAATTGGTGGCCACTCTTGCTTCAAACAAGAGTAGAACCCTCAATCCCTCAAGCCAAAGAAGAGCTTACAAGATCTATGTAAGTTAATTTTCTTACTTGTTTAATTTTAAATCTATGGTTTTCTTGATTTTTATGTTTTGCAATAATATGCCTTGATGAAAAGGCCACCCCCTTCTCTTCTTTACATTCCAGTCTTTCTTAATCGTAGAAAGATTAACCAAAGGATTAATTAAACTCTTCTTATTGTTTACTCTCTTGAATTTAGAAAATTATGTAGATTAGAGTTCTATGAATTTAGAATCTCTCTTGAATTTAGAAAATTATGTAGATTAGAATTCTATGAATCTAATTTGGGTTAATTTAAGTCAATTAAAGAATGATAAAAATGAGAAATGGTCAGCCATACAAAGGAGGTTATGGTAAAATTTTCTAGAATTTTATGGAAAGAAAGATTATTTTTATGTTATTCCAAAAGAGTAATTCCCACCATTTTGCATCTAAAAGAAATATTCTAATTACTCCATGTACATATTCACCTATGAATATGCATGGATATCACTCATATTAATTATTAAAATTGATTTTTATGCATAGAAAGATGCATAAAGAAATTATTTTTATTTCAAAAGTGTTATTCTCATTAAAATTAATTTTTATGCATAGAAAGATGCATAAAGGAATTATTTTTATTTCAAAAGTATCTCTCATTAAAATTGATTTTTATGCATACAAAGATACATTAAAAAAATATTTTTATTTCAAAAGTGTTATTCTCATTAAAATTGATTTTTATGCATAGAAAGATGCATAAAGGAATTATTTTTATTTCAAAAGCGTTATTCCCATTAAAATTGATTTTTATGCATAAATACATGCATAAAGAATTTTTATATCAAAATTAGAATTCTTTTAAATTCTATGTTTAAATTCTATGAATAGATGTGATGAGATGTGATGTGAATCAAATAGATGTGAATGAATGGATGGCTGGATGGATGTGATGTGAATAGAGGTGATGAGACGTGAGGTGGATAGATGTGATGAGAGGTGATGTGAATCAGATAGATGTGAATGAATGAATGGATGGATGGATGTGATGTGAATAGAGGTGATGAGACATGAGGTGAATAGATGTGAATGAATGGATAGATGGATGTGATGTGAATAGAGGTGATGAGATATGAGGTGAATAGATGTGAATGAATGGATAGATGGATGTGATGTGAATAGACGTGATGAGATGTGATGTGAATCAGATAGATGTGAATGAATAGATGGATGGATGTGATGTGAATAGAGGTGATGAGACGTGAGGTAAATAGATATGATGAGATGTGATGTGAATCAGATAGATGTGAATGAATGGATGGATGGATGTGATGTGCATAGAGGTGATGAGACGTGAGGTGAATAGATGTGATGAGATGTGATGTGAATCAGATAGATATGAATGGATGTGATGTGAATAGAGGTGATGAGACGTGAGGTGAATAGATGTGATGAGATGTGATGTGAATCAGATAGATGTGAATGGATGGATGGATGGATAGAGGTGATGAGACGTGAGGTGAATAGATGTGATGTGAATCAGATGGATGTAAATGAATGGATGGATGGATGTGATGTGAATAGAGGTGATGAGATGTGAGATGAATAGATGTGATGAGATGTGATGTGAATTAGATAGATGTGAATGAATGGATGGATGGATGTGATGTGAATAGAGGTGATGAGATGTGAGGTGAATAGATGTGATGTGAATCAGATAGATGTGAATGAATGGATGAGATGTGATGTCATGTGAATCAGGATGTAAATGAATGATATGGGATGTGAGTGGATGTATGTGAAAGAATGGATGTGAATGTGTATGTGAGAAGAATGGATGTGAATGTGTATGTGAAGAATGGATATGGATGTGTATGTGAAGAATGGATGTGAATGTGTATGTAAAGAATGAATGTGAATGAGTATGTGAAAGAATGGATATAGATGTGTATGTGAAAGAATGTGATGTGATGTGACATGAATATATGTGGATGTGAAGTGATAGATATGAATGTATGGATAGATGTGAGAAGTCGTACATGTGAACGATTGGATGGATGTGGATGAATGAGATGAGATGTGTATAAATGAGATATGATGTGGATAGAAGTGATGTGGATAGAAGTGATGTGATATAATGTGGATAGAATGTATGTGATGGGATGGTTATGAGAATGTATGTGGTGGATATGAACGAATGAATGTGATGTGATGTGATGTAAATGGGGACAGATGTGATGTGTGATGTGATGGATATGAATGAATGTGATGTGATGTAAATGGAGATAGATGTGATGTGTGATGTGAACGAATGATGTGATGAGATGTGGATATGGATAGATGCGAGTGGATGAGATCTAATGCGGATAAATGAGAAAAGATGTGATGAGATGGAAAATGATGTGATGAGAATGGGAATACATATGAAATAAATGAGAATTGATGTGGAACAATATGGAAAGATGAGAGTTCATTATAGAAACTGTATTTATGACTTGTTTTTAAATGGTTGTTTTATGTCAAGAATGTTGGGGAAGCATTTTGACTGTCTTGTGAATGAGATCGTGGAGACCTAATCTGATAAAGTTGCAACAGCTGATGGAGAGTCAATGGAGGACGTCTCACGTAACAAGGTCGAGGTCTTGACCAGCCTCGGTTCGATTTAAATGGTGAGCTTCCGCCGATACGGTGGATGAGGGACCAAGGAAGCGGCCTATGAGTGAAGTGCTAGGTGACTTGCAAAGGATCCTAGAGGGTGCTGACCATACGGTGCTCCGGCTCTGGGTCGCCGAAGATACCCACACGTGCGTCGGGGAAGATATTGGAACAAGGAGTAAGAGTTGTTTTCTGAATTCGGGCATGGATCTGGTTGATTGACCTTGCTGGTCCTCAACGGATGAGTCCATGGCTCTTTTATATGGATCTATTGGTTGATCTTTAACGGAGATTCCATTTTGATTTTTATAAGTGAAAATATTGCTGATTACTCTGTGAGCTAGGAACTATCGAAAAGGCCCTTAAGTGGACAAGTGGTGAGTGTTCTAGTTGCCAATGATGCCATAGGTACACCGATGAAGGAAAATTTGGAAATTAGGATTCAACTGGATATTTTGGAGGATTATGATCAATGACACTATGGTTTCATTAAATGATTGTTTTAAAGACAGCTGATTCTGTGAAAAAGGCAATTTCATATTGGGTGTGTAAGTTGTGTGACTAGTTTTAAGTTTGCATGAATATCCGGCTAGGGTGCCTCGAAACTCTTTTCCCTGGTACCCGGGACAAAACCTAACCAAATTCTTAAATGGATCCCATCACTACAATGGTTGGACGGTTGGCTAACCCACGGGACTGGATGGGGTTAGGCTGGATTGATGGGTCTCTAAAATGAGACTCAATTCTATTATGGTACGATAGATAAAGTAAATCCCGCATAAAATTTGTTCTATGGAAAAGAATCAACGGTTGTGCCTCTCAATGAGGAAAAAAGCGTTGGTCTCTATGATCCAAGTGCAATCTTTTCCTTGATCTGACTATGGGACTTACGGGTTCGGTTAGATCAGTTCAGTTAGTTAAGGCTTTTGACTACGTTAGAGTAAAATTATCCTGGAGGAATCGCCCGTGCTTTCCGGGCGAGGGTTTTCTGGGTTCGGTTTTGGAAGAACCGAGGGATTAATCTCTTGTCCAGATATCCGTGGCCAAGGCCCCGAGTGAGGGACCCTGCCCCGCGCAAGAAGTGCTACTTCCGCTACTAGCACCCCTGAATTCGTTGCGCGGTGGAGACAGGGATCTTTCGTTAGTGTTGCCTCCGAGGTATGGGTCCTCTGACCTTGGACTTTCGATTGTGGGCTTACTGGTGTGTGTCATATCTCTCGGCCTTCTCAGTGTTACCCCCTAGGTGTGATCCTCACGCTCCTAGATCCACCACAATGATTCCTTGGGTTGGTTCCCTCATATCCATGTGTGAGAGTCTTCCTCTCTTGCCTTCTTGGCCTTGCCATGACTTGCTAAATGAGAGTTTTAGTGAGAGAGAGAGAGAGAGGGAGAGGGCTATTATCATTGTGCGGTGAGCATGGTCTTGTAGTGGATTCCTAAGCTCTACATAGACAACTCTTGTGGTGAAAATGGAAGGCAAGTGCTAGCTGGCATTTGCACGGTTTTGCCAATCAAATTTCCAATGACACGTGAAAGGTGAAAGGTGAGCTCTCTTCACTTGGTGAGCTTTGTGCTAGTGAGTGTAGTGAGTTTGGGCTTTCCATCTGCCAAGGAGCACGACTGCTTTGCCTTAGTTTTTTTTAGACCCGTGTGTAGGGCCTGTTTTCCTTGGCCACAAGGTGAAAGACCCTCGTGTGTTGATGAGTAGATCTGATGCCAGTGGATAGATTGGGTCGATTTTTGATATTGAGTATTTTTGGTTGGATTTGAATTATTTTGGTTGATTTGCAAGAACTAATAAGGTTTATTCGTGGGGTTTTAGGTTGATTCATAGGATTTAGATTCTTTCTAGTGTTTTTTTGGAGTTTCTAATCTTTTCTCATCATTGGTTTGTGTTTGGAAAAATAGGGTTAGTATTAGTGGAGTTAGTGATTTTTTTTAGTTATTTGTATTAATTAAAAGAGTTAGAGTTAGTCTTAGTCTTTAGGATTAGTATTAGTAATTAGTTAATATTAGTGTTAATATTTAAGAAGTTAGTATTAGCATTAGTATTAAGGATTAAAGTTAGTATTAGAATTAAGGTTACTATTAGGGTTAGTTTATTTAATGGATCGGTTAGTATTAACCTATTAGTTAGGTTTAGTTAGATCTATTATTAATAATGATTAGTGTTAGCATTAGAATTAGTAATTAGTATTAATTAGTTAATAACTATAAGTATTACTGTTAGTCTGTTAGTACTAGTTAGTAGGTGTTATTAGTTAATAGTGGTTAGTGTTAATTAGTATAGGGTTAGTATCTAGATTAGTTAGTGAGGTTAGGAAAACAAAATAAAAGGAAAATAAAAAAATGAAAATAGAAAATCCGAGCTACAAGGCGTGGGGATCAGAAGTGACACGACGGCAGTGGCAAAGCAAGGCAGTAAGCGCTACTGTGACCACAACGGTGCCACACGGACAAGGCAAGTCAAGCCGATGCATAACATAGGTGGTCGATGGTGGCAAGGTAAGGCGGCGCGGCTTCGCGCTATACATCAGCAATTAGCCTGAGAAGGGCTAGCCAGTGCATTCTAGAAAGTGACTCATGGCCTTGGCGTTGGAGCAAAGGCAACAAATGGCTGTAAGGAAGCATTGAAGGGCTAGCCAACGGTGGCAGTGGCAGTATTTGTTTCAAACCCCCTTTGTAACAAGCCTATCTAGCTTTCATTTGTAACCTTTTGATAAAAATTAAAATTTTAAGTTTTTCTTACAATGTCTTGGTGTCATCATGTTTGTTTAACATGGAGTGTCTATCATGTGCCAATTTGTCACCCAAGGCATCAAAAATACTCTTGGAGGGTTGAGGAAGCTGTGCCAGAACAGTGCGAATTCGGCCTCTGCACAACAGCGATGTAGGCTCAAAATTCGCACTGTTCTGGCACTTCACCCCTAGCCACTCAGGATCATTTTTGATGCATTTATAATGAAGTTAAGCACACTAATTGTGAGAAACAGTAGTTTCTAAGATAAAAACACCTTTAATCATGTGTAAAAATATAGTGTTTATCATCCAATGCATCAGAATTGCTCCTGGAGGACTGGGAAAGCTATGCCAGAACAGTGCAAATTTAGGCTTTGCAATGGCGATGCAGGCTCAAAATTCACACTGTTCTAGCACTGCTCCCCCAGCCACTCAGGATCATTTCTGATGCATTTATAATGAAGTTGAGCACACTAATTGTGAGGCTTTGCAATGGCGATGCAGGCTCAAAATTCACACTGTTCCGGCACTGCTCCCCCAGCCACTCAGGATCATTTCTGATGCATTTATAATGAAGTTGAGCACACTAATTGTGAGAGTGCAAAGAGGTGAAAACAAGAAGAATATGTTTTTTTCTCTTTCTCTCTCTATTTATAATGGTTGGAGGGTTTTCTTTGCTCATGAAGGATTAGGAGCTAGAGTTTGCTCAAAAGTTTCTTTTTTTGGCCACAATGGGGATTAGGGTTAATCACCACCTAATTCCTACTTTAATTATCTCCTAATCTCTCTCAAGGATATACTAATCGCCCTACTATGTGGTGAATCTAGGAAAGGACTAAGTGATATTGAATTTTGAGTTGTGGGCTTGTTTCATTAGGAATTTTTTGAGGTCATTTTGGGGCCTTGTAAGGAAGTTTGATCGGAATATTTCCTCCAAAAAGGGGCACTGGATAAAATTTTTGCTAACAAACTCCAAATTTGTCGGACCTCACATATTAAGATTCTACTCTTCAAAAGCTATCCATTGATATATAACACGATAGGGTTCGGAGAAGGGACAAGATAGATACCTAGAAGATTCCTTTTTGCCTGGGGAACAAAAAGGAATCTTCTAGGTATCTATCTTGTCCCTTCTTCGAACCCTATCGTGTAACGTGAATCTTTCCCAGGCAAAAAGGAATCTTCTAGGTATCTATCTTGTCCCTTCTCCGAACCCTATCATGTTATATATCAATGGATAGCTTTTGAAGAGTAGAATCTAAATATGTGAGGTCCGACAAATTTGGAGTTCATTTGTAAAAAATTTATCCGGTGCCCCTTTTTGGAGGGAATATTTCGGTCAAACTTCCTTACAAGGCCCCAAAATGACCTCAAAAATTTCCTAATGAATCTCTCAGCAATTGCTTTGAAAGTTCTGTCTTAGCAATGTCTTGCCATATCTGGTAGTGAATATCTTGGTGCTTGATTAATATTTCTCAATTTTGTAATCAATTTGGTGTGGTACTATCAATATTTGGTACTGTATACTACACTGGATTTACAAATTGTGCTGTGAAGTAGCTATCAAGTGTATTTTTTGCACACTGCATAGTTTCTTAGTGGGAGGTGGACTTTGGACTCTGGTTATTGATTCCCTACTCTGGTGGGACATAGATGAGACTCACCCACCCACTCCATGGAGTTAATAAATGTTGCAAGTTGGCAGTTGATTGTGGCACCCATGCTTGTATTACTTGCATTTCAAAATTGGGAGTGGCACCTTGTTTTATTGCATTTAAGGAGTGAGCTATCAAGGAATCTTTGTGGTGTCATTTGTGCATCTAATTACTTTATTGTTTTCATCATTTACTTCACACTGACATGACACTTCACATTGACAACTAGCTTCCGATAGTGGAAGTGTTGGGTTCTACCTAGCTTTATGTAGCTCACAGTCATGAGCCTTATGGCTCTTTATCTCCTTATTATTGCCTCCGAGGTGTGGGTCCTCTATCCTTGGACTCTCCATTGTGGACTTTCTTATGTGCGCCTCATATCTCCTAGCCTTCTTAGCATTACTCGTGAGGGGTGATCCTCACACTGCCAGATCCATAGTGATTCCTTGGGTTGGTTTCCACAAGTGTTGCCAAATAGGGTTGTGCCTTCACCTCTCAATCTCCTGAGTGTGACTCTTGAGCTTCACAAGCATGGGCACGTGGGTGTGAACCTTCATGCCGTGAGCTTCACAAGCATGAGCATCATTAGCATCACTGGCATTGATGTAAGAAAATATGAGCTTCACAAGCATGAGCATCATTGGCATTGATGTAAGAAAATATGATCCCTTTGAATGAGGGACATAGTGTACATATGCCCTTTCTTTTTAGGTAAATAGGTGTCAAAGACATGGATGGACATGGAGTTTGCTAAATAAATCAAGGGTCTTTCCCTACTAGACTGGTATGGATTACAAGGTAGGTTATACATTCTTAAAGTTTGCTAAATATGATCCCTTTGAATGAGGGACATAGTGTACATATGCCCTTTCTTTTTAGGTAAATAGGTGTCAAAGACATGGATGGACATGGAGTTTGCTAAATAAATCAAGGGTCTTTCCCTACTAGACTGGTATGGATTACAAGGTAGGTTATACATTCTTAAAGTTTCCAGCATAAGTATGTCAAGATTAAAATAAAAAGAAGATCAAGAATAGTTCAGAAAATCAGAACAGGTATAATATAAGTACAATTCAAGTACAATTTAAAAATAAGGGATTTTAGGCAAAGATCTTAAACAAAATTCAAATATTTTCTTATAGGGATCTTCTCCCCAAAGATTTTAGTTCACTTCCATTTGGTCTTCATTTGGACATACAGATGATCAGTTTTCAATTCAGGCCATACCATAAATAACAACAAACCTGATTTGATCTGAAGGCTTCAAATGAAGTTTAAGGAGTTCGTCCATTATTAGAAACATCAATAACTAACACCTTGCAAGGTCAAAAAGAAAAATGAATTAGGTTTGCCAATGTTAGAGGACTGCATATTTAAATTTCAAAAGTGAAACAGTTTCCACGTTTACATCCAAACATGATTCTGATCTATAAAATGGATAGTAGACGTTAATGGAAACACCCCTACACAGTTTAAGGGTTTTAATCAATTTTTTGTTTTGATCATTAATATCTCAAATGATTTTTTCAGGACATGATCAATGAGAAAGTTGAATTTAGGGTTTTAACTAAATTTAAGGTGTGAATCTTCATCAACATTATCAACCTAAGCTACATACAACATTTTGTTTAGTTTGGATGAGGAAAAGGCCATTCAGATTT
This sequence comes from Cibotium barometz, assembly GCF_041138505.1. Lineage (NCBI taxonomy): Eukaryota > Viridiplantae > Streptophyta > Polypodiopsida > Cyatheales > Cibotiaceae > Cibotium > Cibotium barometz. The sequence goes on from NC_141049.1 coordinate 63,875,824, forward strand.
TAAATTTAAAAAAAATCAAATGTTCTCTTGATTTGCACATGAGCCTAAAATGTAGGGTTGAGTTGGCATATGTTGTACACATAGGATATAAGTTGTCCAAGCAAGAATCCACATGAGATGCCAAGTTGGATGCCATGTAGACAGGTTGCATGAATCATGGAGGTAGATTTAGCAAAAGGGAGAGATACTAGGAGGCCCCCCTTTCTTACCCTTTTGAGAGTCTTTTAAAGAGAGTCTTTTAAAGAGAGTCTTTCTTACCCTTTTGAGAGTCTTTTAAAGAGAAATAGTTGAACACAAGTTCTAGATCACTTTCGCAATATGGGGTTCACACTTACATGTGTACAACACCCATGTGTGGATAGCAAATTCAAGAAAGTAATAAGGCATGTACTTTTTAGATCGTCGAGGAGTGCAATTCATTATGAGAGAAAACCATATCCTAATAGTGGAACACATCGACATATACTAATGGAAGAGGTCTTCTCTCTGTTTCCCTGATTTTTGCAGAATTCTAATCTCTGATCTGATCTAAAAAGTTGATCCATGAAGTGGCTGATATGCAACCTCTCCCAATGCTTCCTTGGCCCTAGAGAAGTCTACTAAGTTTTTAGTATGCTAAGAGCAAATGATACATGTGACTATTCAATAATTCAGGAATTTTTAGGTTTCAAAATCAAAATTTACATTGTTGATTTGGGATAGAGAGTTTTCTTGGGGACAGAGCCTCCTTTTGAGTTATTTTCATGAGTATGTAGTCTCAAGCTTGTAAATTAGATCATATATGAATATCATCTTTCCCAAATTTTTGAATCTCTCTACAAGTGTCTGAATCAGTTTTTGATTTGACCTATTCTTTTCATGTGATATTATATGGGCTTTGTAAGTGGTGAAGAGAGGAGAGCTGCCTTGGAGAGGACTTAGTTTTCATTTTTGAAGAGGGTTTTCAGTTTTTTTTAATCCAAGCCACCTAGAGATCACTTACTACTAGAGATCACTTACTACTAGGATCTCTTGATGGCACTTTGGGAGAGCTATCACCATGAGTTGAATATGTTTTGATTTTCTTGTGGTTTAAGAGGCTTGGGTGACTGAGAGATTGATGCCTAGGGAGGTGTTGGGTTTGGGGCTTGGGCTACTAGTAGATTAATTAGCTAATGGTTGTTTCCCTCTTGTTTCTTCCTAGGGGTGTAGAGGCCATCTGTACTACTAGGATCTCTTGATGGCACTTTGGGAGAGCTATCACCATCAATTGAATATGTTTTTCCTTTCTTGTGGTTTAAGAGGCTTGGGTGACTGGGAGATTAATGCCTAGGAGGAGGTGTTGGGATTGGGGCTTGGGCTACTAGTAGTGTACCTCAATGTGTTTCATCCGCGCATGGAAAATTGGGTTCCTAGCCAACTGTAGACTTCTAAGATTATCACAATATATGACAACCTTTCTCTCCACATACAACCCCTAATCAACAAGTAGCTTGCGTAACCAAGCTACCTCACATGCTGCCACCACAACTCCTTCGTAATCTGTCTCTATACTCGACAAGGCAGCTATGGGTTGCTTCTTGCTGCTCCATGTCTCACACAGCAGCTTTCCCCAATGAAAACATAAATCCATTGGTAGATCTCTTGTCTGAGATGCTACCTGCCCAATCTACATCTATGTACCCATATAGCTCCAATGGTACACCTGCTACATAAAACAATGCCTAATCAACAATGGCCCTCAAATACCAATGTGTGCATCACACATTGTCAATATGTGGTTTGTGGGGAATCAGCATAAACTAGCTCTCTAAGCCAGTAGTGTAACTCAAATATGGCATGTTGATCATGACATAGATCAAACTCCCCACAATCTTCCTGTACATAATGGGGTCCTCCAACACATAGCCTACATCCACACTAAGCTTGCCATTATGATCTAATGGCAGCAAGATTGGCTTACAACCAGCCATCCCATACTTGGACAACAAGTCCAATACATATTATCTCTGTGACGATATCCAAATACCATCAGGTGTGCGAATGACCTCAATGCCCAAAAAGTAGTGCAAATCTCCTAAATCCTTCATGTCAAACTTCCTTTTGAGAAGATTTTTCACATGCTCAATCTCTTCCAAGTTGTTGTTGAAATATACAAGTGAAAAGGGTGTGTGTGGGAACAAGCTCTTGGATAGAGGCTGTAAAAGAGGAGATGTAATTGTGAAAGAACCTGTGAAAAGGTTAGGAGAATCTACTGGGAGAGAATAATGGGTAGCATGAGGGAATTTAGGAGTGTGGAGATATTCTGGGAGATATTCAGGGAAAAGAGAAGAGGTGGAGAGAATCAGGCAAGAGGTGGAGATATTCAGGGAGTGAATCATGGAGAAATCAATGGGATTTGATGCTTGATGTAAACTCTATAAATTGAGGCATAGCCCTAATGAGAATTTGTTGGTTTTTGAGTATCCATGCCTACATTAATCTATCTGCTAATTATTCACTAATTACGTGTTAATCATTTGCTAATCACTTTCTTAATTATGTTGATTCTAGTGTTTGATCCACCATAGCTCATCATTTAGCTCAAATTTCAACATGGTATCAGAGCCATGCCTAGAATCAACCAGATTTATGAGCCCATTAGTGAATTAATCAGGATTAGTAAGATAATTAGCAAAAAATCAAATTTTTAGTGAGTTTTCACTCTTCCCCTTCACCCCCAGCCAGTGGAGGACTCTATTCTCCATGCACACTGAATATTAGGCTATGCCCTCTTAGCTTAAGCTAGCCAACACTCTTGGCTACCAGCCCATCGAAACGGCGCAGCAAACCGCCAAAGAAATTAGGAGAAATCGCGATTTTCGCTGGCGCCTTTTTTCTGAGATGTTTGTGACATTGCAACTTCCACAGGTCAAAGCTCTCTAATTCCTCTTAGCCCAAGGGGTAATCAAGCATGCTCTACAAGCTGGTGAAGTCAGAATTGAGTTTCATCAAGTCTACAGAGAGATCAAAGCTCTTCATCAAATCTGCAGGTGACTTTGGTAAAACAGAGATTAAGCTTTCATTATTTGGTCAAATCTTGTGTTTCTTGGCTTAATCCTCTACTAGACTCATTGCTATTGATGCCTTTGAAAGCATTTGAGCTCATTTGAAGTGGAAGGCACCATATCTGAGCTCCCCGCATACTCTGTTTTCTACACACAAACCAGAGCATTAATTTGCTAATCAGTGATTAATCAGTGCTAATCACTGTACTTTGGTGCAATTGAGGGTTCAAATTAACCATTAGGTATCTGATACAGATCCCTAAAGCTTGAGATTGCAAATCGGAGTTGGTTTGATACTCCAACCATCCCGTACAAATTGGTTACTCTCAATTTAATGTAATTTCTGGTGATTTTATGCTGATAAAATTGTTGTAATCATCTATTAAACACCAGATTGAGTTGTAAAAGGGTAGACACTGCCCTTGAATCTTGAATTTGGATCAAGAGGTAAGACCCCCTTCACATCACCATGAATTCAGCACAGGAAATAGCCAAATTTAATGGAGAACAGTTTTATACATGGCAAACAAAAACCATGTATTTGCTGATGAGGAAAAATCTGTGGGGATTAGTTGAAGGGAGAGATGAATGCCCAGAGAGAGGGGAAAATGAGTGGAAGAGTAGGAATGAAAAAGCATTGGGGCTTATTGCACTCAGTTTAAATGATGAGATCATCCATCATATCACAGGGATACAGTGGGCAAAAGATGCATGGGATGAACTCAATAAATTATTTGGTACACAAGCAAAAAATTCCAAGATAAATCTATTAATGCAATTTTACAAATTGGACATGAAGGAAAGTGAACCCTTAATCACACACTTGAACAAATATAAAAGCATTAAGCAACAGCTGGCAGCTATTAGCAAAAAGGTAGAAGATGATGAAGCATTAGCTGTACTTTTGAAGAGTGTGGATAAAGGAGATTATGAAAACATTGTAGCAACACTAAAGAATGTGCCTGAACTGAAGATACACGAGATAGAAGCAGCTCTACTGGAGCAAGAAAGCAGAGGCAAAGAGAAGAAAGAGCTCGACTCAACAGCAGGAGAGGAAAAAGCATTCTTCACCCGAGGAGGATTCTCTCGAGGACGAGGACGAGGAAGAGGCAGAGTAGGAGGGAGGACCTTCACTTGCCACAAATGTGGAAAGCCAGGACACATGGCGAGAGACTGCTATAGCAAACCCAGTGAAGAAGGAACGACATCGGCAAACTTCATGGAGGCTCCAAGAGAAGTGGAGTCGGATCATCTTTTCTGAGAGAGAGAGAGAGAGAACCCACAACCCAATGTAACCTGCCCCAATAAAGTAAAACCACCTCTGAGCCACCGATGATGTAGGCCAAGTGGTAGATGTATGTGTGAGCACTTTAGTCAAGGTCACGGGCACTTATAGTAGCCTTGGACACATAGAGAGAGAGAGTGTCAAGGACTATGGAGTTTAGGGACTTGAGGCACTGGTCGCGGGCTATCAAGTAAGAGGGAAACTTGATACAGGGTCCAGGTGTGTTAGGATTATTCACTTGAGGGGAGGTGTTGAAATATACAAGTGAAAAGGGTGTGTGTGGGAACAAGCTCTTGGATAGAGGCTGTAAAAGAGGAGATGTAATTGTGAAAGAACCTGTGAAAAGGTTAGGAGAATCTACTGGGAGAGAATAATGGGTAGCATGAGGGAATTTAGGAGTGTGGAGATATTCTGGGAGATATTCAGGAAAAAGAGAAGAGGTGGAGAGAATCAGGCAAGAGGTGGAGATATTCAGGGAGTGAATCATGGAGAAATCAATGGGATTTGATGCTTGATGTAAACTCTATAAATTGAGGCATAGCCCTAATGAGAATTTGCTGGTTTTTGAGTATCCATGCCTACATTAATCTATCTGCTAATTATTCACTAATTACGTGTTAATCATTTACTAATCACTTTCTTAATTATGTTGATTCTAGTGTTTGATCCACCATAGCTCATCATTTAGCTCAAATTTCAACAGTTGTCACCCCTAACAATAAGATCATCTACATAGATGGTGATGATCACAATACCCTTATCACTCTTGCACACATACAAAGAGTGATCTGCATCTACCATATGAAAACCAATAGCTACAAGATGGTGATGATCACAATACCCTTATCACGCTTGCACACATACAAAGAGTGATCTGCATCTACCATATGAAAACCAATAGCCACAAGATACTCAACAATCTTGTCATGCCATGCTCGTGGAGATTACTTCAGCCCATACAAGGCCTTACGAAGCTTACATACATACTCTGGGTGACCTGTATACTCAAAAACAAGTGGCTGATCCATATACACTTCTTCTTACAAGTCACCATGCAAGAACACATTTTTTACGTCCATCTGATGTAAAAACCAGCCTTTAGCTGCAGCCACCGCAACATAGCTCTCACAGTTGCCACTCATAATCAATCCCATGTGTTTGCGCATATCCTTTGGCTACCAATCTAGCCTTGTACCTGCTTATGCTACCATCACTGTTATGTTTCACCTTATACACCCACTTACATTCAATAGCTTTCTTACCTTTAGAACAATTGCACCAAATCCCAAGGCTCATTTCCATACAATGCATCCATCTCCTCATCCATAGCTTTCTCCCAATACACATTTCCAATAGCCTCATCAAAACATGTGGGCTCTACAACTTGCACAACTTTTGCCATATAAGCATAGTGATGTGCCACATAACCATCGTAAGTCAACCTCTGCACATGTTTTTTGACTCTTCTAGATCTTCGTAACTTTTCATTCATGGATTCCAAATCCTTATTTACAGTAGGTGTCGTCATTGCTGGAATTCCAAGCTCCTCATCAAGGCTCATCTCTGAGCCATTAGACTCTCCATCAACAAAAGAATGCCCTGTAGTAGAAATATCAGGCATACCAAGGGCTCAACCAACTTTCTCTTTGCCTTTATGTGATGTACCAACTACATTTTCAGGACTGGTATTATGACACAGTCTTTGCCACTCCATGGTCTATCAATAGACCCACTGCGCACAAGGACTCTCTTGGTCCACTCAATGACTGTGATTGTGTTGACTTGCATTTTGTGCAACCAAAATGCCTAGGAGGAGGTGTTGGGTTTGGGGCTTGTGCAAATGGTCACACAAGCGCCTCATGGGTGTCAGCTCAGTGTTGAGCTTAACATCTCAATAGAAATAGGAGGATCCATCCTACTAAATCTAATTGGTTAGCCAATTTAGGGAGCTGATAGAAACATCAACATCATAGAGGTTGAGGAAGTTGAATTAGAAGATGAGGAAACAGATGAAGAGGATGACCGAGGGATGACCTTATGCCTATGCAAAAGAGGAAATTCAGATCAAATCAGAAAGAAGTAAAAATAACTAAAACTTATGGATATTATGTAAGAAGAAAAAGGGGAAAAGATGACAAAGGTAAAAATGTAGATATGCAAGAGGAACTAGAAATAAGTAAGAAGAAGAAGAGGATGAGAAGGAAGGTAACCCTTGCTGATTTTCCATTAGGACATAGTCAATGACCCTACAACCTTTTGGAAGACTTAAACATAGTGACTGATTTTTTCTAGAGATGGCCTCTACACCCTTAGGAAACAACAACCATCAGCTAACTAAGCTACTAACAACCTAATGCCCAAACCTAACATAGTGACTGATTTTTTCTAGAGATGGCCTCACACCCTTAGGAAACAACAACCATCAGCTAACTAAGCTACTAACAACCTAATGCCCAAACCTAACACCTCCGTAGGCATCAATCTCCTAGTCACCCAAGCTTCTTACCACAAGAATGGAAAGGCATCTTCAACTCATGGTAGCTCTCCCAAAAAGTGCTAGGTGACCACTAGGTGGCTTGGATCAAAGCAAACTGAAAACCCTTTTTAGACAAGGTAACTAACTTTCCTATCCAAGGAAACTGCTCTCTCTTCACCACTCACAAAGCCCATATAATATCACATGAAAAGAATTGATCAAGTCAGCAAATGATTCAAGGACTTAGCGAGAGAAATTTAGAAATTTAGGAAAGATGATATTTCATATATGATTTGATTTACAAGCTTGAGACTACATACTCATTAAAAAAAAAAGGAAGCTCTGTCCTCAAGAAAACTCTCTAGCTCAAATCAATAGTGTAAATTATGATTCTGAAACCCGAAGTCTTTTGAATTGTTGCATAGTCGCATATATCATTTGTTCTCAGAATACCACAAGCTTAGTAGCTTTATCTAAGGCCAAGGCAACATTGGGAGAGATTTCACATAAGCCACTTCATGGATTAGCTTCAGATAAGAAAATCATATTTTTGGGAAAAAAATAGAAAATAGAGAGCAAGATTCTTCCACGGGAGATACAAGTGCATACAAATTGTGTTCTCTCTATGGTGATATGGCTTCCTCTCATTATGAATTGCTATCCTTGACCTATGAGAGCATGCTTTCTTACTTTTTGGAATTTGCTATCCACACATGGGTGCTATACACATGTCAAGTGTGATCCCCATACCTTGCAAGTTGTTAGTATTGATGTTTCTAATGATGGTTAAACTACTTAGACTCCATTTGAAGCCCTTAAATCAGATCAAATTTGAAGCCCTTAAATTAGATCAAATTTGTTGTTGTTTTATACTATGGCTTGAATTGAAAAATGATCATCTGTATGTCCAAATGAAGACCAAATGGAATGACCTTTGGTACAAGTGTTCTAAAATTTTTGGAAAAACTCCCTATAAGATTAAATCGAAATGTTTTTACTCCCTGTAACTATACCATCATTCAAAAAGTCTGTACTGTATACGTTTTAAACTATCAGACCTAAGCCATTTGCAAAAGCATACCAAATGTGATTCAAACTGAAATCTGATCTCTGTACACCTTCTTTATTATCAAGAGAACCTTCTCATCAATTCAAATTTACATTTGGTTCAAGATCTTAGTCTAAAACCCGTGATTTTTTAATTGTATCGAAACTATACCTATTCTGATTTTCTGAATTATTCGTGACCTTCTTTTTGCTCTGCTCTGGGCATACCTATGATGGAAACTTGAAGAAGAACTTCGTATGTACAACCTATCTTGCAATCCATACTAGTCTAGTGGGGGAAAAACCTTAGATTTACTCAGCAAACTCCATGTCTACCCATGTCTTTGGCACCTATTTACCTGAAAAGAAAGGGCACGTGTACACTATGTACAAAATTCATAGGGATCAAATTTTCTTGCATCATTTAGCCCACCCCCTTGATTAGGGACATTCATGCCCCTAATACTTGATTCTTCCTTTCTTAACCTCATAGCTGGGAAGTGGGAACTCTAAAGTATACAAAGTGGGAAAGGCTTCATGCAACCACTCCTGTGGTTTCTCATATGGAGGATGTGAACATCCTACTTCACCTTCATGTTTTGATCTATTTACTGGCCACTTGATTGAGATTGAGCCATTTCATTATTTGAAATTAGATCTTCTAGATGAATTCTACTCTAATTTGGTTTCAGCCCTCCATCCATTTACCCTAGTTTTATGTAACTCTCTAGCAAGGCCTTTTAACTGATAAGATGCCGTCCCAAATCCACATGTATATTATAGGTGTAGAAGTACTTGGTCTTTATTTTACAAAACGGCTGCCCAAATTTGGGTGCTCGGCCATTTTTAAAGGTTTTGTATAAATAATAAAGATATGGAGAGAAACTTACGCATTCCTTATGCAAAAATCGAGAGCTCTTGTGCGTCGTTGTTCTCTTATCTTTTGCCAACTTGCTAGGGTAAGATTGTGAGAGGGTGTGCTTCAGGTTATCTACTTGCATTACCATAGCTACCAATCTATGAGAAGGTCCATCCAAGAGAGTTTTCATAAACGTTGTTGGTGACAAAAAGTGGGAGGTAAGGAAGCACTTTCCTTTGCTCAAGGGGTAGGAGATTGAGTCTTACCAAACACTGAGCAACCGTTTTCAAGCGAGGCGAAAATTGGAGCGAAACATGGCAACAAACCCCAAAAAATTTGAATTAACTTGACAAACTTTTAAAACAAAAATGTACCTAGAAAATAATGCAACATTTTTCATCAATCAGATGAGCACAAGATATAAGCAGTTACATTATTTTCCATTCATGTGTAGGATAATCTTTGATTGAAGCAACACATTTCCTATCATTGAAATACATATGAAGATCATGTCAATCACTAGATCTGCACATCATCAAAACACAATATTCACATGTTAACCATAGAAATTTTAAATACTACATCAACTATATTTTTGCAACTGTATGCAACATGACTCCACATTGCTTTTGTCCTCTTCATGCTTTTACCCTACAGAGGAATAATAGTCTTTCTCAATCTTGGTATCTCCAAAACAGTCATTAAAGTGAATGTTATGGCCTACTTAGCATAAGGCCGAATTGGTAACAACTTGAAAAGCGTATTTTCTCTCTCTCTCTCTTCCTCCCTCCCTCCATGCCAAAATGTGCAGCCTGGTGTTGCAAGCTTGCCCTACAAGTATTTTGAGCCTCTAAATAAATATTGGGTGTATTGATAAGATATGTTGCAGGGTGGTACACACATTTAGTCTACAAGAGAGAGAGAAGCTCTTCTAGATCTAAAGAGAGTTGTGGCACAACACGTAAGAAGGAGAAATACACAATTCAAGACATGGGAAGAGTGTTGTGAGTTGTAGGGTGTCACCTACAATAAGGCATCTGACAGGGTCATGGCTCTCCAGCTTCCTATGTGTCCAGACAAAGAAGACTATACTGATGTATGCAATCCCTTACCTTCTTACCTTGCTAGTATATAAACCCAAAAAATCATCAAATCTAAGACAATGTTGCAAGGTTACATTCAACATAGAGAACCAATCAACAATGGCAACACCACATCTACCCGAAAGCCCCCACTCTCATAGTAACCATAGGGAGAGTGATGTATGACAACAATCCACTACCATATATCTAGATCTTATATACGGTAGTACCGATCCACCCAACCAATAGCTTCCCCTACCACATAAGGCAAAATAATTGTTAATATATTGCATAGCAACAAGATATAAAATAAAATAGTGAAAGCAAGTAGTCCAAGCATTTGGGATTGCCTCCCATGGATGCCATAATCCAAAACCAACGAATTTGAGAGTGATGATGCGACCGATGAAACTCCATAGAGCTCACGATCCTCTATGATAATGTCCCAAAGGAGGCCAATATATGACACCAGGCAGCCAACATCTCTCTTCTTGGGGAAAGGTTTGTCATCAGCCAAAAGTTGGCAGTGTAAATGGGCTTGTAGAAACAAGGCATGTTGCATGCATGCTTCGATGGCATTGCCCTTTTACTATAAGGGCTACTGCAAGCGATGCTATGCTAGCTGTGTCAGAAGTTATCGTGAGAGATGTCGGCCTGTCCTTGCTGGGGGTCCACTTTGGGAAATATGCTTGCACTTGGCGTTGTAGTTATCGTACCAGAAGGTCCGTGCATTACCAAAGGGGAAATGGAGGGGGTCCGTGCGCGAGACGGACCTGGAATGAGTTTGCTAAAAAAAAAGAAAAACTAACCCGAATTGCTACCCAACCTCGCTCCTCCTACACGTCAGCTCGTTTTCTTGCTTACCTCATTCCCAGGATGAATTTTGATGCTCCTTACTTCCAACGACGGGGTTGCTTTCCACAACATAGAACTAAAGCCCTGCAACAACAAACAAGCACCATGCCACTGGCTTTGCTTCGCCTTCACTCCATCTCCTTCTCTCCATGCTTTACTGAGCTATACTTTCAATTTGCAGCTTCAATTTGCAGCATGCAAACACCTCCTTAGGCACATGAGATGTCATGCCTTTATAGGTGGAACACTGACCATACTTTCAATTTGCAGCATGCAAACACCTCCTTAGGCACACGAGATGCCATGCCTTTATAGGTGAAACACTGACCAGTGATGTGCATTTTGCATCCTCCTACACGTCAGCTCGTTTTCTTGCTTACCTGATTCCCAGGATGAATTTTGATGCTCCTTACTTCCAACAACGGGGTTGCTTTCCACAACACACAACTAAAGCCCTGCAACAAGCATCATGCCACTGGCTTTGCTTCGCCTTCACTCCGTCTCCTTCTCTCCATGCTTTACTGAGCTATACTTTCAATTTGCAGCATGCAAACACCTCCTTAGGCACACGAGATGCCATGCCTTTATAGGTGGAACACTGACCAGTGATGTGCATTTTGCATCTCCTTGGAAGGGCGGGATGGAAATAGCTAATGCGTGATCCATGAAGGCTCAAAAGGGTGTGGAAAAGTGCATGATCCGTGAAGCATTGAATGTAAGGAGTCCCGTCCAAGGCAATGCTAGGGAACGTGAGCCCAGTAATGAAAGGTGATGGGGGCATGATTAATGGCCTACTATGCCTACCTTTTTTATGTGGCCCTCGCTAGCATGCTCCTTTGCCTTGTAGGCTTTATACTGTAGTCACCACCACCGGTCTCTACATTGCAAGCCTCCCGCTCCGCCATGGATGTTGCAGAGCTCGTGGGGTAAACCATCCCTTCCTCCCCAGAGGTGCTACCACTGACTCTGGCAGTAGCAAAAGATTTCTTGCATTCAAGCATCTTCAAAGGGCCACCAATCATGGTTTATACAAAAAAAAATGGCTTGAGGAGGCCGCGTCGACGCAACCTCTTGATGCCATATTTTTTTAAAATAATTTTTTTGTATATTTTTTTGAGGGCATAATTTTTTTAGTGGTTTATACAAATAAAAATATGGCCTGAGGAGGCCGTGCCAGCGCGGCCTCCTTAGGCCATATTTTTATTTGTATAAACCACTAAAATTATGGCCTAAAAATATATATATACAAAAAAAACTATGGCTAGAGGAGGCTGCGACGCATCATATAAGACCCATCCACAATTTTGTAAGCGGTTTATTTAAAAAAAATATTGCCTGGGGAGGCCACACTGGCACAGCCTCCTCAAGCCTTTTTTTTTTGTATTTGTTTTCAGTGTGAGAAGGTGTAGACAAGGCGGAGGGAGCTGCCCGTCATCTTCTGCTTGGACTTGGCATTGTAGTTGTCGTACCAGAAGGTCCAGGAGAACTCTAGCCGGTGCTTTGAGGCTCTCGAAATCTCCCCTTCCTCAAGCTCCACCTTGCCTATGTTTGCCATAGCCTTAGATAGAAAGATCTCGAAGAGAGCAACAAAGTGTGCACAAGGGTGTGTTCGGTTTAGTGTGTGTGAGAGAGGGAGAGAGAGAAGGAGGGAGAGAGGAGGGAGAGTGTGTTCAGTTCAGTGCCACACACGACTCTCTACGTGGCTTGCTTTGAGCTCAGCCACCATCAAGTGGTAACATTCAAGCATGCGCCCCATTTGACCTAGTTTTGCACTCATAAAGTCCCACACTAACCAGGCTAGTGCAACTGGGCACACAAAACTCATCTTTCACTTGGATTACAAAGTAGTTGAGCCTATCCCGCAGTGCACCCCGCTTGACCTAGTTTTGCACTCATAAGGTCCCACACTAGCCAGGCTAGTGCAACTGGGCACACAAAACTCATCTTTGACTTGGATTACAAAGTAGTTGAGCCTATCCCGTAGTGCGCCCACAGCAAGGGTAGGCCAACATCTCTCATGGCAACTTCGGACACAACTATCACAACATCGTATTATGCAATAGCCCTTATAGTAAAACAGCGATGCCTTTGAAGCATGCATGCAACACGCCTTGTTGCTACAAGCCCATTTACCATGAAAAAACTTTCCCCAAAAAGAGAGATGTTTGCTGGTGGCTTTCTATAAGGAAAAATCTCTCTCTTCCAACTACATCTTCCCACTGCACCATATCTGTAATAAAAGACAACAATATACTGCAAGATATATAAAAAGCTGCACACACCATAATGCAAAGCCATTACTAATCTAATTCAAGCATTTATAGCAGTTTGAGCTATGTGTAGGAGGCTCTCTACAAGAGCTATGTATTTGGCAGTCTTGGTCACCTCCAATCAATTCATTACCCTTCTTTCCACATGCCCTTTGACTTTATTGAAGAAATATATTTGATATTTTTCATGTGTGTTAAGTTCGATTTTCCTCCCCCCCCCCGGGGGTTTTGGGGCGAAGTGCAGTTTACAACTACAATAAAATCTTTATATATTTTTTCCCCTTGTGTGGTAGGGGAAACTATTGGTTGGATGGATTGGTACTACCGTATATAAGATCTAGAGATATGGCAGTGGATTGTTGTCATACATCACTCTCCCTATGGTTACTATGAGAGTGGGGGCCATTGTTGATTGGTTCTCTATATTGAATGCAAACTTGCAACATTGTCTTAGATTTGATGATTTTTTTGGGTTTATATACCAGCAAGGTAAGAAGGTAAGCGCTTGCATACATCAATATAGTCTTCTTTGTCTGGACACATAGGAAGCTGGAGAGCAACGGCCCTGTCAGATGCCTTATTGTAGATGACACCCTGCAACTCACAACACTCTTCCCATGTCTTGAACTATGTATTTCATCTTCTTGTGTGTTGTGCCACAACCCTCTTTAGATCTAGAAGAGCTTCTCTCTCTTGCAGACTAAATGTATACCACCCTACAGCATATCTTATCAATACACCCAATATTAATTTAGAGGCTCAAAATACTTGTAGGGAAAGCTTACAACATCAGGTTGCACATTTTGGCATGGAGGGAGGGAGAAAGAGAGAGACAGAGAATCAAAACTAGAGGACAATACACTTTTCAAGTTGTTATCGATTCGGCCTTATGCTAAGTAGGCCATAGCATTCACTTTAATGATTGTTTTGGAGATACTCTTTAGGGTAAAGGATGCGGGTCTAAAATTAAGAGAAGGCGGACCTTGCTTTGTCCCACCTAAACCCTTAAAAGGTCCCATTTTTTACATGAATTTGTTAACATGGAGAGCGAGTATTGGTTTTGTTACATCAAAAGTTGTACAGGAAGAGTGCCCTTCTAGAGTACCTTTTCTCAACACATTTCTATGGGATTTTTTTGAACAAGTGCATGCACTTGATTTGCTTCAATCATCAAGAAAGTAAGGGCTATGGTGGTGGCAGGCGATATTTTTTTGCAGCTTTGCCTAAGACCAAACCTTGGCTTATTAAGGGTGAAGACCACGTGATGGCACAGCTATTTCTACATGTAGGGTGTGGCAATGGATGATGGGACATGTCTACAACCACATCTTTTCGAGGCGCTTCATATGCATCCTATGGATTCGGTGGCATACCATTATTAGCTAGATATATCTCGTGCTAGGGATCTCGGGGGTGTGGAGATCCGTGGTGGTTTGGAGCACATCATTACTTTCATTGGAGGTTATTTGGAGTTGTTTTATCATCCTGATGGTGTTTGCCTTGACTTGGGCTATGGCACAACTCCTCTTCAAGGCATGTTTGAGGTTAGGTCATTTATGCACTTCGATGGACTCTGATGAGGGTCTTCTATCTTCATACATGAAATCATTTCTTCTACCTACTAAGAGGCAAGGAGGACAGGGGAGGCTAGCAATTCACATGATTGGGATGATGATATTGACGAGCGGGTGGGACAAAATCCATATTGATGAGCTTTGAACAATTGTGGCTCAACTAAATTTGTTATAGTGTTTGTGGTGGGGGACAATGCAACACATGGTTTTCGTGTTTTCTTTGTGAGCCATGATTGGGGATTTTGTTTCTGTCTTATTTAATGCAGATATTGTTGAGCTCTACATTTTTTGGAGCCCATTGAGAGTGGGTCACATGGGAGGCAAACCAAGCCTCAGTGCATTCTTCCCTCCATTGCTCTCTCTTGAATTATCTTCTATTTTTCTTACACTGTGTGAATAACAGTGTAGCTAAGGGAAGATGGAAGGGGTAAAGGAGAAGGAAAGGATTAGAGATTAGTTTCTATAAGGAAAAAAAAAGAAAAAAAAGAGAAAAAAATTCATTTTTGTTATTGCGGGCCCATTCTAGAGGGCTTTATTATTTTAAAAGTAGGTTTTATGGTTCAATATTGCTTCCTAATTTTATCTTAGCAATTTCATAAATAAAATAGCTTTTAATCTTGCATTTGCATTAAATTTGGATAAAATTTTGATTTTCATTTTTTGGCTTTAAGCCCATTTAAATAGAGTCCCATTAACCCAAAATTTGATGTTTAGCTTAAAAACTAACTGATTAATCCAATACTAGTTAATTTCTTTGCAATTTAAGTATAACTTCATTTCAAGAATTTTTGCATTGGGTTAAGCAAATGGTGGAAGGGGTAAAGGAGAAGGAAAAGATTGGAGATTAGTTTCTGTAAGAAAGAAAGAAAAAAGTTCGTTTTTGTAGGCCCATTCCAGAGGGCTTTATTATTGGTTTTAGGCTTCAATATTGCTTCCTAATTATTATATTAATAATTACCTTAGCAATTCCATCAATACAATAGCTTTTAATCTTACATTTGCATTAAATTTGAGTAAAAAACTAATTTTTCATTTTTTGGCTTAAAGCCCATTTATAGAGTCTAGAGTATGAAACCATTTAGTTGCACCTTGTTCAAGTGTGAAGCCAAACGCTCTGATCCTTGTAGGGTTGTCATTTACACTCAATGCTTCACTTACTTGCTCGAAAGTTTCAATATTACAATGGGAATCACCCGTGCCACTGAACTTGGTCATTTCTTTTGACATAATCCAAACCTGGGATTTTGTCCTATTGTGCTCGTCTCGAGGTAAAGGAGAACGCAAGTGAAGTTTGGTAGCTGGTTCTCTACTACCTGCTACTGCCCTAGCAATAGCTTCGGCCATTCTTATGGCATCATCGGTTGATAGCATCCCTGCTAGTAGAGGAGCTGTAGTGCCCCTAGAAATCGGTGCATCTAGTCCCTTTTGTCCATGTACATGCTTAGTGTAAAAACCACTTGTTTGAGAAGTGTGGACTTTTGGGGTAGCGTATAATGGATCTACACTCCCACTCCCAATAGGTCGAGCCATATGGATTGGTCCAGAAGTGGTAGGTAGTCTCATGCTATGGCTGCAAAGGTAGGGGCAAATGTAAGATCACCATATGAGAAAGGAGGTACCGTTGTGTGTACATAAGAGTATGGAGGAACAGGTCCCTTCTATCCCTTAATGTGAATTCCTTCTTCTTATCATTTTGCTAACTAGTGGTATAGATGCATACTCAGGTTTGATGCGTCCTTGTTGATGCGTCCTAGAGTATACGTAAACTCTGGAAATCTACTGGTTACGCCAGCCAAGAACCCAAGTGCCTTTGGATTGTGCCTCTTGCACAACTTCTTTACCTTTACTAGTTTCCCAGTAATGATTCACCAAATCTTGATTTCGTTGGCATGGAGTCAGGTACAACTGAGAATTCAAGAGCTTTAGCTATAAGCTCAACCATGACTTACTCAATTTCAAGTTCTTCACAACAAAGATACATGTTTTCCCAAACATCTTTGTACAAAATAGAATCCTAAATCTGTATTTTCAATTTCAAGTTCTTCACAACAAAGATACATGTTTTCCCAAACATCTTTGTACAAACATCTTTGTAAAAATAGACTCCTAAATCTGTATTTTCAATCCTAAAAACACGGGATTCAAGGGGTTTACATTGCAAGATCCTTGACAAGGTACTATATTAAAGACCCTATGGGCTTCATCCATATACACATGCTTGCTTAAGGAAGCCATGTAGTGTCTTTTCAATACTTTTGTGTCCTCTAGGACTCTTGCCCATTCTCGTGGCATTGGTTCACTCAGAGTTTTCCAAGGGGGCTCACCAGGGATGTCAAGAAAAGGATTCAAGCGTTCCCTACTATGACATTTCTTTTTTGGAAGTTTTGGTTCCTTGGAACCCAGAATTGGAATGAGTTCCTGGAACCAAGAATTGTCACTGGAGAAGGAAAAGTGACCCGACTCACTAAAATCTCCCAAGGTTAGTCTTGGCCTCATCGGAGCTTCTTTTAATTGATCCTTGCTTGTGCTACTACCTATTGTAGGAGCATGTGAAACTTTGTTTGATTAGCTTCTCAAAGAGTCAGTGATCACCCTACCACTTCTCAGGTGCATAGGTTAGTGCCTACTGTGAGTCAAAACTCATATGGGCCTTTTTTTAACAATTGATAATTTTCTTTCTTGCCAATAGAAGGAAAAAATCAATCCTCACTGATTCCATTTTCAGCTATTTCTTCGATGTTTAATGTATCTCTTCTGTCAATCTCGTCAAAAGTGAAGGGTATTGATTAAAATCAAGAATGGCCAAAAATTCTCAAAAGGAGTGCTATGGAAATCAAGAATGTATGCACCCGTATAATAATCTTGAAAAAAACCACTATTAAGTGTATTGAACTCAACTCGATCCATAAGGCTAAGAGTGCAACACAATTGTATGTACACAAGGTTTTCGTCCCATCCTTGGTCGCAAAAGTGGTCTGTTGATAACAATCCACTAGTAAGGTGTTGCCCTTTATCTCAACCAAATAAGATCCAAGAATTAGTTCTGTAAGATCCTGCATTCAATGCTTTTGTGTAAATCTTGTATGCACGCAATCAAGGAATCCTCAATAGCACCATTCATTACATTCAATCCAGTCAATTTTCTGGTCCTTCCCTCTAATTTACCAAAAATAGTAATTAGACTAATGATGTTTGGACTTAACCAAATTTGGTAGGTACTGAGTTCGAAGTGCAACTAGAGACTAAATAAACTCTATTCCTTAGAAAGATGCCCGATTGGCACATAGGAATCAAACAAGGACTTTTCAACCCTTTTGTGGAAGGATTTATGACTAGCCCATATTCTCTTATTGTCGGCAAGATGCCAACTCTGCTTAAGTAGTATTGTTGGGACAAGTAAGGGCTACTGCCACCCAAGTGCTTGCTCTAAGCCACTACTTTATCTAGGAATTATAATCGAGTGAACATGGGCTGAAATTGGTTCCTAAATGAACTAAAATTTCAGCCAAGAAAGTGTGTAAGGTCTATTTTTGGAGATTGCTAAACGAAGGACATAAAGAGTCCAATCCACGCATGGCTAGGTATGGTTGTAGTCCATCCTATTGTCAATAGGCTTGGAACCCTAAATGCCTGATTAGTGTTCCCTTTACTATTTATGGTAGCTCTCTTCTGTCCAATTGGCCTAGGAAGCCCAAAATGGTAAATTTCTATTTTTGGCAATTTAGGACCAAACTTGGTAGGGTTATAGTCCTTAGGGTTAGTAACACCAGGCAAAAGTCAGAACTGAGTTTGGATGTCTGGTGTGACTATGAGAGCCAATCTTGGAAGCTCTTGAAGCCCTCTAGAATTGTTCACCTTCTCAGACAGGGTCAACTTGATCAAGTTGTAACGTTTGAATTCGAACTCCAATTGAGGTGTTTAAGTAGTCAAAAGTTATCTATTGAAAGTAAGGAATCCAAATCTGAAAAGAATGTGTAGAACTGGATCCTCTGTCAGAACTATAGCTTTTTGACCTATTCTTAAGCTCTTTCCCTGATTTAAATGATTCCTTTGTTATTTGAGTTGATTATTTTCCCCTTAAGTAAGCTTAGATATGATTTGGATAAAATCATGCATGGATTAAAGTAAAGAGCTTACTTGGAAAGTTCAATATTTCTTGATGTCTCGTAGAAGCATCCCAAATGTCGAATGTATCTTGTCTCCCGAATCTACTTCTCCACAGGCTCTTTTGTGTACGTGGTTTGCGACTCTTGTTAGAGAAGCCTCCGTAGCTTTGATTGTGTTGCTTAGTACTTTGGAGATGATCCTCATCAGTCCACAGCATCTCCACCTTTCTCTCGGGTGGGGGGGGGTCACTCATAAATATGTAAGCGTAGCACGTGGGTTCAAGAGAAGGGATTTTAAAACTCCCCATTTTACACATTTTTAACATATAGAAGGGTACCATTTAAAAGGGGTATTCACAGGTTGAATAGTCAAAGGGTGTATTTTATTCATTAAAAATTCACAAATAAGGGATTTTTAAAGTAGGCCTTGAATGCACGTGATACAGAGGGTTTACATATAGTGAACTCCCTAAGACCTTGCTCATTGAAAGATGAGACTTGCCTTAAATCTAATATCTTTACAAAGGAGAAGCGGTGTTTGAGGAGGTTTGTATGCCCTTAAACTAGATTCTTTCCTTGAAAAGATAATAGATTAGGACACTTACCAACACTTACCGTAGTGATGGTTGTTAAGTGTGCTTGCCAAGAATGTGAGAAGCTCTTCCACAAGCCCCATATCGGACACTCGGTTGGAGAGATTTGAGCTCTTGCAGGGAACCTTTCTTCCCTCTAAAAAGCCTGCAAAGTGATTAAAATCTCAAACATTCAAGAGTGATTAAAAGTGGGTTTTCAGAGGCTTAAAATGACTCAACTAAGGTATCCTTATTCCAAATCCAAGCTCGGATTTTGGATTAGATTCCAATTACTTGAGCTAGTCATAGATTAAGTTCACTAATCACTCTTTACAAAAGGTGATTAAATACTTAATCCAATGCAAAAATGCTTGAAATGCAATTCTAAACGCTTTTATTATACTTAACTTTTGCAAAGCAATTAACTATTATTGGATTTGTTGGAATAAGGGTTGCAGGAATGCACACACAACTTCAAGAAGATGAGGAAGCTTGAGCACAACACAGTAGTGTATTATGAGTGCCAAAAATGAAAGATAACAAGCCCTAGAAGATAATGGGCGTATATACAATGCACGGGGGAAAAAACCTCCTAGTGAGGGAAAAAGTGCCCCGGCGGTCCTAAGTGTGTTCACACACATCACTACTATAATATGGTAACAAATCCCCCCTGGAGTGATGCGGTGAACAAGAGCTAGCACTCATGTATAGGGAAGTGTCTAGCTATGTGGACGAATCCACAAAAGGGAGTAAGCCCAAAGCTTTGCGAAAAGCTTCGAACTTCTCACGAGGCAGAGCCTTTGTGAAAAGGTCTGCAAGGTTATCCTGTGTTGGCACATAAGCCAAACTGATCTCTCCTGCAGAGAGTCTCTCCCTGACATAATGGTAGTGCACCTCAATGTGCTTCGTACGAGCATGGAACACTGGGTTCCGCGCAACTGCCAATGCGCTCTGACTGTCAGTGAAGATGGTGGTGGCAGATGGCTGCCCAACACCCAAATCAGCCATAAGGCGTCTGAGCCACACACACTCAACCGTAGCTGTGAAAGCTGCCCTGTACTCAGCTTCACAACTAGAAGTGGCCACAGTAGGCTGCTTCTTGCTCAACCATGATATGCATGAGCTTCCAAGCATGAAGCAAAAACCACTCGTGGACACGCGTGTGTCATAACAACCAGCCCAGTCAGAATCTGAAAAAGCATGTAAATCTGGCGGCAATGATCCCCCCTTGGGATAAAACAACCCAAGATGCCGAGTACCACTCAAATAGCGAAAGATACGCTTCACTGCCTGCCAATGCTTAATGCCTGGGCTATGCATAAATCTGCTCACCTGTGAGACTGCAAACTGAATGTCTGGCCTCGTAATGCATACATAAATGAGGCAACCAACAGCTGTCTGATAGAGTGTGACATCAAAGTGATCTCCAGCATCATGAAGACTCAACTTCAAACCTGTCTCCATTGGAGTAGCAATAGGCTTGCAGTCTTCAAGGCCAAATCTCCGCAACAATGTTTCAATATACTTTGTCTGACACAAAGCAATACCTCCATCACACTGCTTAAATTGTACCCCCAAATAATGATGCAAATGCCCCAAATCTGACATCTCAAAAGAGGCATTCAAATCAGCCTTAAAATCAGCAATATGACTCTCATTTGGTCCTGTGAGCAGCATGTCATCTACATAGAGAGCAATGATTAGATGTACACCATCCACACGTTTACCATACAAAGTGCTTTCTGTTGGACTATTCTGAAACCCATGTGCAGTCAAATATGCATGTATTTTTTCATACCAAGCTCGTGGAGCTTGCTTTAAACCATATAAAGCCTTTTTTAACCTGCACACTTTGTTTTCCTGCCCTCTTTGAACAAAACCACGAGGCTGCGATACATACACCTCCTCATGCAAATCTCCATTTAAGAACGCAGTCTTTATGTCCAGCTGATGTACATTCCAACCATTATGAGCTGCTAATGCACAGATGCTACGAACAGTGGTCATACGACATGTGGGAGCAAAAGTCTCATCAAAATCAATGCCCTTCTCTTGAGCATAACCTTTTGCAACAAGCCTAGCCTTATGGCGATCCACTGTGCCATCAGGCTTACGCTTCAATTTGTATACCCACTTAGTGCCAATGGCCTTCTTGCCAGGGGGCAAGTCACATAAAGACCATGTACCATTCTTCATAATAGCATCGTATTCTGCTTGCATAGCAGCCATCCAATTTTCTGAACTTTGTGCCTCATCAAATGAAACAGGCTCACTTTCATCGCACATACTAGAAACAGCCAATGCATAACAATCTGACGCATAAGAGGCACCATGAGAGCCAGAACGAGTGCGACTAGACAAAGGGGCATCCAACTTGCTGTCACGCAAAGTCTGCACCAGCCATCTAGGCATATTCCTAGAGCCCTCAATCTCTTGTCTCTCATCCTCAAGTGCATCATGCACATCTGCATCAGATATAGGCTGATCTGTGCCATCATTTAAAACCTGCATAGGCTGAAAAACTGCCTCATGAGGTATTGCACTTGACTGTGCACCACTGAAAAGAGGCAACAATGTATCATAGACATCACGTGAGCTTATACTTGTCTCCTTAGTACATGAAACCAAGGGCTGAACTGCATCTTCCACAAATACAACATCACGGCTAACCAAAATGCGCTTTGTCTGTGGATGATACAAACGATACCCTTTGCTCTCAGCACTATATCCAACAAAAATACATTTGACAGCTTTGTCATCCAATTTTCTGCGATGTTGCACAGGCACTAATGCATATGCCAGGCAACCAAAAACACGTAAATGGCCAACAGATGGCTTGCGGCCATGCCAAGCCTCATATGGAGTGACAACCTGTAATGCTTTGGTGGGACACCTGTTTAGTACATAAGTGGCACACATGACAGCCTCAAGCCAAAAACCATGTGGTAGACTTTGACTCTTAACCATACATCTTGCCATTTCCATGAGAGACCTGTTTTTTCTCTCAGCCACACCATTTTGCTGTGGTGTATACGGCACTGTACATTGGTGTTTTATCCCACGCTCAGCCAGAAATGCATTAAATTCTGAAGACATATACTCCCCCCCTCGATCTGAACGGAGGGTGCCCATCTTACTTTCTGACACATTTTCAGCCATAACCAAAAACTGTTTGAAGCACAAAAACACTTCGGACTTTGCCTTCAAAGGATATACCCATGCATGCCTGGTAAAATCATCAATGAAGGTCACGAAGTAAAGGTAGTTTCCAAATGATGGAGTTTGCATGGGACCACAAACATCACTGTGAACAAGCTGCAATCTGCGTTCAGCTCTCACTGATCCATCTTTGGGAAAGGAAGCACGCTGCATTTTACCCAATATGCAGCCCTCACAAACATGCTTGACAGGTGCCTCAAGCTTAGGCAAAGAAGACACCATTTCAGATTTCTGCAGGCGCAGCAAACTTGCAAAATTCAGATGACCAAAACGTGCATGCCACAGTTTTGCATCTGAAATAGCCTGCGTATCCATAATAGCACATGCTGAATGCTCTACACATTTGCCATCCATATTGAGCTTATACAGCCCTCGACATAGTGAACCAGATGCTACAATGATGTCACCACAAGAGAGATCATGAACAGTACATCTATCATCCACAAATTTTACAACCAAACCTGTTTTGGCAAATGCGGAGACTGACAGCAGATTCTTTTTGATCCCTGGCACATACAATGCATCAAAAAGTGTAAAGGTGTTGCCATTTGCAACATTCAGCACAATCTGTCCAACTCCTTCAACGGGATAAGAGGAGTTATTGGCACAAGTGACAGTATTCCCTGTGGGAGCAGACTCAAGGAAAGTGAATAAACTGCGCTGCGAGGTGATATGCTTAGTGGCACCACTGTCAAAGTACCATACATCTGAATCTACTGCAGACATACATGTGTCATGCAAAGATGGGTCATAACTGCACTGCGCATTGAATGCCCATTCTGTATCTAGCACAACATTAGCAGATTCATTGTTAGAAGGAGAGGCATCTGCAACAGCCATACCAGCCTCTTTCTTCTTAGCCTCTTTCGCAGCCAGCTTAGGACACGCTTTGATGACATGATCATTTCCCTTACAGTACTTGCAAAATGTCTTCTGTTTGTCACCCTTCTTCTCATCTTTGTCTTCCTTCTTTGGTTGCGCAGCATTTGTAGATTTCTGCTTACTAGAAGAAAAGCCAGCTTTACCTTTCCCGCTTCTCTGACTAGCAACGAAAGCTTGATCTGCGACACGCATAATATTCCTGTTTTGCCTTGACTGGTCTTCTTGCAGCAAAACAGAAACTAACTCCTCAAATGATAAGGCATTGGGATTGCCTTTCATCATCAAGCGAAGAGTGGAAGCAAAACCCTGATAAGAATCTGGTAGACCATTCAAAACAGTCTGCACAAGTGAACTGTCTGACAGGATTTCATCTGCAGAAATGAGCTGCTCTTTGAAATCCTTGATCTTTGTCAAAAAGCTATCCATAGAATCACCTTCGTTCATATGCTCACTCTCCAACTGTTTTCGGAGATAAGCAACACGAGCCTCATTTCTTGCCTGATACAATGTGGCAAGTACATCCCAAGCATCCTTAGAAGTCCTGCAGGAGCGAATATGTGGGATAATGGTACGTTTGACAGACAGCGCAATCAAGGCATGAGCCTGCACATCTCTACCATCCCAACGAATCTGCTCTGCTGAAAGTGGTGGTTCTCGAACAGCTGCTACAGCACTTGTGCCTGCACCATCATCAACAGTACCTGTTTCTGATGTGTTTGCAGCATTCCCAGCCACAATAGGACGTGCATCAATACCCTGCACAATGTTCCATAACCCCTTTGCTACCAATACATGTCGCATCATATATGCCCACAATGGATAGTTGGTGCCATCCAACTTATCCTCAGCAGCCAACATGCGGAATACATCATTGTTGTCAGCCATGGCCAATGACTGTACTACTAGATGTAAATGCTGTCTGTAAGAGGTAAACCTGTATAAAATCGACCTGTGCTATGTAGCACAGCCCAAAACAGACGAATGGGCACCTGTCCTGCAGATTTTAATTTTGACAGAAAATCTGCACAGTAGGACGATTTTGCCTGCGCAGTACTTGGAATGCAAAAACGGAGGGCGAAATGACCTCAGATCAAAATTTTGAAACGACCAAGCCCTATGGGCTCTCCCACGGCATATACTAACCTGCAGACGCTCGTGAAACCTCGTCGCAATCGTAGGAGATGAAGCGGCAGGTGCCGGTGATGCTGCCCGGGAGGAGGAAGCCTGCTCTGATACCAATTGTTGGAATAAGGGTTGCAGGAATGCACACACAACTTCAAGAAGATGAGGAAGCTTGAGCACAACACAGTAGTGTATTATGAGTGCCAAAAATGAAAGATAACAAGCCCTAGAAGATAATGGGCGTATATACAATGCACGGGGGAAAAAACCTCCTAGTGAGGGAAAAAGTGCCCCGGCGGTCCTAAGTGTGTTCACACACATCACTACTATAATATGGTAACAGGATTAATTAGTTAGTTTTTAAGCTAAACATCAAATTTTGGGTTATGTTCCGTATCTTTGATGATTTAATATGTGTAACTCTATTCGTTGGCTTTTTTGCCAGTATTCTACTTCTCATTACATTAATGTCCCAACCTCTTCTCATCGCAGGAAAGTTGGTAGACTAGCTTGACTCCCCCTCTCCTATCCACTACATATAATAGTCAAGATGAAGCTCCATGGGGTCCTCAAAGAGTGTGGAATGGGTTTGACATCCACCTCATATTCTTATTAATCAGTGGGCTCCTCATCGCTTACTTGATTAAGAGGTGTTGCCCTTGGTGGAGGTGGTTGTGGTCCTAAGACTAGTGGAGGTAATGGCACATTAGGTGCATTGTGCATGCCCTTTGATAGGAATGTTTACATGAGTTTCTCAACCATTTCTTGATTGTTACAGAACCTATGACGATAAGTGTTTGTGGCATTGCCATCACCTAACTTGTGCCCTACTCAGAGCACTATAAAATCTTTTACAATTGGGAGCTGCAAGTTAGTGTTTAAGTGGTGATGTCCGATAGATTTTTAAACAGCCCTCCACTAAGATTATGGCAGTAGCTCTTGTTAATCCTAGAATTGGATTAAAATTCCCCCCTTCCTGAGTGATGACAATCGCATCCACGTGATCGCATTTGAAGACCTTTGTGTACGGTAGGACCCTGCGTCAAATACTTCACAATGTACGAACTCCAATTGGGTGTTGTTGAAACATAAAATAGAGTCACATGAGGAATGGGTTTCCTTTGTTGACAAATTTTATAATTCCGTACGTTCTCTTCTGTATCAGCATGAAGTGTTGGCTACTGTGACACGAAGTTGGGGTTTGGACTTCGGTCACTTCTCAGAATCAAAACACACTTGTATGAAACCTCACAGCCTCCTCACCTCCCTTTCTCTCCCTAGGTTAAGATAAAGATATACACATCAAAGGTGAGATCATAATTCATGGAAGGAAAGATGAAAGGCTCCGGAGAAGTAAGAATTTCAGCCAGTCTTGCAGCTCCAAACAAGAGGGCGATTCTTTGTTGGAAGAAAATCTTCCGACTCAGGATTATGTGAACGGAAACATACGGAGAATATTGATAAGGTTCATCCGTTCGAATTGGACGATTTGGTCGAAACATATTAAAGCAAATGAATATAGCAATCACTTACAAGAGGATAAGACACATGGGATTGGTCTTTTGATAAGAGATTAGGAGGAATTAATCATGATTAAGAAGAAATAATGGGGCCAAAAGTGAAAAAAAACAGAGAAACACAGAGAATTGCAGTTTTAAATCCATATAGGCTGTGCAAGAGAGGATTATATAGATGCGTAGAGCTTGAAGAGAAACGGACAACCGAGTGAAAAATTATGAGCATTTTACTGCAAGACTATAAAACTGTCAAAATTCTTTAAAAACAGAGATACACAGAGAATTGCAATTTTAAATTCATATAGGCTGTGCAAAAAAGGATTATATAAGTGCATAGAGCTTGAAGAGAGCTTCGCGCCCATATAAAAACTTTCAAAAACGGACAACCGAGCGAAAAGTTATGAGCATTTTACTACAAGACTATAAAACCGCCAAAATTCGCCTAAAAATTAGCAACTTTGGAAGAAATTTTGATCATCAATGAAGTAAGGGATTAAGAAATTAGTTACATAAGTGGAAAGAGCATAGAAAGAGCTTCCTAGCCATATAATCAATTTAAGAAACTAACACCCGAGTGATGAGTAATTACCGGTTGAAATTTGGGTATTGGACCATAAAAACTGCACTTCTCTCTCTTTGCATGAAACCTCAATTTTCACATAGCCTCTTGCCTTTCATCTCCTTCATGATTTAAGCTAGAGAGTAAGGGTTAACATTGCTCAGCGGACAATCGTAAAGACTTACCTATGGTCCCCAAAGTCTTTCCACATGCTCATTACCGCTAAAACCATTGGTACCTCCAAAGGAGGGCGGCAATAAGGCAAGGGCTACCTTGAGAAGTCACAGGCCCGCCAAGATAATAACTCCTTATCCCACTTATCATGAATCATCAAAGAGGTCCAAAATTGGGTTAAGCATGAGGAGCTAATGCTAAATGAGACATTCACAAAGAGAGTGTTTGAATAGGGGTTTGAAAGAGAATGGCAATGACACAAAATGCTCAATTGAGGAGGCTCATTCCTTGATTTGAAAGGGAGAGGAGGGCTCCTTTTATAGGTGGAGAATCACCCTCTCTTCCATTGTTACAAATTACAACATAAAAATCTTCAACCCTTCCAGTGACATAAGGGTAGATATCACCATCAATTGTCCTCTTAGGCTAAGTCTTCTATTGATTATTAAATTGAAGACTTTTTGACTTTGAGAGTGTGATGAGATAATAGCCAAGCCTAAGTGGCATGTAGGTGGAGATCCCACTTACACATGGCAGAATTCTCCTCTTCCATGTAGGCATTCTAGAAGAATCTTTTCCAATTATGCACCTACACACACTCCTCCACATGCCTTCCACACTCCCCAACTTGTTGCCTTATGGTGAATACCATATTAATAATACAATTAAAATCCATGTGAGCATAAAGGCTCACTTTTATTTTCCACATCACTAGCCTATCTACCATACCAAAGTATTTATCAAGCATACTTGTGGGATTTACAATGTGTGCACCCTAAATCAAGTAAAACCATTATATTTGAAGATAGAATGTTGTTATCGGGGTAGCCGCCAAGCCGCCGCATCACCACGCCGTTATTCCATTGTGGGCGCCGCAATCTTCTTAGACAAGCTTCCACCTTATTACCATTGTGAAACCATCAAAATATGCACAAAATTGACAATGAAAGATATCAATTTTTCACGTCACATCTTTCCTCCCCAGCAGATCCTCCATGCTTGTCTGGGGGTCTGCTGGCCATGGTGCTTGAGGGTAGAATATCTTTAGCCGGTACTCATTGGCACGACCGGGAACCTCCTGGCCACTTGCATCCTCTAGAAGATAGGTGTTATTTTTGAACTTTTGCTTTATCCTAAAGGGGCCTTCCCATCGTCAAAGAAGCTTGTTATCTAGCTGTTTCTCCACACGGCTATCATACCTCATGACTAAGCTTCCTTGCTTGAGTTCTGGCTTCTTCTTCTTCCTCGTGAGAGTGTCATGCCTTGCCTTGTGCCATTGTTGTGCAGCCTCCAAATTTTGAAGTGCCTGAAGTCGCCTCTCATCCAAGATCTCCAGTTGTGCTAGGTGTTGGACATGTGTTTCTTCTTCATTATTCAAGCGTGCAAAAGATGTGCGAAGGCTTGTGATTTCCAATTCTATTGGCAAAATAGCCTCCATTCCATAAACTAACTGAAAAGGTGTGAAACCAAGAGAGAGTTTGTGAGTTGTCCTATAGGCCCATAGGACCTCTGGCAAATGCACATCCCACTTTCTCTTCATAGTATCCACTAGCTTAGACAAAGATCCACAAAGCAGTCCATTAGTTTTTTCTACTAAACCATTACATTGGGGATAATAGGGAGTTGACATAGCATGCCTTATTTTTAATTTTTGCACCAAAGCTTCAATCAAGTGATTCCTGAAGGACCTCCCCCCATCTGTAAGGATTTTCAATGGACACCCAAATCGGGCACATATGTATTCCCTGAGAAAGGATGCCACAGCTACTGTCTTATTATTGACCATGGCCTTTGCTTCTGCCCACCTTGTTGCATAATCTATGGGTGGCCACCAATATGTAATACTTCCCATGTGAGGAACGAGGAAGTGGGCCCACAAAATCTAATCCCCACCTTTCAAATGGACCATATGCTGGGATAGGGTTTAAGGGTCCTGGAACCAATTGCTTATGCCCATATGCCTGGCATACTTCACAGCTTTTGCACCACTCATGGACATCTTTGCTGAGTCGAGGCCAATAATACCCTGTGTTAAGGATCCTCCGAGTTGTGCTGGCTGAGGCAAAGTGACCTGAACATTCATGACATAATTCCATAATCCTTTTACACTCCTCTAGGCTCACTACCCTCCTAAGAATCTTATCCTTACCTTGCTTGTAAAGAACATCCCCTAGAATTGTGTAAGGATGAGCTTTCCTGGTAAGCCTTTCTTCTGTTGAGGATTCAATCCAGGAGGGAAGTTTCCTGTATCTAAATAGTGTTGAACATCTTGGAGCTCAGGCCAACCTGTATCCATTAATGCAAGAGTAGCTACTTTGAAAGAAGCCAAGGTTTTAGTAGCCAATTCATCAGCCTTTTGATTATCCTTCCTGTTATCATGCACAAATTTACAAAACCCAAAAGCTTCTTTTAACTCCATTGCCCTTTTATACAATTCTTGGAGATTAGGACTCCTTGCCTTATATTCTCCTTTCATTTGTCGGATGACCAATTGTGAATCCCCTTTAACCTCTACCTCTTCAATTCCATCTTTTATGCAATCTTCTAATCGCCAAATTAATGCATTGTACTCAGCCACATTATTTGATATAGCCTTTGGAAATTCCCTACCCTTGGCCCATACCTCTTTTCCTTCTGGATCAAATAAAACTATCCCCCCAGCCCCACATTGCCTAGAAGGGCTAAAGGCTCCATCAAAATGCATAGTGAAAGCAGTTGTTGGTGGTGTCTCCAAATCTTCATATACTTCTTCCTTTGCTCCTGTTCCTTCTTCCTCTTCCTTCCTGGTAAGCAAATCTGCAAGAGAGGCCCTAGTGGTGTTTTCTGTAATAAAAGTGAAAGAGAATTCTTGAAGCTCACAAATCCACTTTGCAAACTTCCCTCCTGCAGGATTGGGCTTGCGGACCAAGAATTGTAAATAAGGTTGAGATGTGAGGAAGAAAAAAGGGTGAGGTAACAAGTATGACCTGAACTTCTTTACTGCAAAAACAAGAGACAAACCACCTTTCTCCATTTCACCATACCTCTCCTCGGCATCAGTGAGTTGTCGGCTTACATAATACACTGGTTGCATACGCCCTTGCTCTCCCTTTTGCAAGAGAATAGCACCCACTGAATGTGATGAGACACTTGGGTTCACATAAAAGTCCTCCCCCCACCTAGGAGGCTGAACAATTGGACTTTGATTCATGCATTCCTTGAGCAAACAAAAAGATTGAATTTGATCGGGCCCCCATTGTGGAAAGAAACATTCTTCTTTGTTAATAGATTTATAGGATACATCTTTTCAGAGAACATGTCAACAAAGCATTGGTAATACTTTGTTTTACCCAAAATCCTCCTTACCTCCCTTACATTGGTAGGTGGTGGGAGGGCCACAATTGCCTGCACCTTCTCAGGATCCATCTCTATGCCTTCTTCTGAGATAACATGTCCCAAGAGAACCACCTTCCTTCGTGCGCCAAGCGGCATTTTCCAGGATTAAGACACCCTTTTGCATCATCAATACTTTGCAAGGCCAACCTCAACTTTTCCAAGTGATCCATGCGGCTTGAATAAATGCAAAAATCATCCAGAAAGACCCTTATAAACTTCCCCAAGTAAGGTGCAAATACCTGACTCATGAAGCGTTGAAAAGTTGCTGGTGCATTGGTCAAGCCAAATGGCATCACCCTATAGGCATACACTCCCCAAGGGGTGATAAATGAGGTTTTCCTTTGATCTTCTTCACAAATCCGGATTTGAAAGTATCCAGAGTATCCATCACACACTGAATACAACTCATGACCTGCAACTTGATCCAAAATCTCATCCTGAAAGGGTAGAGGATAATAATCCCTCTTTGTGCATGCATTCAGAGGGCGAAAGTCCACACACACACACACCATTTTCCACCCTTTTTGGGAGTGACTACAACTGGGGAAATCCACTCTGAATTCTCTACTAGAAAAATAAATCCAGCTTCAAGCAAATTAGTTACCTCCTTCTTAAGCACCTCTGCTTGCACTACTCCCAAATGCCTTAGCCGCTGTACCACTGGCTTACTTTGGGGCTTGAGATCAATCTTGTGCTCTACTAGGGTAACTTGGCGTACTTGTGAGTAGCTGTTTGCAAAAAGGTTAGGAAATCCATCCAACATTTTTAAGTAATCCTCCCTTTCAGTACCTGCTATGGACTCATCAAGAAGAAGTTCATTCTGTTGGTGAAGACTAGAGAGGTCCACATCTCCTTTCTTGCACATGGTTAAAGAAGCTTCCCCTTCCAAGGCTCCATTGTCTTCAGCATCCCCTCGATCCCTTCCCAGGGAAAGACCAAATGCAACTCCTTCCACCTCTCCTTCTGAGATGGAATCCTCGGAGCTACCACTTGTCTCTTCTTCATCGGATGACTCTGACTCTGAACTTTCGAAAGTTGAAGGTTCACCTCTTACCACTTTCTTGCGACGACTCTTGATGTTATAGTGGACTTTCTTATTCTCACCTTGTAGAATAAGATCACCTGTCTCCCACTTTTGAATTGCCTTCACTTGGCGAAGCCATGGCCTACCCAATATCAATGGGTAAGCCCTAGCATCAGGCTTTGTAGGAATGACCTGAAAAGTTGTAGGCACAGAAATACCACATACATCCACTCCCAAATTCTTGACAATTCCTAAGGTTTTCAACCTAGTATTATCAGCAAGTTTGATGTGATAGGGAGAGTTAGTAGAAGACAACTTTAAATCAGCATCTTTCATTGTTTTTTCACTCATGACATTGATTGATGCACCTCCATCAATGTATGCATTAGAAATTGTTTGCCCCCCCTCAATGATGACATCAATCTCACAGGCACATCATCTCCTACATCAATATCCACTTTTTGAACCATAGGAGTCCCATTATCCCTCTTCTTCTTTTTCTTAGATTCCCTTGTGCTAGCCAGCTTACCCCATTCCTTTCTGAGCTTGGGAGAGAGTGCCAAAAGCTGCCCAAATGTGATTTGTGCCGTTTTCTCCCTAAGATCTGTCAAGAGGTCATAACTAAGAGATCCTTGTCCAAGAGGAAAGTCAGATTGTCCAATTTTTCTCCTAGATGACTTCTTCTTCTTCTTATTTTTCTCCTCTTCTTCAGATTTATCTTCTTGTTCTTCCTCTTCCTGGCTTCTAGTTTTACGACCCCTTTTTGCCATTAATGGCATCAATGTTTCCTCTTCTTCTGAGCATATTTCCTCTAAAAGTGCTAAACTTTTATCCTCACTTTTCCTCAACTTTGGACACTCAGTGCGATAGTGCCCCTTCTCTTGACATTCATAGCATGTGACACTACTTCTATCCCTAGGTTTATCCTCAGCTCGTGGAACCCTAGGTGGCCTTGCATTGACTAAGTGTAACTTCAAATCAGCAAATTCTGCCATAAGTTGTGCAATGTTATGATCCAAGGATGGAGCTTGTACCTGAGATGTTGAGGCTATCTCTACTCGTGGTGGGGTTGGCACACTTGGAGAAGATTGGAATGTGGACTCAATATGAAGAGTGGCCTCCTTTTTCAAAGCAATACGAAGGGCCTCTTTAAAACTAGTGGGATCTTTGCTAAGAACTTTTCCATGCAAGCGGGGATCCAAAGCCCTAATAAACTTGCTCATCTTAAGGTGCTCCATTGCTAAAGAACTCTTTGAATCTTCCATGGAAGGTGAAGAAGAAGAAGCAACAACATGTAAAGCAGCTTGTTGATATTTGATGAATAAGGCTTCATACCTCACTGAAAAGGCAGAAACTAACTCTCCTTCCTTTTGGAAAATTTGATCCAATTGCAATAGTAAAGCATTTGGCGACTCCACTGTCCCAAATCTCTCCTTCATTGCTTTGGTCAACCTTTCCCAATCATTCTTGGACTCCTCTAGCAAAGCCTCATGCCAAGTTAAGGACACACCCTCCAAGAAATCTGGAAGTATTTCTGCCCTCTCCTTCATAGACCAACCCGTCAAGCGGCATGCTCGGTTAAACTCTCCGAGATAACTCCCCGGGTCTTCTCCTTCCGATCCATGGAACACCGGAATGTTAAACATCTTGCACCAAAAGATGAGTAGTGACAAGGGAAATTCACTTGTTTCAAAACAACTTTCCTTTAATCATGCGGGACCCTGAGGTTAAAATAGAATAATTCTAAGTAAAACCTGCCCGCCGCCTCCACCAAAAGATGTGACACGAAGTTGGGGTTTGGACTTCGGTCACTTCTCAGAATCAAAACACACTTGTATGAAACCTCACAGCCTCCTCATCTCCCTTTCTCTCCCTAGGTTAAGATAAAGATATACACATCAAAGGTGAGATCATAATTCATGGAAGGAAAGATGAAAGGCTCCAAATAAGTAAGAATTTCAGCCAGTCTTGCAGCTCCAAACAAGAGGGCGATTCTTTGTTGGAAGAAAATCTTCCGACTCAGGATTATGTGAACGGAAACATACGGAGAATATTGGTAAGGTTCATCCGTTCGAATTGGACGATTTGGTCGAAACATATTAAAGCAAATGAATATAGCAATCACTTACAAGAGGATAAGACACATGGGATTGGTCTTTTGATAAGAGATTAGGAGAAATTAATCATGATTAAGAAGAAATAATGGCCAAAAGTGAAAAAAAAACAGAGAAACACAGAGAATTGCAGTTTTAAATCCATATAGGCTATGCAAGAGAGGATTATATAGATGCGTAGAGCTTGAAGAGAGCTTCGCGTCTATAAATGAGCATTTTACTGTAAGACTATAAAACTGTCAAAATTGTTTAAAAACAGAGATACACAGAGAATTGCAGTTTTAAATTCATATAGGCTGTGCAAAAAAGGATTATATAGGTGCATAGATCTTGAAGAGAGCTTCGCGCCCATATAAAAACTTTCAAAAACGGACAACCGAGCGAAAAGTTATGAGCATTTTACTACAAGACTATAAAACCGCCAAAATTAGCAACTTTGGAAGAAATTTTGATCATCAATGAAGTAAGGGATTAAGAAATTAGTTACATAAGTGGAAAGAGCATAGAAAGAGCTTCCTAGCCATATGATCAATTTAAGAAACCAACACCCGAGTGATGAGTAATTACCGGTTGAAATTTGGGTATTGGACCACAAAAACTGCACTTCTCTCTCTTTGCATGAAACCTCAATTTTCACATAGCCTCTTGCCTTTCATCTCCTTCATGATTCAAGCTGGAGGGTAAGGGTTAACATTGCTCAGCGGATAATCGTAAAGATTTACCTATGGTCCCCAAAGTCTTTCCACATGCTCATTATCGCTAAAACCATTGGTACCTCCAAAGGAGGGCGGCAATAAGGCAAGGGCTACCTTGAGAAGTCACAGGCCCGCCAAGATAATAACTCCTTATCCCACTTATCATGAATCATCAAAGAGGTCCAAAATTGGGTTAAGCATGAGGAGCTAATGCTAAATGAGACATTCACATGTAAAGAGAGTGTTTGAATAGGGGTTTGAAAGAGAATGGCAATGACACAAAATGCTCAATTGAGGAGCCTCATTCCTTGATTTGAAAGGGAGAGGAGGGCTCCTTTTATAGGTGGAGAATCACCCTGGGCGAAAGCAAGGGATGGTGGTACAAAATTGGTTGTCCTTGACACCACCTAGGCTTGGTAGAACGAGAGTAAAGAAAAAGAGAGCAAAAAGGAAATAAAGGAGAAATATTAAGCTGTGAAAATTCCCTAAGGTGTTATACTTTAGTCTTTTTTTTGAAACGTCCCATAACAGATAGACGTGGGTGGAGACGTGGGTGCAGACGCAAGGAAGCAGATTTCTCTCTCTCCCTCTCTCTCTCTCTCTTAGACCTCCCCTCTCTGTCTCTGTCTCTGTCTCTCTCTCTCTCTCAGACCTCTCTCCTGCACATCCTCTATCCCCTGCGGAACACCATAGCCCTCTCTCTCTCTGTATAAACATGGCAGCTCAGGCCGTCAACATATTTACAGAGACGATGCTGGAGGTTGAGTGTGATTCCTTCACTAACCTTGAGTCAGGGATACCTGCATTTACAGAGGATACTATCAAGAAACCCAAGCTGCTCACGAACCTGTCCGCAACCAAGAATTTCTCCGGGGCTATTGGGCGCAAAAGAAGCGTGAGCAACAACGCAAGGAGCGCAACCCTGCTAGGGAAGGTAGCCTTTCAAGAACCAGGTCAAGGAACAATATATGCAAAGCCATGGCTAGATGTTGGCATCGACAGACCCAAGGACTAACAACAGTAGAACAACATGAAATTCTAGAGCAGCTCATGCATCATCAGCCGTTTTCCAAGTTGAGGAGTTCGGATGTGCAATCGAGTCTTCTTTCCAATGTTCGCAACACATTGACTCAATTGAAAGTACCTCACTCTGCAAGTGAGCTGTTTGTAAAGAGAGCCTCTTTGATGATGATACTGAACAATGGTGATCAGAGAACAATGTCAGTGAACTAGTCCAAAATTGCTGCTGTCTTGGGTGTTCATCGACGGAATATAGCGGCAACAACAAGCAGTCGACTGGAAATGAAAGATGAGAATGAAGTGTTGCCACTTAGTGCTTGTCACAGACAATTGCCTTTGTATACAAGTATCACAAGTGAAACTAGAGATTTGGTGACCGCTTTTTGGAAATCTGAGACGAGAGTTTCACCAAACAAAAAGGATATTTGTAAGCAGAGGATCGAGGCAAAATGTGTCAAACATCCAATTCATCTTCTAGATGACTCTCAGGTAATATGTTTTTGCTACAATGCAATCCATGGTGGCCTTGATTTCTGTTGGAACAGTTCAAAATTTGTAGTCTTTGGGCAGCACTGAAAGCTTGGCTATTCAGTACCAAACTGGTAGTTTTTTACCAGCAATCACTCTAGGCCATAAGTACCAATTTGGTACTGCAATCATTGTAGGTACCAATTCCCATATCCAAGTACTTACCATTGTTTGAATTCCCAGCTCCATAATAGTATCATTGTAGGTACCAATTCCACCTCCATAGGATTAAATTTGGCACGTCTCTGAATTTTGCATTGTACCCAACAGGATTCACGGTACAACTTTTGGTTGCAATGTCCAAGAGTAAGGAAGCACAGTCTCAATTTGGCACTTTTGAGAAGCACTCACACTTGGTAGTGTAATACCAAATTAGGTTTTGGAGATAGATTTGGTGCTTTCAATGTATCTTGCAAAGTACCAAATGGATGCATAGTACCAATTTTGGAGCGTTTTATATCCAGAAAAGTATCCAATTTTGTACTAAGCATCCAATTATGGTACTGTAAAGTATGCAGAGAAATAGCCAATTTGGTACTATGGATCAAGTTCGGTACTATGCAGGGTGCTTTAAGTGTGCCTGGTTAGTATCTAAGGTGTGCCACAGCTCCAATTTGGTTTTTTTGGGCACCACTTACACTTGGTAGTATAATACCAAAATGGGTTTTGGAAACAGATTTGGTGCTTTTAGAGGATACTGAAAAGTACCAAACTAGATGCATAGTACCAATTATGGCGCTCTTTGTATCCAAAAAAGTATCCAATTTTCTACTAAGCTTCCAATTATGGTACTGTGAAGTATACAGAGAAATAGCCAATTTGGTACTATGGATCAATTTTGGTACTATGCAGGGTGCTTTAAGTGTGCCTGCATAGTACCTAAGGGGTTCCACAAATCCAATTTGGTGTTTTTGGGCACCACTCACACTTGGTAGTATTATACCAAATTGTGTTTTGTAGATTGGGTGCTTTTAGTGAATACAGAAAAGTACCAAACTGGATGCATAGTACCAATTTTAAAGCTTTTCTGTATCCAAAAAAGTACCCAATTTGCCACTATGGATCCATTTTGGTAATATGCAGTATGTAAAACAGTACCAAATTGGGTACTATGGTTCCAGCTTGGTACATAGAACCAAATTTGGTGCTTTTTTGTATTCACAAAAGCACCCAATTTGTTACTATGATCCAATTTGGTACCATGCTTAATGTAGAAAAGTATCCAATTGGGTACTATGGTCCGCCTGGTAACAAATAGAGCCTAATATGGTGCTTTTCTGCATCAAATTTGGCACTATAGTCTGTTATCTGGCACTACAGTTCCAAATTTGGTACTTTAGAATGAGTTGGTGGTTTACAGTACCAAATTTTGTACTGTAAATAGCTTTGGTGCTTTACTCTTGTTTGATAGTATTCTGAGCTCTAACGTGGTTCATTTTTCGTTTAAAGGTGGAGCTCTACAAAAGATTCAAGAGCATGTATCCTGCGGTGAAGTTGTCACTTAGGTCCTTTGAGACACTCAAGCCTTTTTTTGTCCGAAGATTGAAAGAGCGCTATACTTGCTGCTGTATTTACCATATCCAGATGGTATACTTCAAGGATGCTTTCAATCAAATGCGCCAGAACAAGTTTGGGCATCACGGCAAAGAACATCCATGTACATGCTCCATTTGTGGTACACGTAGTGAGGCAGGCCAATGTTCTCCAAACCAGGCTGTTTTTCAACACATAAGTAACTTGCTGGATTTTATATTGTGCCCTCGCCCTAAGGAGGGTGAATATCATGCAAAGAGATGCTTGCTTGGAGAGTGCCCCAAATGCGGTGTACGAAAGTTGTCATTCTGCCCAGCCGAGATTGCAACAGATAGCAAGGAGGTGACTGTTAAGATATTCCAGGATGTGGGCACTGGATGGTGATGGAAAAGAGAAGAAGCGAAAGGACTTGGTCGTGGAAAGGATGAAAAGTGCAACTTTCATTCATCTCTTTTCAGATCATCTGAAAAGCTTCGTTAAGCACAACTTTATGTTTAGGTGGTAGGCCCAACAATTCAAAGACTGCTTGCTTAAGTTTCCCAGAGATGTTGTGGTATCTGTTGTTGATTTTGCAGAGAATTACAGCTTTAAAGTGCAAAATGAGATCCAATCCATGCATTGGTGGTCAACACAGGTAACAATACTGGTACACATATCTTATATCAGAAATTCAGTAGGAGCTATTGAGAAGACTGTGCATTTTTACATATCAGATGATAAGCTCCACGACACGCTCTTTGTTCAGCATTGTTTTATGCTGCATGACAACTGGATGAAATAGCAAGGACACTGTTTGCGTTATCATTGGGTATGGTCAGATGGTGCCGCTTCAAAGTTCAAGGCACGAAGACCACACTATTTCATAGCCAGGTATTATCAGTTGATAGGATTGCTTATGATGCATAACTTCTTTGCTTCAGGGCATGGAAAAGGAGAGCATGATGGTGCAGGTGCTATTATCAAGAGAACCCTGATGCACGAAGAGCTAAAACCCGATGGCTGGCCCATGAAGTGTGCGGCTGATGTGGTCAATTTTTTGAACGCGAGGTTTCAACCGACAACGGAAGGTGGAAGTGCCAGCACAAGGAGGGTGTTCTGGTTGGTTTCATCGAATGATGTGCTGCGTTTTCCGTTGTGGGACTGTAAACCAATTCCAGGCTCTCGCTCATTCCATTGTGTTGACGGCTACTCAACGCACAATCCATGTGATGTGCGTTTTCGTACGCTGTCATGCTTCTGTGATCCATGTGTGAATGGGCAGTGGAGGAGATGCAATAATAAACAGCACATTGAAGAATGGAAATATGTCTCCATTGACAGAGTCAGTACAACCTACAAATAGTGATGAGGATGACGATGATGAGGAGAACTACAATGATTTGTTTTCCTCCCATGTGAGTGAGGATTTAAGCATGCCTATGTATGAAGGAGACCCTGAGGTGTTGAGCCAATTATTGTCCATTGGGGATAACTTTGCAGTGAACGCAGCCGAGGAGAAGGAGGACTTCTACCTTCTTAAGTGCACAAAAACCGTTTATGTAGCACCAAGAGTACTGAAGGACCTTTGGCATAACAAGATCGTAAGAGGTGGATTGCTAGTTGAGGGCTTGTACTATGCCCAGGTTGAGGGCAAAGTTGATACCTATACCCTATTAGATCAGACACCACCGGTGATGATCTACTCGCATCTTGTTAGAGCCATATGGTTCCCCATGGAGGCTATCCCTGGCCTCCATCACCACTTTAAACTATCCTCAGAGATATATGAAAATATCTACAATAGTATGCCATACAAAGACGGAAGTGACCAGGACGGGAGCCATACAGTGTTTACCCCAACTACAATTCTAACCACCCCCACTGGCAACAGTTGTAATTCTCTTGAATAGAATCTTGCTTGTGATCAGTACTGTCTAATTCTCTTGATTAGAATCTTACTTGTGATCTTGCTTGTGATCAGTACTGTCTAATTCTCTTGATTAGAATCTTACTTGTGATCAGTACTGTCTAATGCTATTGCTGTGTTATCAATTTGGTACTGTGCTTTATTGTTTTTAGCTCTGCTGTGTTTTTGCAGTACCAAATTTTGGTACTGTTCCTTTTTGTTTTCACCAAGTAGTAACAGAAAAGTACAAAAGCAGTAGCCAAAAAAAGTACATGTACAAAAAGATAATTATCATTAAATGCCAAAGGCAATGTACAAGCATACAGAATCTTTTACATATCAGGGGGGTCAAAGCGGTATGAATACCCCTCCATAAATACAAAGTAGTTGACAACGAACGAGGAAATGTCATCCTCAACATCAAACAAGGGATTCCGGTGGCTGTAAGCAGTGGGGAACTTATCAGCTAGCCACCCGGAGATCCACGGGAAAATGACATGCATAAGATACTTCGGCTTGTCGGGGTCATAATACTTAGGCTCATATGACCGGATGCAGCAGCACGAGTCGTAATCATTCTTCAAGGACTTGTATCTCATGTCGTCCACAAGGAGGGTGTTCGTTTCATTGAATTGCGGATACTTACGCCACACTATTCTTAGGAGCTTCAGAAAAATAGGCTTGTTACCGAACTCCTTCGCAAGGACTGGCACATCTCTGAGTTTGGTAGCCCACCTCTCACAATGAGACTGGTCAAAAATATCTGTAAAATAGGTAAACCAAGCAATTAGAATAGCAGCACAAATAAGAGTACCAAAGCTAACAAACAGTACATAACAGTGAAAAGGTACCAAACTTGGTACAACACAGTACCAAAGTACCAAATAACCAAAGTACCAAACATTATAAAATTGTGTACACAAATGTTACCAAGCACAGAACCAAGTACCATAGTATCAAAGAACCAAACAGTACCAAATTGTGTACAAAATAAAAAACACAATTTCAAACTACCATAGCATCAGAGTACCAAAGTACCAAAGATAACCAAAGAGTACTAAATTATGTACAAAACAGTGCCAAATTGTGTACACATGAACAAACATAGTCCAAAGCAGCATAGCACCAGAGTACCAAAGTTTCAAAAAGTACCAAATTATGTTCGCAGTGCCAAAAGTACCAAACTACCAAATAGTACCAGATTGTGTACAGAACAGTAGCAAAGCTAGCCAAACAATATCAAAATCAATAAAACCAGTTGTGAAAGTTTAGGGATAAATACCTAAAAAGAGGCCTTTCATCTTCATCAACCGAGGGAAGCAAGCATTCATTATGGCCATCAGGTTCTTCCTTTGGCTACATGACTAGAGCATCACGTCGCATCGCTTCCTCAAGTTGATGATGAAGTCCTCCGCATCAGGTCTGACGACACAATATTTGTATTGAGACACTTGCACACCTCGGGGCCTAACTCCATCTGGGAACGGGAGGTGCCACAAATCCTTAGGTGCTTCAACATAATCCTTCAGTAGCACTCCATTGACATCCAAAACAACAAGGCGCCTATTGCTTGCCATTACATGTATCGGCATTGATGTATCCGGTGGTTGTTCATGTAGCCACCAATGGTCCCCTATTGTAGTACCACTAAACTATATGAGTAGAAGAACACAGCCTTTTCGCAAAAGCAAAGTTAGACATTGGGCACCAATAAAAGGTTACAAAACAGTGACAGTAGGACATGACAGTTTACAAACACATTGACACCTTTCAAGAGTAGAGCGGCATGACACAAAACGCATCAACAAAAGCAAAATGGGCTGGTATTTCAAATTAGTCCAGAAGCAAGTACAAAATGCTGTAACATCAGCTAATTTTTGCAGCCTTGCGGCTTGAGACCACCACCAACGGGGCGCTTTCTACATTTCATAGCGAAGAGCTCGAGCGAAGAGGGTGGCTGAATCATTGCTATCACCTGTTTCTAAGGGCGTTGCATCAGGTGTCTCCTCTGTAGCTCTGTCCTTCCCCACACCTTTTGTATCCTCCGTGCCTTTAGGCAACTCTACACCTTCACCCTCCTCTGCACCTTTAACCTGCTCTGCACTTTCAGTAGCTTCCCCCGCCTCTTTGGCCTCCTTCGTGCTTTTAGCCTCCTCTACACCTTCAGCCCCCTCTGCACCTTTAGCCTCCTCAGCACTTTCAGTAGCTTCCCCCGCCGCTCTGGCCTCCTCATTGCTTTTAGCCTCCTCATTGCTTTTAGCCTCCTCAGTGTCTTTGGGCTCCTCTGCACCTGCAGCCTCCTGTGCACTTTGAGTAGCTTCCGCTGCCCTATTTCCGTTCTTCCTCCTCTTTCTACCTGTCTTGTCCTTTGCAGATGTTGATGCCATAGCCAAAACCTCTGGCTCTGAGAGAACTTCAACTGTCACCTCCTCAACAGCCGGCATCTCTTCATTGTTCTTCTTGCCTTGGTCAGTCT
Source organism: Cibotium barometz (assembly GCF_041138505.1). Lineage (NCBI taxonomy): Eukaryota > Viridiplantae > Streptophyta > Polypodiopsida > Cyatheales > Cibotiaceae > Cibotium > Cibotium barometz. Next base: position 63,917,099 of record NC_141049.1, read on the forward strand.
CTTGCTCAGCAACCTCCTCAATCAGATCACTTCCCCCCTGTTCTTTCTCCTCCGGCCCCTTTTCGTCTTTGTCTCTCTCATGCACTTCTGCTTTTAGTCGATCTTCCCCCATGCAGCAGGCTCAGCCCCTTTCCCTTCCCTTGTGTTGGCATCAAGGTCTTGCAGTATTTTCTGCACTGACTTGTAAGGATCTTCTTTAAACATGTAAGTGGCATCTGACTTACTGTGACCAGGGAGATCCTTCCTATCCTTTGGGGTGGTGTCATGGGTGTCCGCACCGAAAGATTCTCTACCTACATATGCACAAAGATGAAAGACAAGATTAGATCATCAGTTCAAACAATATAAACATACAGTGTCCAACACACACACCCCACTTACTCTTCAATAATGACCTCCCTGACACCCAGGCCTTTGCCTTCGCCGAAGGGATTGCGGTGTTGCAACGTGCCTTCACGCACATATCTCTTGTTCTCAACACAGCTGCAAAACACAATGGATGGTACTGATGCCTGCAAGGAAGCATGAAGGATTGCGGTGTTGCAACGTGCCTTCACGCACATATCTCTTGTTCTCAACACAGCTGCAAAACACAATGGATGGTACTGATGCCTGCAAGGAAGCATGAAGGTACCAACCACGTAAGAAGCCTCCAAAGCCTCCCCACAGGCAACACAAGTACCAAACACATGAATTGTGTTGGCAGGGTCCACAACATGAGGCCTTGGAGTCAATGTATATTTCATCCCCCTCTTCACTTCAGCACACAACTTATGTACAAATTCTTGATGGTCTTGGGTCTCCAAGCATTCATTGTGGAGCTTCACATACTCCATCTGCAAAACAGACATACTCTATCTACTTATCCACCAAAACAAACAATTAGCAAGGAAGTACACAAGCAGTACAAAAACTGAACCAGAATAGGTACCAAAACAGGTAAATTGTACCATAACAGTTCTAAACAATTAGCAAGGAAGTACACAAGCAGTACAAAAACTGAACCAGAATAGGTACCAAAACAGGTAAATTGTACCATAACAGTTCTAAACAGCACTAAATGGGTACAATGAAGTTTCAACAACTCCCAAGCCAAACACAAGCAGAATAAAAACAGTACTAAAAAGGGTCGAATTGTACCAAAATAGTTTTAAACAACACTAAATTGGTACATGAAGTACCAAAAACTACCAGAACAGTACTAAAAAAGGTTGGATTGTACCAAAATAGTTTTAAACAACACAAAATTGGTACATGAAGTACCAAAAACTACCAAAACAATACCAAAAATGTAGCAAAGCAGTACCAAAATAATATCAAATAGTACCAAATACTACTAAAATAGTACCAAATAGGTTACAGACAGTGCTAAAAAGGTAGCAAATCAGTACCAAAATAGTAGCAAACAGTAGCAAAATAGCACCAAACAGGAAACAAAACAGTACCAAAACAAAACCAGAAAGTAGCAAAATAGTACCAAAATAGGTAACAAAACAGTACCAAGACAAAACCAATGACAAACCAAAACAGTACCAAAAGGTTAACAAATCAGTCTCAAAAAAGTACCAAAAGGTAACTAAACAGTACCAAAACATGTAAATTATGCCAAAACAGTTGTAAACAGCAATAATTTGGTACAATTAAGTACCAAAAACACACAAGACTCCCAAAAATACCCAAAAGACCCAAAAACTTGTCACAATGAAATTCCAAACTAGTACCAAAATAGTGCAAAAAGTACCAAACGAATTAAAGAAAACAAAAAATACCAAAGATAATACCTAGATAGCACCCAAGACATATTTAGCACTACCATATAAGACCAAATAAAAGCTCAACTTCAGTACCAAAACACTTCAAAAGAGTACCTTATGAAGCAAAGAAGCACAAAAAGTACCAAAGTTAGTGCCAACATTGAACCCAAGATGTAACTGCAATACCTTAAAGACTCTAAAACTTGTAGCTAGAAAGTACCAAAGCAGTATCATAATAGGTCAGAAGAGTTTCAAATGAACAGCAAAGCACCAAAAGTACCAGTCATGGGTGCAACCAATTATCCAAGACAACCAAAGGTGCCCTATTAGACTAAACTCAATAACCTGAAAGTACCAAAACAGCACAAAAATAGTTCAATAGAGTACCAAATGAAATAAAGAAGCACCATTAAGTACCAAGAAAGGCAGCAGCACAACACCAAGTGTTATAAAAAATACCAAAACAAGTAAAGAAAGTACCAAAACAGTTCAAGAAGTTCCAAAACCACCAAAAATGTCAGCAGATAAACCAATCAAGAAGTGAAACATGCCAAATTGCCAAACCATGTGCAAATTAAACACTATCAACAGTCAAACACAATGCAATAGGCCAGAAATACAATACCTCCTGCAAATTAAACACTATCAACAGTCAAACACAATGCAATAGGCCAGAAATACAATACCTCCTGCTGTTCAACCTCCGCTTGGAGCTTTTGGATATTTTCGAAAACCCCGTGTCGTCTCGCAACAAGCGCCGACTTGCTCCCAGCTCAGCCTCCACCTCTCTGATCTCTTCATCCGGAATAGGGATTTGTTGCTGAAGCTGAACAATGCGTGCTTCCAGGGTATCGATGTCTTCCATCAAACTCTTCGCCACGTCCTTTCTACCTTCATATACTAGTAGCTGGTCCTTGTTTGCTTGAATAGAGGCCTTCAGGCTTCTGAGGTTTGACCATCCTGGATGTGACACTGGGTCTGCCAGTCTTTGCAGCAATGCCTCTAAATCGGGTAGGTAGTCAGCAATTACCCCTCTGCAAGCATTATCTGGTTCTGTGCAGATATTACTACCACTTTGAGTCATCCGGGCCTTCTTATCTGAATGCACGACACTGCCAGGAGAGGAAGCATTTTGCCTCCTCCATGCCTCAATTTTACGCTCAAGCCCGCCACTCCTAGATGATATCATCTGCAACACTCCTTCCCCAAACCAGGTCCATGCTACTTTATGCCCTGCTGGGTCTTTTTTCGCTGCATGGCATTTCTCAAAAGCGTAGCACGTAGCAAATTTGTTGGTCAATTCACCACATGAAGGGGGCCCCTGATAAACTTTGGAGAATAGAAGTCTGCAGTCTTCCACCAGTTGTGGCTGCAAATGGTTTAAATAGATCTTGCTGTTCTTTTGGTACTTGAACTTGAATACAGTTAACCATTGGTCGGGTGGCATGTCCTCATCAGTCAAGTCCTTGAAGAGTTTGCCCTCAAGACTGAGACCGTACTCTTCATGCAGGTGTCCTGTGCCGTGTAACAGAACCTGGTTTGTTGAGGGTACTCCTCCATTTTGTTCTTACCTAAAATGTGTTCAAAACAAATCAGAGAATTGCTGACTCCTATAGATTAAATGTGGTGCCCGACATTATGTCTAATGTGAGGTGATGCCCTACAGAACCAATTGTGGTACTCAAAGAGTACCAAATTTGCTACTGCAAAGTACCAAATATAGTACTGTCATTTAACTTCAAATGTCAGTGCAGGGAGTGAACAAGCACCATTTACTTAGCACATGCATATGCCAATGAATAGCGTACCACGTCTTGACTTGCTGGTAGATTTTGATTCGTCGTTGTCGAAGAGGAGTGAGGTCCGTTTTCGGAGTCGACCTTGCACTGTTTTGCACTTGCCCTTGTGTTGGGACTGGCTATGTCCTCCGGCTTTGTTTGTTGGGGGGGTGTGGTGGAAGCACTCTTCTTGTTGCCCTCCTTTGCCTTCGCTTTCGGTTTGCATGTTGAAGGTGACGCTCCCAAATATAGTACTATTCATTTAACTTCAAATGTCAGTGCAGGGAGTTAACATGCACCATTTACTTAGCACATGCATATGCCAATGAATAGCGTACCACGTCTTGACTTGCTGGTAGATTTTGATTCATCGTTGTCGAAGAGGAGTGAGGTCCGTTCGGAGTCGACCTTGCACTGTTTTGCACTTGCCCTTGTGTTGGGGCTGGCTATGTGCTCCGACTTTGTTTGTTGGGGGGGTGTGGTGGAAGCACCCTTCTTGTTGCTGCTGCCAGGAGGCACCATGCCCTCCTTTGCCTTCGCTTTCGGTTTGCATGTTGAAGGTGACGCTCTGCTGGCAACAGCTCCCTTGGCCTTTGGGGTCCTCATGGCTAGACGACTGCTCTAGAGCAGAGCAGCTCTACTACAATCGAATGCGGGGGGAGAGAGAGAGAGAGAGAGAGAGAGAGAGAGAGAGATGGTGCGACCAGACGACGCCCGCTTAGTTCAAACAAAAATGAGCAAAAACAATAAAAAATTGAAACCATAAAAAATTGAAACCACTACCACCACTAATGACACCACTACTCTCACGGGGTGGTACTGCACAAAAGATTCTCAAAGATCTTAAAAATAGTTCCTAAATACAAACCTTTTACCCTCAAATTCCCCCCCAAAGTACCAAAAAGGTGGAAAAAAAATTGGCCCTTTTCTTGTACCACCAACCCTTGCTTTCACCCCCCTCTCTTCCATTGTTACAAATTACAACATAAAAATCTTCAAACCTTCAGTGACATAAGGGTAGATGTCACCATCAATTGTCCTCTTAGGCTAAGTCTTCTATTGATTATTAAATTGAAGACTTTTTGACTTTGAGAGTGTGATGAGATAATAGCCAAGCCTAAGTGGCATGTAGGTGGAGATCCCACTTACACATGGCGGAATTCTCCTCTTCCATGTAGGCATTCTAGAAGAATCTTTCCCAATTATGCACCTACACACACTCCTCCACATGCCTTCCACACTTCCCAACTTGTTGCCTTATGGTGAATACCATGTTAATAATACAATTAAAATCTATGTGAGCATAAAGGCTCACTTTTATTTTCCACATCACTAGCCTGTCTACCATACCAAAGTATTTATCAAGCATACTTGTGGCATTTACAATGTGTGCACATCACTAGCCTATCTACCATACCAAAGTATTTATTTTCCACATCACTAGCCTATCTACCATACCAAAGTATTTATCAAGCATACTTGTGGCATTTACAATGTGTGCACCCTAAATCAAGTAAAACCATTATATTTGAAGATAGAATGTTGTTATCGGGGTAGCCGCCAAGCCGCCGCATCACCACGCCGTTATTCCATTGTGGGCGCCACAATCTTCTTGGACAAGCTTCCACCTTATTACCATTGCGAAACCATCAAAATATGCACAAAATTGACAATGAAAGATATCAATTTTTCACGTCACACTACCAATATCCTTCCCACAAAACTCTTTTAACCGTATCCTTCCCAGAGACATGTCTGCCTCCTAAGCTCACGTGGACATATGAGATAATCTCATCATATTGATCAAGGTCAAGGCGTAGACGAAGTATTCCATCTGTTCCTAATTTATACAATCGTCCAGAAAGAAGCTTATAAGGAGCACAATGCTGTAAGGTCATTATCTTTTCATTGGTGGGACTAATGGAGTTAACAAATCCTGTCGTTAAAACTTGAATGATGGGTTCTGCCCATCTTGGTGATGTCTCAACAACCAAGAATAGAGTAGCATCAGGAATGTCATCATCTATACCAATGGGTGCTTCTACTGAAGTTATCCTAGAAAGATGATCAGCCCGCTGATGCATTTTTGCCTTGTTTACCGCTACTTCAAATTCAAATTCAAGTAGAATAACAAACCAGTGTACAATCCTTCCGGTTGCACATGGCTTGTTCACAAGGTAAAGCAAAGCTTGATGATCTATGAAGAATGTAAATTTGTGCCAAAAGGTAATGCCGAAACTTCTTCACAGCATAGATCATAGCTAAGCCTTCTCTTTCCGTGGTGGTGTAATTCTTTTCAGCACTATTCAACTGGCGGCTAGCATATGAGACTGGAAAGTCCATTTTGTTCTCGCCTACTTGAGCTAAAATACAGCCAATTGCAAAAGCCGAAGCATCTATATGTACATGAAATAAATTATCCCAATCCGGCGAGACCTGAGAATAGGTGCCGTCACTAATGCTTTCTTCAGCTTTTCAAAGGCTTCTTCACAATCCTCTGTCCATTCAAATACAACAAGGAGTGCATACAATGGCCGTGCTATTTCAGCGTACATGTAGATAAATCTATGATAGTAGCCGCAATGACCCATGAAAACTTGTACCCCTTTTGCATTGTAAGGTCTAGGTAGCTCAACAATAACAGCTATCTTTTCCGCATTCGTGGATATACCATTCCTAGACACAATGTGGCCTAGAATCTTCCCTTGCCTAACCATAAAATTGCATTTATCAGGGTTAAGGCATATGCGATACACTTTGCATTTCTCAAAGATTTTTTTGAGATGCTCTATGTGTCCTTCTCTGTCGATGGAATGCACACACAAGTCATCCATGAATATTTCAAGAAATAATCACATGTATTCTTTTAATGCATGGCTCATCAGCCTCTGAAAGGTGGCTGGAGCGTTAGTCAAACCAAAAGGTATGACTCTATATGCAAACACTTCCCATTCTGTAGCAAATGCGGTTTTGTGTTAATCCTTGGGATCAATAGATACCTAGTTGTAGCCTGAAAAATCCATCAAGAAAATTGTATGCCTTCTTACCAGCTACCCTCTCCAATACATGATCAGTGAGAGTGGAAGCGGATAGTGGTCCCGGACAGTAGCAGCATTTACTTTCTTTAGATTGACACATACTCGTAGTTTTCCGTTTTTCTTAGGTACTACCACAATCGGTGAAACCCATTCTGTATGTTCAATCTCATAAATAAATTCAGCCGCTAATAGCTTGTCAATCTCTTCTTTGATCTTTTTGGCAAAATTATCGTTATACGTATAAGGACGCTGCTTGGACGGCTTGGCATCTTCTCGCATGGGAATTGTATGCTGGCAGATCTTTGGATCTACCCCTTTAAGGTCTTTGTAACTCCAAGCAAATATATCTCGATACTCTCTTAGAGTAGAGATTAGTAATTCTTCCTCCGCTTGGGTCTACCCCTTTAAGGTCTTTGTAACTCCAAGCAAATATATCTCGATACTCTCTTAGAGTAGAGATTAGTAATTCTTCCTCCGCTTGGGTTGTCTGTGGCAATCCACACATTACGTGGCTCTTCGCTTGGGTCTGCCAGGTCTATTTTCTTGGCGTCCTCAGGGCTATCATAGGAAACTCTTGGTTCCTCAGGTTTCTGTTGAATAGGTTGTTGTAAGACTATTTTCCGATCTTGTATGGTGAATTTCTTGAAGTTTGAGGAGATATTTATGGTATCCTCTTGTTCCTTTGAGTCATCACTCATGGAAGACCATGCTGCTTTTAGCATTCTCTTCCGTTCTTGCACTAGAGCTTTACGCTCCACTCTCGTCATGGTGCTTTGTTCAGTCTTGACTGAATGCATTGAAGCCTTAGATTTTAGCTTCAGTTTCCTTTTCCTCTTCTTCTTTGGGTTGTCACTCTCCTTCTCATTTAGCTTTTGCACTAATTGAAAGCCGTATCTCCACTTCATCTTGTCGTATCTCCTTCTCATTTAGCTTTTGCACTAATTGAAAGCCGTATCTCCACTTCATCTTGTCTTTGATGCAATCATCAGCTCCCAAGTAGTACAAGTACTCGTTCTTCCCTACAAAGGTTGGAGGTGGAATAAAGTCTTCTTTATCCATATCTTCTCTTTCTTTTTGTTGTTGTTGTCTCTTTTCCTTAGATTTTAGCTTCAGTTTCCTTTTCCTCTTCTTCTTTGGGTTGTCACTCTCCTTCTCATTTAGCTTTTGCACTAATTGAAAGCCGTATCTCCACTTCATCTTGTCTTTGATGCAATCATCAGCTCCCAAGTAGTACAAGTACTCGTTCTTCCCTACAAAGGTTGGAGGTGGAATAAAGTCTTCTTTATCCATATCTTCTCTTTCTTTTTGTTGTTGTTGTCTCTTTTCCTTGACTTTCTGTTTGCGAAACTTCCGATGACTCTTGCAAAACTTACGTTTCGGTTTGTCACTAGGAATACTTAGCAAGACCTCTCTGCCCTTTAACAATAATCTTATCTTCTCTAACTCTGATTAAGGAACTATGGCATCGACATCAGAATCCTTCCCACCATCAGAGGATTCTAAGCATCTATCCTCATCTCCTTTGTCAGCTGAGCTGTACTCAAGAGGGGATACTTCTTCTACAGATACCATATCTCCTAGAAATAATAATTTGTTTACTTCATACCTAGGGGCTTCTTGAGGTTCCTCTGCATAGATCGGTCTTAGCATTCTTACGGGAATAATGTCATACCCATCTGGATCACAGAACTTTATTTGCCTTGGCAATGCACAAGTGTCTATGGTAGCTAATTCCATTCTAAGGGATCTATCAAGTTCTCAGGAAAAGGTATAGGGATATATGCCTCATCTGTCACACTTTTGTCTATGGTAACATTTCCAGGTTACAAATCTTGACAAGATGCTCCACAGATCCATAGATCAGCTCTTCCTTCAGACATAGTTGCTCCCGATGCTTCTGAAGAAGTGGAATCAAACTCATCCATAGGATAGTGCGTCACATCTCGATAAGCATGGTTTTTCAGATTCACCCTCGTGGTTACATTCTCATGTCTGAGAGGTACAAGTAATTGTAACCCTAGTCTTGAATCATTTTGAATTGGCGCATGAATGGCCTTCCTAGGATCACTTCGTAATTTGTGTTTTTGCCAAAGTCTACGATAGCAAAGGTATGTCTGTACTCAATCCCACATGACTTGACTATAACGTTCTCAAGCAATCCTATGGGACTCTGTAGATTTCCGTTTGCCAATTGCAAACTCATCCTTGTACTTCTAATTGCACGTTTTTCCCACATTTCCCATACAGTTTTGTTGCTATACTCACCCCTGCTCTGCTATCTAGAATAGCTATAGATTCAATCTTGTTGATCTCCACAGGAAGCATAGTATTTCCTTCGTCGTCTTCACAATGCTTGCCAACTTTGTTCACAGGAACCGGAATTGTTTGCTTAAGCATTAGCTCAGAAGCCTTTGCCTTCAACAACTCCTTAACCTGGATGTTCTGGTTCCACAATCCTTGCTCAATTAATTGTGTAGCCACTTCTCCCCACAATCTTGGCCTAAGCTTTAAGAACTCTGCGAGTGGAATGGTACACGTAACTGGTGCCGACATTAAAGCTTGCAAACTCCCTATGTCTCGTTCCTGATGAGGTTGTCGTGTCATTGATGGTACTCGCATGATTTGGCTATGTGCTTCGTACAGTCCTAAATATGAGGGCAATGTCTTGCATGTAAGCTTGTTGCTCCGAGCTGAGACAACAGTCTGAGCATCCTCTGGTAGAGATAAAGCATCTAATTCTTGAACCCTTTGATTCGAGAATTCTACTATAGAAAACGGTGGTGACTTGTCAGAAGATGCTAGATCCTCAACTTGTTTTTGCACCGCTTCCCACATCTCCCTTGCTACTACTGCTTCCTCTATTTCGGGAATTTCATCTCCAAAATCTGCGGTGGTCAATGGTTTTGATTCGTCTGCATTGGTATGAGGTAAATCATCTCCTTCAGGCATTTCTGGGAAATGTAGAGATACAACTTCACTTCCCTTTTCCATGCTTGGCGTGGCTTCTGGTATCGTCTCTAAGTTAGGCTTCAGAGAAGCAGGTAGGCTCTTGCGTACATAGGTGGTGGGCCATCTATTAGAGTCTGAGTATCCCTAATCAACTGCTTATGGATAGCCAAGTTGATTGTCTCTTCACGAGGGTTGGGATATTCTTGCAGCTTCTTAGGCAGCTCGGTCAGAGCTGTGATCCTACTATTATACGCTTGAAGCGCTGCATCTAAAGGCTTGTACACCTTGTCCACAAGGACTCATCCTCCTGAGCTTTCCTCAGACTCAGATGCTCTTCCCTTTTGCTCATTTTGAATTTTCTCTCTGATTTGTTTCGTTTTCAACATTCCTTCTAGCTCTTTTGGGATAGAGTTTCCTCCATCAGAGCTCTTCTACTCCTTCGACTTCTTACTCCCCTTGCTGCGTGGTTTACGTCGAGTTGATTTCTTTCTCTCTTTTCCAACTTTGGATAGAACCTTAATCTTGGAGGGTTTCTCAACAACCTCTTTGACATTCTTTTGCGCTTGGGCTCTAGTCACTACTCTTAGCAACACTAGTTCGTTCTCCTCCTCAGATGTCGTGGGTGATGGAATCACTTCAACATTTGAGGGGCGCTTTAGCTTTTTGTGCTGTCGGATCTGCAGGCTTCAACAAGCAATCCTTTGGTAGATCGTCAATGCTACACCCTTGGCAAAACCTCTCTATAGGTGGAAACGTAGATGTTGTGCCTATGTTAGCTAAGAGGGGTCGTTTCTTGTTTGGACATTCTCTCGCCCAATGTGGTCCACCACATTTGTAGCATGGTCCTATTTGTTGCATGGGGTATAGTCTCTTTGTAGGATATAACACTATATTCGTGAGTTTGGGAATTTCCCAACTCCCATTTTTTGAATACTAAAAAGGTGGGACCTGGATAACATGCCTATAAGTTTTTTAAAACCATATCATGTGACCTATTGTTGGAAAGCGCTTGGAAAATGGAATCTAGTGAGCTACAGAGCGCTCAATTTGGAGTAACGGTGTTCAAGTTATGATTAATCCAAAGATTTGACCACGTGTCCCAAACTACTTGAAAATTCCCATATTCCCCAATATGGTGTTATATGATCCTGAATAACCTTGAGTCTTAGTTGGCTGAGATCCTATAAGCATCAAAGAGCTTGGGTCTCCATTAAAGTCATGAACTAGGCTTGGTCTGGTTGGGTTCTCAAAGTAGAGTTCGACAAGAGGATGCTCCATTTCGATGTAGTATGGTTGAGAGCTAACCATCTCCATACCTAATTCAGGATTCTCATATTCCACATATCTAAAGGAAGCTGTGCCAGGTGGAGGAGGTTGAGCTCCTAGCACCGGCCGTGCTTGCTCTTGAGCAACTAAGGTTCTCTCATGGTTCACAACTTGCTGTCTAGGTGTAGAGTTGGCTGCTTGTTCCCTTTGTATCCTTGCAATGTGATTGCAGTCCAAAGTCACATGTGTGTAGTTCCATTTACAAAGCTGGCACCACTTCTTTGTTGGTTGATTGCCAACCAATGGTGAGAAGGTTGGGCACTACTCGGTTTTATGGCTACCTCCACATCCTCCACAGACGTAGGGGCATGTAGGTACAGTATGCATGTATGATGGTTGGGGTCGGTAGGAAGGTCTGTAGTATTGCCCCATCTTTTTCAATACTATCTCGACAATCTGATCTGGATTAACTAATGACACACTAGAGTCAGAGCCCTTCCCAGAGCTACGTTTATCGTCCAGATGACTATCTTGGTTTCCCATGCCAATCATGTCAAAGTTGTCATCGTAATCCATGGCATCCATACAACACTCATTGAAGATAACATGTTTCTTTGCGTACAAGTGAGCATGAAGCGTCTTGTTTCGTAAGCCTTCCAGGAAGATAGAAATTAATCTTCCTTAGCTTGGCTTCTCATCGTCGTTAGGGCATCGATTGATGTACTGCTTTAGCCTATTTATGCAATCTCGCACAGATTCTTGATCTTTTTGCTTAAAAGCATAAATTTGAGCTACCGCATTGTGCTTAATTCCCATTTTTGAAAACGCAGCTATAAAGCTCTTTTCCAGCCCATCAAAAGATCGCTTTGTCTCAGGCTCTAAAGTCTGAAACCTTGATAAAGACTTACTCTCTAGTGTCAAGCCAAATCCTTTGATTTGCGTATGCATACCCGTGACTTGCTCCGCATGTATAGCTTGCTTAAAAGCTGCTATATGGTCATATGGGTCACCGGATCTGTCATACTTCTTGACAAGCTTTTGCAGTGCAGATGGTCTCGTTTTTCTAGAATAATCATCGTCATGTCTCCTATATGAGTCTCGGCCTCTAACTCTAGGCTCTTCAAATGTCAGTTCTCTTGGTCTATGGGGTTCTCTTGGAGGTACATATCCACTTGCTCGTGGTCTTTCTTCTCCCCTAGATTCTCTAATAGCTTCGGGTCTCCTCGTAGGATCAATTGTTGGAAAGACTGGTCCTTTAACAGTTGTTCGCATGGAAGGTGCTGGTCGAGCCACACTTGGGGTTCTAGCCCATGGTCGTGCTAGTGTTTCTCCTCGAAAGGCAGATTCATCTGGACGTGCCGTGCCTACGGTAGACACCTTAGTGAAAAGGGGCCTTCCTTTCCATGTCATTTCCCTAACCTCTGGCCATTCAAGGGTTCTAAAGTCGTTCCCCCATCTATCATGAACACGCTTAGTGAAACCTTCTAGATGCTCTACAGTTATTGTATGCGTGACTGGAAGCTCTAAGCTCGGGTGCTTAGTGGTTGCATATAGTAGGTTTCTACCACATCCCTATACACCTCTTTAATTGGGTTGTCTTGATAGATTTTAACTACTGGAATTTCTTTTACTATGTGCCATGGGTTTTTCTTGGTCTCTTTTTCTTTTCCCGTTCTTTCTCTATCCTCCCAATTCCTGTCAGAAAACAATTCTTCAAGTAAAGAAATGGGCGTACTAGGTCTGCGCGATGTTCCTGGCACATTTGGGTCCGTTGGAAGCTCCTTCTTCTGCTTTGCTTGTGCGCTAGGTTGAAGTACACCCAAAGCATTCACTTGTTCAGGATTTTTGGTGACCTCGTAGCGTACTGCGTTGCTACCCATGTACATATCGTCTTGGTAGTTTACCCATGGTGTTAGTTCAAACACAGAATGAATGTCTGCTATTTTAACAACAAACCGGCTCATTGAATCTTTGTAGATCTCACTCCGCCATGCACGTTTGTATACAAGAAATGGAGTCTCATGTTGTCAATCAACTCCCCATCTGGGATTTCAAATGGATTAGCAGAATCTGCCATACCAATGGGTGTGGATGGTCTATTCATGCCAAATGACTCGTTTACGTCCATTGAAATATCACTCTCGGTTCTTGAGAGGCTCTCTGTTTGAGACTCCGAAGATGTCTCGAGAATGCTCTCCAAGTTGCCAACAACCGATTGAGTGCCACTCCCTTGAGTGGTTACCCTAGATGGTGCACTAGTGTTATGTACCCCTAGTATTGTTCCCGAGCGTAGATGCATACGCTATTTTTAACACGTTGCAGTGTCCAGTTTTTAAATTATATATATATATATTTATTTATTTATAAACCCTACCTAACCACTAAATGCAACTAACATATGTGTGTAAATATATTATATATATATATATATAATAATTACATAAAAATACGAATTATGCTAAAAATACTAATTATGCAGATTACACTAATTATGTAAAAAATTATAGATTTTTTTAAAAAAAATACTGAATATGTAGAAAATTTGGACTCCAAAGAAAACACATAATTTACAGATTTTTTTTATTTTTTTTAAAATACAAAAAACGTGAAAATTACCTAGTATGTAGAAATTGTAAATTTTAAAAAAATTAAAGATTAACCAAAACAAAAAAAAAATAAAAATAATAAAAATAAAAATAATAAAACACTAACCTGGTGCTGGGCGCGTTGGGCTGTGTCGCCCCGGGGCTACTGGCTGGGGGCGGTGTGAAGTTTGGCGAGGTCGTCCGGCTCGCAGCTCTTCTCAGACGGCGGCCTGGATTACCTTGGCAACCCAAGCCTGGTCCATGCGCATAGCATCCTGGCCATCTGGGCATGTCGGTGATTCTCATGGATGCCGTCGAGGCGTTTGCTGAGCTGAAAGTGAAGGAGGCATTTGCTGAGATGACGACCCCGAGGCGTTTGCTGAGCTGAAAGTGAAGGAGATTAAGAGCAGCACTCTTCGCCTGCTAGAGCTTCCCTGCAAAAATAGCTTAGAGTCTAATTATCCTACTCCTAGTAATGTTTAGGTCGTTTCCCCGGCAAAGCGGTGCCAATGGAAAGATGGTCGTCTCTCTACGTATGCAATATGGGCAAGTAGACTACGCTCCTAGCTCACCAATGGAATGATAAACACTCCTTTCATTGGAAAGATGGTCGTCTCTCTACGTATGCAATATGGGCAAGTAGACTACGCTCCTAGCTCACCAATGATAAACACTCCTTTCATTGGAAAGATGGTCGTCTCTCTACGTATGCAATATGGGCAAGTAGACTACGCTCCTAGCTCACCAATGGAATGATAAACACTCCTTTCATTGCTAGGGGACTCAACCCGGTTAGGTGCATGGAAGCTTATCCCTTTCGGGAGAGGATGCTATGAACACCACTACCTTGACATAGACTTTACACACACAAGCTCAATCTTGCCATAGCTCATTCACTCATCAACCCACTCATTCATGCATCCAATACAAGAAGAAAGCTAAGCTAATGCACACACAAGCTCACTCATAAGCACACAAGCTCAAGCACACTTCATTCTCAAGCACCTACTTCCCTAGCATGCACACAAACCTTGAAGCTTAATGGAACTTGAAATAAACATGCATTCTCATTCACTACTCAAGCAATGCCTTGCCCATGGATAAGCTACAAGCTATGGAGAAGCTTAAGCTTGAATCCACTAGCACACAAAGCCTAATAGAGAACCCACAAGCATAAACAAAGAAGCATGCATACTAGAGAATAGAGATGAGAAGAGAGAAAAACATCATCTCATTGCATTGAATAGTGTAGATGGGGAGAGAGAAGAGCTTGCACCTCTATGAACAAGAGGGAGAGCTAGTCTCAAGAGAGCTCAAGCATGAGTTCAGCCCAATGTGTCAATGAGCTCTTAAATGAGCCACTATTTATATTAAAACTCCTAAAACTCCCAAAACTTCCCATGTGGGATTATTCTCAAGCCCACTCCCACACTCACCTACAACTTGGAACTCTCTACAAGAGCCCTAAATAAGAATGTCAAGTCTCTTGTTTTCCTGCTTCCATCTTTGTGTTGTATCCTTGCATTGATCACCACTCGTCACGCAACAGCATACTAGCATCCGGGTATCCCCGTTCAGTTAAAGGGTGGACAATATGTAACATATACATACTCTTCTCATAAATATCAATGAAATATTTCACATTCAATAACCAAAACTACTAGACGTAGCTGTGCACCATATACAATCATAATAAATCACACTAACCAACCCCATTCAATAGAGCACATATCACTTCCCACATCTCATCTTCCCAAATAAATGAAGATTGTTTCCAACTTAGATGATAGCCTAATTGCTCCTTGCAATTCAGAATAGATGCAATGGTGGTCCCCTTTGGTATGTAGTCTTCAACCATACCACCTTTTATCCAAACCTTAACATTTGGTCTCCCCCTTACAAGATACTCCAACACATGAAAGAATGTAAGTTTAGTTTCCTTGTACCATCTGAGAGACTTGGGACCTACCTTGCACATAATAGAGCTGCCAGTTTAACCTCTTTAATGTGGTCAATAGACATATTGCACCTATGATGATTTGCAAACTTTTTTTGTTTCTAAAAACATGAGAAAATAGGGTAGCCCCTTTGTATGTTCCCCATACCTAATATAAGTTTGTATGTCCTTTATTACAACCTCTGCAACAACTTAGCAACATTAGTATTATGTACCATTAATACGAAATAAAGCAACACAATTAGCCTTGCTCGCTCTCTTAACTTGCTACCCAAGATTGAAAAACCCTAGCATTAGGTAAACCATTAATACTAAATAAAGTAACACAATTAGCCTTGCTCACTCTCTTAACTTGCTACCCTAGATTGAAAACGCCTAGCATTATGTAAACCATTAATACTAAATAAAGCAACACAATTAGCCTTGCTCACTCTCTTAACCTACTACCTCAGATTGAAAAATACTAGAATTTCTTGAGGTCCTAATTTCCCATAGCCATGAATACCTACTCATGGTAACCATGAGTGTTAGCTCATCCCGTGTCTCCTCTTCCTTGCCAATTAGCTGAGTGTTAGCTCATCCCGTGTCTCCTCTTCCTTGCCAATTAGCTAGTTGGACCAAAGTAAGCTTATCCTAGGGTTTTGACCCATCCATTTAGTCATTGATAAACTAGAATCCCCTTATTGCATGACAACTCTAAAAGGCATGCCAACTTGATATTTATGTCTAGAAAGGATTAGGGTGTGTAGAATCAACATCTTAGCATGCTAGAAATGCAAGAAAGTGATAAATCCTAATGATAATACTAATGATAAAAATAGAGCATAATGATAAGGCAAGAAGTTCATTATAAAAGCTCATGTGTGAATCCATTAGATAGAGTGCCTTTTTATAGGCTTGAGTACATCTCCATTAGCCATTAATCATGACCCATAGGCTTGAGTACATCTCCATTAGCCATTAATCATGACCCATAGGCTTGAGTACATCTCCATTAGCCATTAATCATGACCCATAGGCTTGATTATGTTCTCCCTGATGTTTCTTAGATTTGAGCACCCACTTGGTATCTTTCCCACCTTCTTCTAGGCACCTACTTTTGGCCTCCACATGGGCTAGCCATCCACATATTATTTCCTATTTGGGCTCCCCTTGAACCTTTGAACTATAGTTTATAAATTGAGTAATTCATACAAGTGTTTGAGGGTCACATACCACTCCCCCTTGTCTATGACTTATGCAACTCTTACAAATGTTTGAGGTCACATACCACTCCCCCTTGCTCCTAACATTTACCCAACATCACTTGCTATTTAAAATCCTCCTCAATTAATGAAATACTGCCACCATACATACATTGGATCTACACTCTAAGTCATTTGCTAGATTGGTCTTTAAAAGGTGTCTCATTGGCTACAATGTTAGCATGCAGTCGTAGAAATACAATGAGTGGCTTTAAACACAAGGTAAGAGGGGTGTCCTTTCCATCAACTAGAAGACTCATTCGAATGATTGGCCTCCTCCTTTGGGAAGCCCCTACTTCTTGGGAAGAGTCATTTTGATGATTGGCTTCCTTCTTGGGAAGCCTTTTCATTTGTCTCTTCTTTGGTCTTGATGTTTTCTTGAGTGTTGTTTGGAGTCTTCTTCTTGCTCTAATAATCTCGCTCTATGTGTCTTGGCTTATCACAAAAGTTATATTTCGGTGAAGAATGCTTTCTCCTCATAGTGTGATGAAGATCTACTTACTTGGAGTCTTTCTTCTTCTTTGATCAAGGCTGCTTCAATGCCGGTAAGGTTAGTTTGGGTAGATTCTTCAAGGCAGATGCAAGTTATTGTATAATACTTTTCATTCTATTCAAATAACAAGTATTATACAAGTTATTTCATAATACTTTTCATTTTATTTAAATGTGCTTGGAATGACTCACTCTCTTTGATGTCCAACCCAAAAAACTAAATTTTTAGACTGTTTTTGCAGTTCTTTTGTTTGGCACTAAATAGTTTCTCTAGTTCATCTCATGCTAGAAAGCCCAAGTACACCACACTCATTAGCACAAGACTAACCAAGTGGAGTGCACGTACCTTTCTCGTGTCCTGGTGGGGAATATGGATGCTTACCCACTGTCTTGGAGAAGAGGCAACCACGTTGTACATCAAGCTACCACTTGAGAAGACCGTCGTTATCACCATGTGAGTTGTCTATGTTGAGCTAGGGACTCCCATGGATTGAAGAGCTCCAAGGTACCTTCCAGACAATAGCCCTCTCCTTATACACACTCTCACACTCACTGCTGGCATCAATGGCAAGGCATATCGGAGAGAAGAAATGACACCACACTCTCTCACACCCACACACATAAGCATAGAACTAACAAGAGGAAAGAGAGCATAGAGCAAGAGAAATCAAGAGCACAAGAGGCAAAATCTTAGTTCTCAATCCAACCTAAGGGAATTTCTCTTTCTAGACAAGTTTACTTATATATAAGTCACTTATTAGTCTTGGGTATCCAGACTTCACTGACTTTTGGTTGCCCAAGTAGACCTTAGTCTAATTTTTGTTTACTATAGACACAAGAGAGTGTGGGTGTGTGGGATCTTCTCATAAGGCCTGGCCATCCCTCTAGTTACAACTTCAAGTGCAATTAATGCAAGTCTGATTACAACAACACAATAGAGTTGATCCTATCTTGCTTAGGCAATCATGTACACATGGGGTATGCCACCTTAAGTTCACAAGTGCACTTTATGCAAGATTACAACATAATAGAGTTAATCCTATCCTGCTTATGCAATCGTGTACACATGGGGCATGCCACCTTGTAATCTTGCAATTTATGTAAGATTACAACTCAATAGATTTAATCCTAACTTGCTTAGGTAATCATGTACACATGGGGTATGCTGCCTTAATTTCGTAGCTTCTTCATAGCCTACATGACCTTGATTTCTTAGGTTTGTTTAGCTTCATTCATTCATAGTTTCTTGATGATGGATTCTTCCTTTCCCTTCACTTAGCGTTGATTACCCAGTAGCAACATGAAGAGGAAAAGAAACACAAGTGTGTAACCCACCATAGTGTTAAGTCACAGGAGGCCAAAATAGGGCCAAAGGCAAAAGAGTCTTGCGAAAGGCTAAATGAGCCCAAGTGTAAAGCCAAGCACTCTATTTTGTGTCCTTCACAAAATTTTCAAAGTCAAGTTGCTTGTGCTGGAGGGGAAAGCATAAAAGTCAAGTTAAGTCATGTATGCTCGATATAGTAGGCATAATGGTCAAGTCCAAGTTTGAGTCAAAGGAGTGATGGAGATATGTCCCATGCATACACTATTAACATAATTATGTTACATAGACACATGCATTAGGCACCTTGAAAATTTTTGGGCCCATGCACTAATAGAAATCAATAGTAGAAACACCAGGTCACAAGCACAAAAACCCAAAAAATCAACATAGCCAAGTTTCGGATTGCTAATCCGAATCCATAGTAACTTTTGGACCGCCGATACAAATCCATAGTAGAAACACCATGGTCACAAGCAAAAAAACCCAAAAAAATAAACACATCCAAGTTTCAGATCGTCGATCCAAAAATGTTGACGATCCCAACTTTAGGTCATCAACTTTGATCCCAACAACATATGGCTACCATTTTGGATCATCGGATACCATTTTTACATCATCGTTGTTTGTATCATTGTTCCCAAAATTATCAGGTTCAGATCGTCGACTTCTGCGGATCGATGCACCAATCAGATCACTGATTCGACCCGTTTAACCACGTCATCTCACTGATGATCCGATTGGCACTTTATAAAAATAAGTAACCAATTATAGAGGCTCATTCGTCGATGATCCAAAGTGAGTGTGTGCATAGTTTTGCTACGAGAATCCCTACATAGCATTCAAATTTCCACCAACTTGCATATGCATAACCAATGATTTGCAGTAGCGCAATAGCCTGTAATAGTCAACCATAATTTGCATCCATATCAAGATCGCTTCACAGGTAAATGGTCTTGCCCACTATTTGCAATAGAGATTTGGCATAGCCCCATGGCTAACATGGTGGAAGAGTATTGTGCCTTGATTACCTAGTTTGCCAGAGAATGCATGCTTAAGAGCAACAACTCACAAAATTGTCATAGGGTCCATAGCAAACACTCTGCCAAATTTTATGCAAAAGGCCTATAAGCCCTTGAATGCCTACAAATTTAGATTGATTGTTTCCTATTGTATTCCTCTACAATGAATGCAAACAATTGAGGTTTATGGTTGATTTGCCCAAAAAAACACTAAAATTTGCATAAAAGGGTTACAAAGAGAATGATTGAGTAGTGGGTAGCCATGTCTGTGGTAAAAAGCCCCCATTGGGTCTCAAAATACTGGCAAGACAAAGCTCCCAATCACCCCAATGAGGCTGTATCTCCCTACATCAAGGTACTAAATTACCGTAGGCAAGGTCTAGGGGCAAAAAAGAGTATAGATTTTTTTCGAAAAATGTATCCATAAGCTTGCCTAATATATGTTTTAGGCTGGCGATCATGTTGACATAACTTGTGTAACACCCCAAAAATTTACATTTTTACAAAGTTAAGGAGATTAACTATGGGAGCCAACACGTGTAGTGCTTGACTGACAAAAAAACAAACACTATGTTTTGTGCTAGACATGTTAAGAAATACCAGAAACGTGTTTGGACAATCCTAATTTTTTTCAAAATAATAATAATAATAAAGAAATCAATTTTTTTTAAAATTCTCAAACTTGTCGGGGACATCTGTAGGACCTTCCAACACCCCATATTCATGTTAGTGGGAAACTTGATCCAAGCACACACTGCATGGTATGGATGCTTGATCAAGGGAGGGTGTTAGAAGATATGTGATCTAGCATCCATCCTTAGTGAGAAATCCTTAGTGGTACCTTAGAATAAGTGGTCTAAAGGTTAGAAGACTCTTGTTTTACTTGATTACTATGTATAGGTCAAATTGGTGCCTCTCGATTATAGTTATCACCTTTTAGGAGAGTTAGGTGAGAGATCTTAGGGGGGGAGGTGGAGTGATTCTAGGCCTCTAGGTGCCCTCTCATGAGTCTATTTAAATAGGGTATTCTACTCATTCACTAGAGAGATATGTGGAGAGAGTAGAGTCCATATTTTGTGTACTTGCTTAGTGATTAATATACTAAGTGGTCCTTTGTGGAAATACTCTCTTTATTAGCATTTCATTAGCATGTGTTTATGGTTATGCTTAAGTGGTGACTCTTGAGCACATTCCATTGCTCATTGGTCATATCTCATCGTCGTAATCTAAGTGGTTGCATGTGTTTCTTAATTGGTGCAAGTTTGCTCATGTGATAATCATATCCATTGTGCGATTCACTTAATCATTGCCAAGCTTTAGCTCATACCATGTCTTTTAACACTTTAACCTAGAATTGGCATTTGAATGGGTTAGGGATAGGTGATAAAGTCTGCATCATTTAAATACCTTTTGTAAGCACGATAAATGCTCCTTCCATTAAATGTATAAATAATCTAAGAAATCTTCAAGAAACATCCTTTAAAAAATATTTAAAGGTAGTGTTCATGAGTCATGGAATGTGGCAAGTGCATTTGTCAAGCCAAATGGCATAACTCTATAAGTGTGAACTCCATATTATTCTGTAACAAAAGTAGTTTTAGCTTGATCCAAGCAATTGATCCAAGCAATTGAAATTTGGTCGTATTCTAAATATCCATCTAAGAAGTTGTATTCTTTCTTGCTAGCCACTTTTTTGAGTACACGTTCTAAATATAGCAAGGGGTAAATATCTCATCTTGTTAGCATTGACCTTTTTGAGATCGACACATACTCGTAATTTTCCTCTTTTTTGGTATCACCATAATGGGTCGTGACACCCAGTCCAAATGTTCAATATCATAGATAAATCCACATTTGATGACCTTGTATATCTCTTCTTTAATGATTCTAGTATACTTTAGATTCACTAGATAAGGTTGCCGATGGATAGGTATAGCGTTTGGTACCATGGGGATTGTGTGATACACAACCTCTGCACATGTATTCCCTTCATATGCTGGTAAGTCCATGCAAAGCAATCTATAAATTCCTAGATAAGATCAATGAGTTGAGATTCGTGATGCAAAGTGAGGTCTTTTGCTATAAAGACTGGCTTAGGGTCTTCCCTAGGTTTAGCCAAGTATTTTGCTATAAAGACAAGGCTAAATGAATGGTGGTGTCTAAACAATTTTTAAAAAGTCCTCCACTACCCATAGGATGTACACGGCCAGTCACAAGATTAAACGTGATGATGGAACCATCAAATTGGATGAAGACATGGTTCTTAGACCAGTCTCGCACTATCTTTGCCTCTCTTATATGAAGGGGCATCCTAAGATCATCTCATATGATTCAGGCTTTTTGGAAAAGTCCATAACAATGAAGGTATGTTTAACCTGGTGTTTAAGAACCTTGGTATTTAAATCTTGTAACATACCAATAGGTTTGGCAATAGTCCCATCAACCATCTTGAGGAAAATGATATCTGAGACTTCCAGGCATAGCTTGGCCATATTTTCTTAGCATTTCTTGGTGATTATGCTTACTCCTGCACCACCATCTAGGTCTCCCATTACTATGATGTTCTTTTGGCAGGGCAGTCACTAGGGTAGGAGTGCGCTAGACTCACCTTAGACTCACCTTCAAAGTATTGTCCTAGTTTATTAAGTGGAATTTTAACAAAAGATTTGGCATTTTCTTCTTCCACTAGGACTGTTGATTCGGGCACAACTCGAGGTGTCTCCATTGTACAGTGGGATGTACCTTATGTATGTGACATAAAGGGTAGTCCTACATTGAGTTCTCCAGCTCTCATCACTTCAAACAATTCAGGATCTCTACTCAATCGGGCGGTTATCATTGTACTTGTTTGTGAGGCCATAAAATCAAAAAAATTGGGGATGTTTAGTGGTGCATTCATGACCTCCTTTCCATAAAAAGATGCTAGTGAGACTAGAAAATCCATTTCCAAGATGGGCTCACGGTTTCCATATGGTAATTGTCCCTTGAACCAATTAGGGATTGTACTACGAGTGGTGGAGGCCTCAGCCTCTTCCATGATGACATTGGGAACATCTAAGGATTTGTAAATCTTAGTAGTAGTCATTAAGGTACTAGGGTGTACAGTATCTGAGACTCTCACTTTCTTGGGCTTTGATTCCAGGGTGAAAGCATGGAATGGTAGCTCAATAATTGGTGTCCATGGACACCAACTATTGAGCTATCACTAGTTAAAATATTAGTGCATCAAAAAGGACTTGAAAAAAAGTAGTAAAACTAAAGGAAAATGGGGAAAAGAAATGGTCTCATGAATCCACCGCTCTGAGAAGTGATTACAGGCTTCTCTCTCTCTCTCTCTCTCTCTCTCTCTCTCTCTCTCTCTCTCTCTCTCTCTCTCTCTCTCTCTCTCTCTCTATTCTCTGTGCTGCTAATGAGCCTCCATTGAAACAAACTGAAATGGTTTGATGACTCCACCACTCTTAGAAGTGATTACGAGCCTCTCTCTCTCTCTCTCTCTCTCCCCCTTTATTCTCTATGCTGTTAATGAATCTCCATTAAAGCTTTGTGTGGTCCTCTCTCTCTCTCTCTCTCTCTCTCTCTCTCTCTCTCTCTCTCTCTCTCTCTCTCTCTCTCTCTCTCTCTCTCTCATTCTACCGACGTTAATACATCTCTCTCCCAGTCTGTGTGTGTGTGTGTAATAAAAGAGGACCCTCGCACTACCTTTCTGCCACCCACAAGTGGGGCAGATTGTCTAGTGTGCGAGGGCCCTTATAAAGGCCATAATCCACCCGAGTTCAAGTCCCACCATTGGTCGTATATGCCCTCGTGTTGCATTATACCGACATTAATACCTCTCTCTCCCAGTGTGTGTGTGTGTGTAATAAAAGAGGACCCTCGCTCTACCTTTCTGCCACCCACCACAAGTGGGGCAGATTGGCTAACGCAAGGACCCTTATAAAGGCCATGATCCACCCGAGTTCAAGTCCCACCGTTGGTCGTATATGCCCTCGTGTTGCATTCTACCGACGTTAATCTCTCTCTCTCTCTCTCTCTCTCTCTCTCTCTCTCTCTCTCTCTCTCTCTCTCTCTCTCTCTCTCTCTCTCTCTCTGGATTCTATATGTTTCAAGAAATCCCATTGAATCAGTAGTAGTTTGTAGGTCGGGTTCTCTCTCTCTCTCTCTCTCATTGAGTTTCATCTATGGAAGGACTAAATTAAGAGAAAGCTAGTAACTCACAACAAGGGATTAACATTATGGAACTTGATTATTCACAACATATCCATGCTATTGAAGAAACATCATTACTAGAATATGAATTAGATAATTATTCACAAGGACACCTTTTTGGAGACTTTCTAGAGTAGCCATTGGTTAGGGAAGGATGTTCTACTCAGCCGGAACACAGGTCTTTGAGGCAACCCTTGTGTAGGCACATGTGAATTCCAAAAGAAAGCAATATCTTAATGATGAGGAGATGAAGTTAGCTGAATGAGGAAGAATGAAGCACATGTTAAGCGAGAGTATTGACAACAACGATGTCACAGACAAAAGCAAGTAGAAATCAAGGTAAATACATTGAAGGAGAAGACATTGAAGAAAGGAAGAGGCATACTATTGAGAATATTGTTCATCACATTTTGACAAAGTTAAGTCATTATGGGAAAGATGACAAGAATGAAATAATGGAGGAAATTCTAAATGATGACACATTTTACAATGCATAGATGATATATGTTTCTAGTCTATGGGCCTTGTTTCTACATTTAGAAGCTCCTTACAGGTGTTAAAGATTCCAAAATCTAATGATGAGATTTTCTTGAAATGCAGTGCACTAAGCATGCTTTAATGCATGTTACTGAGACCCCTAGGAACTTAGTCTTTCTCAAACTGCAAGACTTCTTAATATTCATTCAAGGAACCTTTATTCCGCTTTGGGTAGAGTTGAGAGTGATGCTTCATCTTCAAGCATGTTGGTGTTGGACTTATGTAAAAGAAAGTCCACTTATGATGGTTTATCCAATGAAGTGAAGGAGATAGTTGTTAGATTCTGAATAGAGCACATTAGGTTATCTCCAAATAAGAAAGACATCTGTCTCAACAGCGACTTGGCTACAAGCAATACATCGAGCATCTAGTGCACTTACTTGATGAGTCTTAGGTATAAACATATCTCATACCATATCTTCAGTGTTATTCATTGCACACACAATACTGTACATACCACATGGTATTGCCTATAATAAGCTGTCAAGCTCTTCCTATTGTTGGACCGTTGGACAAACCCGTAGACCGGATAACCGCTGAGCCACCCCCCGTGGAGCCGAAATGCCATCGAAATGTCAGAGCCGGTGCACTTAAACACCAATTAATTAGGTCATTACTTATGTAAATCAGTCGTGCTTAGAGCACGAGGGTATCTTTATACCACTCTATGACTGCGAGTTAAGAAGTATAAAAGATGTAATCAGGACTCTGTAAAGGTTGTTGTTATTAATATATCAATTTTTCTCTTTGTGAATCAAAGGGGGTCTACTCTATATTATTCTTTGTATAGTCGTCAAGTATGTCTGTCTTTCCTGTATATCCATCTTGTCTAATATTATTTCCGATGGATCTGTCTGTTAGGTCTTCTGTATTTCATGTGATAATCCAGATCATGCACACTAGTCAATCAATCTTAAGTAATTGTTTCCATTCGCGCAATTAACTTAAGCTATGTATATGTCATCTTGTGCATGTTTTACAACAGACTGGTGTAATACTCTATGCATAACCAAAGACACTCAGTAGGTTGATCGGGGTAGTGGTTAGTCTCGCCAACACTTCGGTAACCATGATGCATCTTGCTGCCTACTTCATAGATGCTGACCCAAAGATGGTCAGAGTCAGTGCCAAGCTGGATGCTTCATTCCGAGAAGAAGTTGGGGTGTTTCTAACATCCTTTAAGGTTTTTTTTTTGCACGGAGCTATACTAAAATGAAAGGGATTGACCCCCCATTCTACCAGCATCAAATAAATCTGAGAGAAGATGCAGTCCCCATTTGGCAACAAGGATACCGGATGAATCCCAACTATGCCAAAAGGGTCAAGGAGGAACTAGATATACTGCTACATTTCAGATTCATAAATCCGATTGATTGGGTGTGACATGGTTATCCCCGATCGTGATTGTTCCCAAGAATAATCAGAAGCTTAGGGTCTGTCAGGATTACACGAAGCTGAATGTCTCTACAATCTCAGACCCCTTCCCTTTGCTATTCACAGACTCCTTGCTAGATGCAGTAGTCGGCCCCCATGAGATGTACTCATTCTTGGATGGATTTAGTGGCTATAATCAAGTCCAAATGGCATCAAAAGATCGGGAGAAGAAAGGCTTCATCACCGAATGGGGAGCCTTTGCATTTAATGTCATGACCTTTGGGCTCAATAATGCTCCTGCCACATTCCAGTGGGATGGTTCATGAGATTTTTGCCGAGTTGTTGACCAGCTTTATGCGGGTTTTCATTGGTGATTTCACTATCTTCGAGAAATCATCTCAACATCTAATGCACTTGCTGTGCAGCTACGCCTGGCTAAATGCCAAGTTTCCAAACTGAGCCTGAATTGTGTTAAATGTGCCTTTGTTGTTCAAAGCGGTATGCTCCTTGACCACATAGTATCTTAGGAAGGCATTGCAGTACACCCGGCCAAGGTGGAGGTGATTCAGAAAGCTTCGATATCTTGACAAGTGTAAGGGAACTGAGAAGGTTCTTAGGGCAAGTTAGATGGCACCAGCCGAATGCTCCACCATCTAGCGCATGTAGCACTTCCCCTAAACCACCAAATGGCACATATAAAAATACCATTGAGCTAGTAGTTGAGGCAAGCTAACCTTCAATGGATGAAGGAATGCGACATTGCATTTTGGTGACTCAAGCTAATGTTGTCCGAGCATCGGTAGTCCAAGCACCTAATTGGGAATACATTCGTGAATGCCTCAGATGTGTCAATAGGAAGTGTCCTGATACAAGAGGCCAAAAAAATGGTTCTGGCCTATCTACTCTACTAGCCGAAGATTACTAGATGCCGAGTGGAATTACTCCACTAGCATAGAAAGAGAGCCATAGAGGTAGAAGCAGCGAGTTTTCTGATTATTGAAGGCCAGCTGTACAAAAGGGGCAAAGATGGAAACCTACGGACTTGTGTTTGTGAGAGTGACTACCTTAGCGTATTAACTCATGCATATTCAGGAGAGTTGGGGGTGGACATTTATGTGGAGAAACAACTGCCAAACTTATACTATGGTCAGGACTATGGTGGCCTATGCTTTTTCATGATGCAACAGAGTATGTCAAACGATGTGATCAATGTCAAAGAGCCAAACCTCCTACCAAGTATGAGGACATGCCATTGAGACCAATTATGGGGGTTAGAGCTTTTGCAAAATGGGGAATTGATTTTGTGGGACCGATTAAACCACCAGCATGCCATACACATGCTGAGTATATCATTGTAGCCACAAATTATCTTACGAAGTGGGTAGAAGAAAAAGCCACAGTAAAAAACGATGCTAGGACCACTGCAAAGTTTTTATACGAACATGTGTTTACACGCTACGGTTTACCTATTGAGATTGTGAGTGACCAAGGTGTGCATTTTATCAATGAAGTCATTACCTTTCTTTTTTGGAAGACTTTATGGTCATCCATAAGAGGTCAGCGCCTTATCACCCGCAAGCAAATGGTCAAGCTGAGAGCATAAACAAGACTCTTTGCACTCCGCTTACAAAGATTAATGAGGGACATAGATCAGATTGGGAACAGAAACTTCACTCAGTTCTATGGGCTTACCGAATTGCTTACAAAACGTCCATAGGCACGACACCTTTCAATCTAGTTTTTTGATTGGACGCTATCCTTCCGATAGAATTTATTGTACCTACACTTCGAGTTGCAAAACAACTTGAGTGGACGGATCATGAATTCTCTACACGGATCGATGAATTGGAGAGGCTAGATGAAGACAGGCTATTGGCAGTCATTGGCATGTATGCTGAAAAACGACGCCAAAAGCATTGGCATGATACGCATGTGAAGAAAGGTCGCTTCAGGAGAGGTGATCTAATGTTGCTTTACACATTGAAGAAACAAAAATGCAAGCTGAAAATGTGAGGACGGTCCATTTGTGATCAACAAGCTTAGTGCGAGTGGTGCAATAAGGTTGGAAACCTTAGATGGAGAGCCAATGACTAACTTCATCAATGGTAGCCGCTTGAAGCGCTATGAAGAACCTCTAACAGATGATATGCTGATACACATACATTCTAGTTAGACACGTAAAAAAGCTCAAGCTTTGTTACAAAGTCAAGCAAAAGAAGAAGCTAAGGCAAGAGTAGCACTAGCACGAGAGCGCCGCAAGGCAGCTATCATGGCCATCCACTTGAATGATGATGAAGACTTTGTAGATCCCTTTCATATTGAAGTAAGGATCCCTACTCAAAGAGCAATCTTTGTAGCGTCTGCACTTATAGATTTGGGAGCCGACTGCAATGTTTTGTCTTATGAAGCGTGGACATCATTAGGCCTTGCTCACCAATGCATCATTGAACTTCCAGAGTTTCTCTGGTGATGAAACCCCAGCCCTAGGCAAGTGCTGTATTAATATGTCCATTCAGGATCAATCTATGCACGTGACTTTTTATGTTGCTAAACAAGAGCCAAGCAGTGGTGGATGTTGTTTTAGGAAGATCATGGACTGGAACTCACGACAATACACCTTGTTGGTAAATTCTACTCACCTTACAGGATCAAGTGCTTCGGCACTCCCATCTTTTCAAAAGGTGGAAACCATCACTACTGTGATAGAGACAACCTCAAAAGATCCAATGATTTGGGTGAATAATGACAATGACAATACTCAGGGATGGCATGTGCCAACATCTCTCTTATATGCACAAGGCTACGGAAGGGGGAAAGCACTTAGAATTCAAATCTGGTTACCTAAAGTAGCTCGCAAGGCAAGACCCAATGCTGCCAAGGAACATCCAAGGAATACAAAGCTAAAGAGGAGGTTCACCAGAGCCAACAGTTTCACCTCCAACAAGACCACTCAACGGTGGATCCCAAAGAAGGTTCTGCAAGCACAAGGCTACTACGAGGGTGCTACTACCTTGTGGCTACCAAAAAGAATGCAGGGACTACTGCAGCAAAACATAATTATGTTCCTGAATCTACTCAAGAACAAAAGCAGTCAATACCACCTCACTTACAAAAACCAAATCAATACTGGAAACCACGCCTTACCAAGCCTTTAAGAGTCCAGGTGGAAACACAAGCTGACGCGTCAATCGGACATCATCAGAAGGTCTTGAACAGGAAGGGATACTCCAAACTGACATGGGAAGAAAAAGGCAAGTGGGTACCTTTACTCACTTCTATCTCAGAGACAACACATCAGAAGGAGGATATTGCAACCGAATCAAGTTCAGAGTCTATTCCTCAAAACACAAGCAATGTCAAAGTTTGTCTTACAAAGCCGACAACTTTCAATCAGGCTCCTACACAAGTAGACTCCCTGACTATCAAGGAAAGAGCGTTCTTCCTACAACTCCAACTATTTGGAATGTCGTCGGTATTTTACTCTTTCCCTAATCAAATTACATTACCAGCCATAAGTCTACACGCATAGGTGTTAGAGTTGAGCACTCTGAAGACCCAAGAAAATTTTGAAAGCCCAATGGGATGGCAAGAACACAGCTGCCATATAATTGTCAAAGCTCAGAAGTGTTCAAACATCTCCATTCACACCTCCTCCTATTTGTCCCAATGCATTTCCTATGCCTATCGCTAAAATCTCACCTCTGACTAAACTTCAATCTCTTGCACGTACTCTGAAAATGGGTACCAAAAAGAGTCCAACAAAAAGGAACCTGTGCCATACGTCAACACCCCACAAACAATTTGCATAATGTTACATCCAAAACAAACTCATTCTTGAAAGAGCTATCATGCTACAAAAGCTACTTTTTGGTAATTCATCTATCGAATCTATTAGCTCTATTTCCGTCATGCCTGTACATACTAGCATTCTTCATTCAACTTGCATTAAATAAAAAAATCTGAACACTTCCTTATGTGTTGTGTAGAATAACCAAATGGAGACTTGGCTGGACACATGCAGTCCATCTTTGGACCCAGATAGCACTCACCCTGACCATCAAGGGGGCTACAGCATTGCACCTTTTCAGACGCACTCCCGATATTTTTATGCCCCAGTGGGTGAGGATTGCTGTGGAAGACAATTTTTGGAGTTATACTACCAGCAACATCATCCGTTTCCACACTGCCGCGACTGTGCTCCTATGGTATTGGGGAATGCTTCCCATATATGTTGGCAGTGTCGCACATATTTTCGTCGTTATGGCATTGGTATGATGCAGCAAATCATGGGGGTCACACCTTAACGACATAATCTCTGGGCAATTATGATGCCGCAACATGGACCCAACCAACAAAGACTCCCGGAAGAGGAAAGAGCTCAAACATGGCGCGAGGACACCCTTCGCTTACTAACCCCTCCCATTTTGCAGGTTCTTCTTCCCCATGAATCTACATGTCAGTTTTGGCTCAATGTGACTCGAGTCTTTAAAACGGTTTCAAAACCATAGGTGCCTCTTTAGCCTTCCTACTGTGCCCATACCATATGTTAGTGAAGATGCACTTCTTCCCTTGCCATCTTCTCCATGGGTAGGATTACGTTCTGGGTTATCTTTACATCCTGAAGCTATTGATGTCCACCCACCTGAGAATGCAGACATGCATCCACCCCCAGTGCAAGACTAGCACTTGTACTCTCTTAATAAGAACTAGAAGCCAGGGCACTTGTTCCCATTGGGTTTTTCCCCTCGGCCAAATCCGGTGTTTAGCACCAGGGTTTCTTATTTTTTGTCTTTTTAATTTTCTTTCTCTTTAGTTTGTTTTGTCGGAATAAAACAGATACAAGCACCAAACTACATCTTCCGCTTCAGTACCGCAAACTGACAGTCATACAATCAAGTGCAAACAATTCTTCACCAACCAGCGCTTTAACAGAAACAGGTGAACTCATGCCAATCTCTAATATTTTTTGTATTTTTCTTGTTGCTTGATTGTTTATAAATTTCACTTTACTAAGCATGGCAATATGCATCTCCTTTGGTCTAGAGTAGGGATAGCATTCTAGTGGCTTTAGACTTAATAGTGTAAGTTTGACCGTAATTGTTTTTACCCGTTTAGCAATACAAAGTAATTAGTGTTTTGTGCTAAAGGTAGAGTTCCAGACCTAGGACAAAGAGACTAAATTAATCATAGGACTGTCAGTGGATATCTTACCTTACTAGGACATTGCTTAGGAACAATCTAATAAACCTTCCATAACAAAAATTGGCATGACAAAAATAAAAAAGAAGCGTATATGTTTGTGGCCTATTGCCTTGTTATTCATGGTAGGCGAGAGAGGTCTATACCTTTCCCAGACCAATGCCTTGTGTAGTAAGCAATAGCCATACCGCGGGTGCGCAAACATACTCTTGAAGAGAGCCCTGTCCAAAAAAAAAAAGACAGAAAGGCACCAAGAGAAATGCTTGTCTAATCCAGGATGGTCGCCGTTGTGCTTAAAATATTAAACCAAAACACTAAGCAATATCAAGAGTCTGCCACTACATAATTATGTTAGATTTATTAGTGTTGAACCGACATCTTTGACTTAGCATAGGCTCAGTATACCACTTAATAGTCCCTCGATTAACTGTTGTCTTTTGCCTTCTAGGAAAAGAACAATACATTTGGTATAAAACATTCTTTACTTTAGTTAGCTGCATGTAGTAATTATTAAGGCTTGAACTAACCTATTCAATCTCTACACTGCTTCAATGTTTCTTTTCTCTAGCTAATTGGACGTTTATTGCCATGTCTTATTCAGTAAAATTGCTTGTTTTGTTATTGTTTGTCAGTACTTTTGCTTTAAAAAAAAAAAAGAACATACAAACCACCTATCGTTTTGCTTCTTGCAGGTACACACTAGAGATGCTACTCTTCCTTGGCATCTACGCGCTCGAGGACGTGTGCAAAATAGGAAGGGGGGAATGTTGCGTGACGAGTGGTGATCAATGCAAGGATGCAACACAAAGATGGAAGCAAGAAAACAAGAGACTTGACATTCTTATTTAGGGCTCTTGTAGAGAGTTCCAAGTTGTAGGTGAGTGTGGGAGTGGGCTTGAGAATAATCCCACATGGGAAGTTTTGGGAGTTTTAGGAGTTTTAATATAAATAGTGGCTCATTTGAGAGCTCATTAACACATTGGGCTCAACTCATGCTTGAGCTCTCTTGAGACTAGCTCTCCCTCTTGTTCATAGAGGTGCAAGCTCTTCTCTCTCCCCATCTACACTATTGTATGAGCAATGCTCTTCTAATTCAATGCAATGAGATGATGTTTTTCTCTCTTCTCATCTCTATTCTCTAGTGTGCATGCTTCTTTGTTTATGCTTGTGGGTTCTCTATTAGGCTTTGTGTGCTAGTGGATTCAAGCTTAAGCTTCTCCATAGCTTGTAGCTTATCCATGCATGAATGAGTGGGTTGATGAGTGAATGAGCTATGGCAAGATTGAGCTTGTGTGTGTAAAGTCTATGTCAAGGTAGTGGTGTTCATAGCATCCTCTCTCGAAAGGGATAAGCTTCCATGCACCTAACCGGGTTGAGTCCCCTAGCAATGAAAGGAGTGTTTATCATTCCATTGGTGAGCTAGGAGCGTAGTCTACTTGCCCATATTACATACGTAGAGAGACGACCGTCTTTCCATTGGCGCCATGCTAGTGAATTTGTATCATGGGTGACCCCACATTAAATACTAGTTACCTAGTGTTATTGGTATAGCTTGAGACCATGCTTGATGGGTGTATGTTGTTGAAGTGTAAAAAGTAATGCCATACTTGACGACTGTGTGTGGTCGAAGCGAAACAAGTAGACTACACTAGACCATTGCACGCGGTCGAACCATAACAAGTGGTTTATGCAAACGATGTGCCACACTAATTGAGGTGTAACAAGTGGTAATACATGCCATGCTAGATGATGTGTAAAATGATACTCTCATCAAAGTGTAACAAGTGGTGAGTTTACGTTGTGTTTGTGCCTATCAATGTTCATATTAGGATTAATTGTGGAGAGAGAAATTAATTGGAACAACTAATGTGTTTATGTTGGTGAGATATGTGATGAGCAGTGCACGTGTCGCACATGGAGTATCTTATCTATATTATCTCAGACTATTATTATTTCGGATGATTTTGCCAAATGATTATACATATGCTTGTGCATGGCGTCACTGTATTACTAGCACACATGTTAGAAGAGTTTTGGTAATTTACACTTAGTGTGTAAACAAGCTCTAGTGCTTAAGTTATTTTTGTAAAAGTGGAAAAGCAAGCACTATTTTGTACACAGAACTATTATTAGCACCTTGGGCTATTTTTTGAATACAATTCTCAAAATACTCATGTCGTGAAAGGAGGAGTTGCATGTATAAGGGGGGAGATTGCACCCAATAGTGTGTTGATGGTGACATTTACTCTATCTCATATTTTTATGTTATGATTTAATCTTATAAATTTGATTCAATTCTATGGTTTATTCCTTGATGGATAAGTGGGTTTGGTTAATTCTTCATAAAAGTACTTGAGGTCCCGTGTCAGTGGTATCAGAGCTATGGGTACTTGCACTTGAGGTCCCGTGTCAGTGGTATCAGAGCTTGAAGAATAAGGAGAAGCTCACAAAAATCTAGAGAATAAAGAAGACAAAAGCTTAAGGACTCTTAGAAAAATCTTGGAAGGTTTATGGGGATTTTCTGAGCCATCAGATGAAGAACTAGATCAAAGGCTACCAATTTATGCCACCTTCTCTCCCAAAACCACTTCTGAGAAGCCAAAAATCACCTTTTTGATAAAAAAATGGTTTTCCTCATTTCTTGACCTCTTGTTGATCCATTTGTACACGGATGAAATTAGCATACAAGAGAGGAATTAGCTCCACTTTCAGATTGCTAAACACTTTCTCATGATAGGAATCTTGCAAGATCAGGGTGTCCAGTTTTATCTAGTTTATACTGGACTGGGACAATGCTTGGAGAGTAAATTTTGGGGGCAAGGTACTTAAAATGAGATCAAGCAAATAATAGAAAATATGCTTGCCCTTAAATTAACCCAATATAACTTAAATTAATAAAAAGTAGTCTAATTAATCAAAATTAATCAAAAATATGATGAAATGATAAACAAATGATCTTTCCATACTTAGAGTGATCCAATTTATTTTTCCATAGATGCACCATTACAAGTACACTAGTCCCTATAGGTTTTAGATGATTCACATCAAAAATATAATTTTACTAATTAGATTATTAATATTTGTAGGCCTTCTGATAGTCTGAAAGAATTTTGAAAAAGAGATCATTAAAAATCCAACCATTGGATTTGTAATTTTTACTAACCACCACATTCTACTAATGAATCAGTATCTACCCACTCTTTTGATCTACAAGATTGAGGATTTTAAGTGGTAGCTATTGTGGGTACAAAAAGTGGTGTATATTATAACATTTTAAAGACCTTGAAATATTTAAAGAAAATAGACAAATATCATAAAATTTTCTTGAAAAATCAAGTTAAGCTCCATATTATGTGAAGACCTAAGGTACAAAGTGGGAATCTCATATGAGTTTATATGTAAAAGATATTACCATTTTATGGAATCAGTTCAAATTTGGGACAGGGTGTATACATTGACTTTGTACCTAAGAAAATGAGGACTTTTGACTATCTAATGCTTAATCAAATTATGAAACTATATTTCCAACTTTGAATATGATGTTCCAACAAAAGAACTTGAAACGAAATTCCTTCATTTACTAGGAGAGATTAGCCACAATGCTTGTTTTTTTACTGTTTATAGGGTGCCTGAGTGGACAAAACTGGGCACCCTGATCTTGCAACCACCCCTATAGTGAAAGTTGGAGAGTTGCTCATAAATCACTTTGAGAGAAATCGCTTATTGGCCTTTACAGTAGATTAATCTTGAATTAAGAAATCTTAACCAAGAGAGAAGCCCAAGCTTTCAAAAGCACAATCAAGAATTTGATTCTTTTTTTTATCTTTCTCCATCTACTGGTGGGATGGAGACAGCGATGAAATTTAGAGCGTTGGTAGGTTTTATTTTTCTCTCTCAGTCATGCGCAACGTGGGTTCCCAGCCATGAAGAAATGTCTTCTTTTAAATTATTTAAAGCTTAAGCTTTAAGCCGTAAGTTGTAAGCTTTGAAGTTTTAAAGCTTCGTATTATTATAAGCTTTATTAAAAAATTTAAAAAACTTATAACATTCAACACAATTACCTATTACATAATCTTTAAAAAGCTTATATTGCTACAAGCTCAAAGCCCTCTTTGGACTTTTGTTTTTTTTAAGAAAAGAGAGGGAGCCCTACAAAAGAAAATTTTCAGCAAGTGGACAACTTCATAGTGGTTCTTCTACAAAATTTCACGACTCTTTTCAGCATGTATTTACTTGGATTATGGCATCAAGGAGTTATTTTGTTAGTTATCTCAACGTCAAACGCGTTTCTTGGAAAATATTCTCAAGTTTTTGAAGACTTGTGGAATCATGACTTTTTGTTAACTATTCAACACCAACAAAATCATTTCTACCACTTATCTTTCGACATACATGCTCTACTTCGAATATTTTACCAACTTGTCAAATTCAAGCACATCGGTGATATTTTATTACTCAACCATGCATCAAATGAGCTAAGTATTATCAATATCTCAGTAGTTTTTATTTTGACATTTATATCTACACCTTTTATTTTTCCACATCTCTCTTTCATCATGAACCCTCTTACCCCAACCATTCAAAAGCAAATTCAGTCACTCCAAAACCAGATTTTAGTTGAGAAGGTGTTGAGAATGGATCTAGACGATAGGTTATCTCACAAGAAGAGGCATAGACATGCTAGTGATGCATCTTCACACTTCGATGGTGGTGACTAAATTCAGAGAACAGTGTAATATACTCTTAGAACTCAGGAGTCTAGGAAAGAAATGAAAATTAGCCGCAAAGCTTTTACCTTTCAAAATTTTCTTGTCAAGAAAGATGATCGCACAATACTTGCTTAGCTTAGTCAACTTGATGATTACTTTTTGGGGGGGAAATTCTCTGAGAAGAACAAAACCAAGTGTGCTACCAATCATTTGGTTGACAATGTAGTATTGTGGCGAAACGTGATTAGAACTAGTAAGAATAAACCAAAATCTTGGAAGAGATTTCAGAAGCTCATTAAGAAAGATTTCTTACCCTCATAGTACAAAGCTAGGGCTAGACAATGATGGTCTATCTTCAGACAGCTTGAGAAGGAGAATATATCTGCTTACGTGGATAGATTTTGCAAACTTTGTTACAAATACAAGTAATTGAGAACGGTTAAAACCAAGGATCAAAGCAGGAAGTTTATAGTACGTTTGAAACCCACAATTCGATCAAAAGTGAACATGTTTCAACGTCACTCTCTTAGCTCGGCTATTTCCTTAGCCTTGAATTGTGAAAAGAAAAATGGCTTTCCCAAGGAAGCAATGTCACCTCAAACCTCAATATCAAAGTTCTTGAAGCCTAAAACCTTTCCAAAATCATTTGAAAAAAACCTAAATGGTAATAACATAGCTATTGACACCAAGGTTGATGATTCTCACAACAAGCTTATAAAGATGATTCAAATAAGTGTTACAGGTGTAACGAGATTGGACATATTACATCGAATTGTCCACGAAAGTCAAAGTATATTTCACTTGGAATAAATATGATCGATGATGATGAAGAAGAATACCCCTCCTACGTGACGAGCATTCCGACTCTCCTAAGGTAACATACTCATTTCATTTGATTGTTTTCACAATGAATTTTATTTAAGTATTTTCGTAAATTTCAAGGAGAGTTTTTATGAATCAAAGTAAAACTTCTTGGAGAAACTGGCCCTTTTTTTCACTATGTATTAGTCTTGTGGTATGGGACACAAAGATTAATTATGTGTGAAGGATTCCAATGCATACTTATCTCTAGATTTATGTGGGATAATTTCTGGTGGTATGGGACATTGTGATGAG
The DNA here is from genome assembly GCF_041138505.1 of Cibotium barometz. Classification (NCBI taxonomy): domain Eukaryota; kingdom Viridiplantae; phylum Streptophyta; class Polypodiopsida; order Cyatheales; family Cibotiaceae; genus Cibotium; species Cibotium barometz. The sequence continues at coordinate 63,953,646 of NC_141049.1, forward strand.
CAATGCGTGTGTCGCACATGGAGGTTCTTGTCTAAATCATCTCGGACTATTATTATTTCATATTATTTTATTGGCCATGTGCCAAATGATTGTACATAGCATGGTGTCGCTATATTACTAGCACACATGTTATAAGAGTTTTGGTTATTTACACTTAGTGTGTGAACAAGTTTAGTGCTTGAGTTATTTTGTAAAAGTGGAAAAGAAAGTCCTATTTTGTACGCACAACTATTATGAGCTCTTTGGGCTATATTTTGAATACAATTCTCAAAATACTCATGTCATGAAAGGAGGAGTTGCACATATGAGGGGGGAGATTGCACCCAATAGTGTGTTGATGGTGATGTTTACTCTATCTCATATTTTTATGTTATGCTTTAATCTTGTCAATTTGGTTCAAATCTATGGTTTATTCCTTGATGTATGACTGAGTTTGATTACTTCTTCAAGAAAAACATGAGGGCTCGTGTCAGTATATGATGTCGATTTTTAATATATTAATATAGTTATATTTTCTTTTAAAAGAAGATAAAAAGGCAAATGAAGAGGCTTAGTATCTATCCAAAATCCTTAACATATAGCTTAGAGACTTGGGCTAACTTTAATTTTTACTTCTTAAATTATTACATGTAATGAATTATACACTTTAGGTTATTTATAGATCTTGATAAGCTACTTAGACTCTTTTATTTATCATATCATTTTCTCAATCATTTAAAGCCAAATTATGAATATATAAAGTTTAAAAAAGTATTACCAATAAATTGATAAGACTAATTTGTTTATGATTTTATGCTTGCTTGATGGCCTTGATAGACATTTGAAAAATAAGAGACACCATTTGATATAGGAGATGAGGACTTATGTATTGTTTGTGTCTAGCACAAGGAAGAAATCGCTTAGAGTGGGAATTTTTTTCCCCTTAATAATACATTTCATCTCCATGTTGTGTAGATAACACCAAATCCCTCCTATGTGGGATCTCCTCTAGCTTATGAGAGTGATAAGCCATGTTGCCTATCTGGGTTAAGATAATTATTATACGTAAAAAAAAACTTTATATATAATCAATTAGATTTCTCACATGACTAATTAGTTTGAGATGAGCATTTCTAAAAAGAAATTCTTACAATTACTTGCTATATAAGTAATATTTTCACAAATGAGTGAATGAATATATTATGATTTTGTTAACATCATTGGCTAGATTATAATATCCAACATTATGACTACCAAACTATCATCGTCATGGGTTTCAACTTTGAAGATAGTAAGCAAATTAAAGATTTGGATTCTGTGGTTACATTTATAGGTCATCAATGAGGCATGATCAATGGAGTTATTTATCTTTATAAGTAAAGTAGTTTCAATGTAACTATATACTAATATGTTAAGTGAATATAATTAGCTCATTTATTTTTTTGATGTAATCTTACAATTAGACTATCTTGTTTAATTTTTTTATGTAATATTACAATTAAACTATCACATTGATAAAATAATCATTCTTCTTATGAATAAGAGTTAAAGGGTTGGAACTTGGTGAAAAAGGAGAATACGATAAAGCTTTAGTTCTTTTTTTTTGGAACATAAAATATTTATATTAAAAACTTAAAAGCAATTATGTACAAGAGATATTTATGTTAAAAACTTAAAAGCAGTTATGTACAAGAGATATTTATACGACTTCCTTTTCCCATGAGTCACATCCCACTTTTTCACTATTCATGACTAAGGGTGCAAAAAGAATGAAAAAATGAAAAAGAAATAGAATAACAACCCATTGTACTTTGTACATGATTGTAAACAAGCAAAGTACTCATATGCATCACTGCCACATATGTGAACAAGAAAATCACAGTAAATTAAAGGTCCTTTATATGCAATTGATTGCAAGCCTTGTACTCATGTGCATAGTTGTCGTATGTTAGTTAGGATACTGGTGTACGATGTGGTGAGCCTCAAATAAGTTGTGTGACATGACATGTTTGTTTTCTTATGCATTTACATGCAACCTTGAGTAATAACGCGATGCTATTGTGAAATTTAAGATCAAGCTTTTTTTTCCCTAATTAAAACGCATAGAGAGCCGAGTTATCTGGGGGTATCTATACCATCAAAATCACATGGGACTTGCACCCTACCCAACCACGGGGCATTTACTTCACCACAATGGGCGACCGACCCCAAGTGGCTATGTCCATCCATTGGTCATGGACAATGATTAATCACAATGGATGCCCAACCCCAAGTGGCTACGGCCATCCATTGGTCATGGTAGGGGTTCCTTTCTAGAGACTTCAAAGCCCTATCCGCTCTAAGAGTGACTAGTGAAAAGATCAAGCTTTGTATTCTCACACTCTCTATGACTACAAGGGGCAGAGAAAAACTAAAGAAAACCCACTATTTAATATACATTTCGGCAACGAAAAAACCGATTCAAAAATTTGTTAGTCGAGCCACCACTGTTTTCTAGACTTCTTACCACCATCATTACAACTCGAAATCAAGAACACTTTTGTTACTACAATTATAGATATCAACCACACACAACATAAATAAAACTGGAGGATTTTATAGTCGTGGAGAAATTTATCTATAGAATAAGAATCTAATTATAATTATAATTATTTGTGTATATGATATTACGAACTACAATATTTTTTTAGGAGTTTATTATATTGCCGGAAGATTAATATTTAGGAAAGGGGCAATCAGGCACGCCTACCGTCCTAAGACAAACTCGCCAGATATGTCACCTGCAGGGCATCCAGCCATGTTTCTCCATCAATGAAATTTTGGACTGTAAACTGCGAGGCATCTGCCTGAGATATGTTTGGGTGAACTCCGACCCAGTCCACGCGCTGGGATGTGTTGGATCCAGGCCCTGTGTTGTCATACTCGCAGTAGTAGAGGGTGTCTGTGAAAGGGTTGCTGGCATTCCAAGGGAGCCAGCCTTGGGGATCCACCAGTGCTTCGATGTCGGACTGCAGGAACACAACGCGAGAATAAGCTTTCCAGGGCCTCCCCAGGTAGGTAGAGACGCTGAAGCTGGCGTTTTCAAGGCTGGAGTCCCCTGTGACGGTGCAGTTTTGGAAGGAGTAGCCAGAGATGTCCGAAGCCAGCTTCCGGCCCTGGGCAGTGTAGGTGTTCTGTTGCTCTTGCAGCGGCAGCCTAGCCAGCAGCACGCAGTTCTGGAAAACGGCGATGGCGTTGCCGAAGATGAAGTCGACGGTGCCGGAGATCTGGCATTCGCGGTAGAACTGCCGGGCTGCCAGGGCGTAGAGTGTGTCCTGGTAACCCTCGAAGCTGCAGCGGTAGAATGCCATGAAATCAGCGCCTGCTCGGACCGCCACTGCTTGGTGCCCGCTTGCCCCCGCCGTATTGCGAAATGTCACATCCCGAGCGTAGAACCCACTTCCGGAGAGACCTTGTAAGAGAGCCATAAAATATACAGTTAGTTTGACTACACACGCTTGGCAAAGCACTGGCCGTTGCTTATGTATGATAATTACTTACCGACTGTTGAGGTCCGGTATGTGTTGTACTGGCCGCTCGCCACGTTCCTGTCTCCTGTGATGACCGTGTTGCCTATGCCATCGCCCACAAACGTGATGTTTTGCTGGTCCGTTGTCAGATTGAACACTTCTGCATACACTCCTTGCTTGATGTAGATCACATAGCGTCCCGAGTATGTTGGCGGTATAGCGTTGAGCGCCGCCGTGATGCTGGCGTAGTCTCCACTTCCATCTTGAGCCACTACCGCATTTGCAGTTACAGAGGTGGAGGAAGATTGCAAGAGCTTGCGGTCTGCCGCAGAGACCCAATATGGAAACTCGTCGCCATCATCTACCAAGCCTAGTAGTGAGCTCCTACTGGAGAAGCTAGAATCAATGCTAGTGTAATCTGACTGATGATTAGCGCCGCTAGATGGCGATGATAAAAGACGGCGTCTGAGGTGAATTGAGGGCGAAGAGGGGGGAAAGGCGCCCTGCCATGGAGTGATATCATTTCCTACTTGGGAAAGAGTGTCGACAAGGCTGAATGCATTTCCGATGACTTCGGCAAGGTAATCTTGGTTGCTCTGGATTTTCTCCTGGACGCTGCCGAGAGCTTCTTGGAAGTTGTCGGTGCAAGCCGTTTGATAGCTGAGAGAGGCGCTCATCCACACCTTCACATCCCTAAGGGCACAACTGAGGGCGTCCACACTGTCGAGGTCGCCCAAGCCGGAAAGCCTGGATATGACTCCATTCAGCTGGCCTTTCACATTGTCCAGAAGCTCAACGCAGTCGTTGGCGCATTGATTCTCCAGCAAAGAGAGGCCTTGCTCGCTGGAGAATGTTCTGGCGAAGCTTTGTGACTCGTTTGCACGCGTGGCTGCCGCTTGAACTGCGAAGGAAACCACGTCCAGTGGAGTGGCAGTGGAAGGTATCTGGAAGCAAGAAAGCTCCTGCGTGCACACGTCCGGATATGGCGTGTGCGTGCACAAGGTGCTCACTACGTCGCCGCCGCCGCCTCCGCCTGATCCTATAGAAATGGAGAGTCTGTTGTGCGAGTGGATATTATGTCGGGCTGGCTTGGATGCGTGGTGTTGGGCAAATGCGAAGCAAATGAGGGCCACTGCGCCCAACAACAAGATCGGTGCAATGATAGAAGCCAGCTTACGAGCCTTGCTTTTCAGCAGGATTATAGGCTGACGAGGAGTACTGCTATTGCAGCTTGACAAGTGAGATTCTCTCATTATCTTGGCAGATTGATCCGAATTACAATCCCTCTCTCTCTCTCTCTCTCTCTCTCTCTCTGTTTTTGGGGCTCCTAATTACAATGTTAACGTGCTAATGATCTCACAGATGGCTGCTAAGGATGTTGGCCGGTGTAGGCGATAGCTTTGGATACAAAGAGAAGTTTCATCAAGGACTTGCGATTGTTAGTAGTAACTACGAACGTAGTAACTACGAACCGAATGGATTACATATGAAAGTGCAAGATATATTGCAGAAGTCCTTCTAGAACGTTACTAAATTTCTCAATATTGAGCTTCTTCAACATCCATCCGCCTCTTTAAATAGGGGCACGAAAAGCCTCAGCAGGTCTGACATCGCAAGGAGAAAGAAGCTTCGTTGCTCTGCATGTGCATTGTCGTGTGCACTGCACATAGGCGTAGGAAAAAAGCTGAAACTGATTCGTGCTGCAAGGACGATGGAATCGATCTAATTTGCTTCAATAACATTACGGTACACGTAGTACAACGCCCATAGTGGACAACAGCCAGAAATTTGTCGTAAAAGAAGGCACGGCGTGCCAGACGCAGTACCGATAGCCTACGAAAACCCAGGAGAAGTAGAGTTCTAGCTATACCTAGCTACACTGTGATGCCTTCATCAAAACTTTGA
>NC_141049.1:63966538-63976538 GCF_041138505.1 Cibotium barometz
CAAGCCAAAACATGCCAGTTTGGATCCCACAACCCGGATCTAGCATGTTTAGTCGTCTAATAGAGACTTTTAGTAGAGCTACACGCTCTAAACATGCGACAAGCAAAGTAAATGAAGAAGGAGGGGTAGTGGATTCGCCATTCACATCTTATGTAGACCCTACCCTCCCAAAGAGTGTCCATGTGGATATCTACCCACTTCGTTTAATGAGGGCCCTATTGAGCTACCACCTTCTGATGCTCTTCCTAAAGTAGAGGTCCCTAGAAGCCAACCCATAAGAAGTGACATTGCGTCCACTTCAAGAGAACCGTTTGGCACACCAAGTCTGGATGGGATATTTCTCAATGAAAATTGGGAATATGATCTACACACAAAGACTCTAACTGACCTATACATGGGTTACACATACCATGTAGGTTGGTTAGAAGTCATACGATCTACATCTAGCGCCACTAATCTAGAAGAGCAACAGCAAATGATATGTGAGGTTATTCATAGAATTATCCAAATTGAGAGGCAAAATAGGGGAGTGAACCTAGTTTCCACTGGCCCTATGAGGTTTTTGGATACGGGCAAGGCCAAACAACCAACCCTATCACTCGGTGAGTCCCATAGACCCTTCATATGTTGTTTCGCCTGGAGTCTCAATGCAGGTTGAGCCCACGAGCAGTAACTTTAGCTTTCCAACCTTGGCTCAACTTTCCATTAAGGAATCCATAATGCCTACCCCAATGATGAGCATAACGAAAAGCGCACCTGTTACCGCTGTAGTTAGTACGACGCCCTAGTGGAACAGTACCTACAACAGTGTGTGCCAGTGCCTATCGACCATATGTACCTATCGCTACTCATGCTCATGTAGCTCCGACGCCTCTTAGTATGCCAATGGCGTATGCTCCACGACCGCCTTATCACAACCCTTATCCAAGAGGAGCTAGGCCTAGTCACATATCATATCCTATGTCATTTGCCAACATACCCAAACCAACGCCAACTCCTATCAGCCAAGCTATCCCAGAAGTGCCTCCACCAGCTATGCCTGCTCACCTAGGTGATCTCGCAGCGTTTGCTCAGACGATCGAACGATCTATTGCGGAAAACATGCGAGGTATGCCTGAGAGAGAACCTAGAAGCAAGGCAGTACAAGTGCGTGTGGGGATTATGAAGAGGAGATAGACCCCACTATTTCATATGGGATTGATACGTTTGAAATGATTCCCCAGTACATTGAGGATCATTTCGGGCAAGTCAAGCCTGTATATCAAGCGGCTGCTCTCGCCACAAGAGGGCAAAACCTTAATACCATGGCAAGGAGACCACCTCTTCAATGCTACGATTGTGGTGGACCGCATCGTGTAGCAAAGTGCCCTAATAGGCTACAGAAGATCGCTACTCAGATGCAACCAAATCAAGGGAGCACATCGGGAATGCCGGTACTTACATGTAATCGTTGTGGCATAGATCATTTGATTGCTCAATGTCCACATAATCCTAATGCACCCAAGATTACGCCATTGAATTTGGTTGAGGTCACCAACCAGGCACGAGGAACCATACCTGTTGTACCTACGAATGTAGTTACACGATCAATGCTTCAAAATCAAAACTACATTCTCGAGGAGAGAGATACTGCATCAATTGCTCGAGCAAAGAAAAAGAAAACGCGGCGGAAGAGATCGCTTAATGCCACGAGCTCCAAGCCTAGTTCAAAGACTAACATAGGGACAGGAGACGACCCCGTGTATATGAATGATCCTGAAGATGATTCCGATTCAATAGAAACCATGGGGACCAAAGCCACTACCTTAAGGGAGGAACCCACTCGGGAGCTCAACGAAGGAGAATCAAGCGAGTACTAAATAAAGGGAAACAGAAGGAAACTTCCTCGGCCCCACAACCAAGTCAGTTAATGCCCTCTCGGCCACCCAAACTGGCTGAGACTCCCCAAGACAAGCCACGTGGGCCAAAAACCCTCAAGAAAAAGATTAGAACTTACCCAAACACAGTTGAGGAGATTGAACAAGTGCAACACTTAAGGGGTTTGGTGGAAGAAACACAAAGAGAACTGGAGCCAAACCCGAGAAAAATCAAAATCCCAGACACACAGTGTTTCCTATGCAAGTTCAGTCTCACAGGAACCATAAACCGTTAGCTATACCTAGTATCATTCGAGAAGAAAGTGAGGATAGGACATCAGGAAGTAGGCAAACACCCTTTTTGCTTGAAAGAATGTTTAGTGAGGGAATGCCTGACCCCATCGAAGAGGAAGTGATTCCATCTTCACCAGTCCCTAGTCAAGGGGTGATGTCTCGAAAGTACCGTTGAACGTGTCTAAGCTAATGGATTTCATGTCCTCTGAAATCAGAACCACGATCATATCCAAATTATACGAAGATCCTGAGCTATTCTTAGCTCTTCGGGCATTTCTCAATGGAGAACTAAAGGCGGGGCTACCACAATTTGCAAATATGGATAGACCCGACACGCTTCAAGATGAAGGGGAACATTGGGATCTACAACCCAACCTAGATGAAGGGGAACATTGGGATCTACAACCCAACCTAGATGAAGACTCGGTCGTTGAAATACCTGTGAATAAGTTGGGACAGTACTTTGAAGGGGACGAATCTAATGCAACCCTTCCCATTACTACCAAGGGATTAACTCTAAAAGGAATCCTTGATGGTGGTGCTGGAGTGAGCATTGTGACTAAAAACTGTTGGGAATCTATGGGAAGACCTCACCTCGAAGTCACAAACATAGTGGTTAAGATGGCAAACGGAACCATAGCTAAACCTATTGGAATGTTAAGAGACCTTAAGATCAAGGTTCTGGGATACAAGGTAAAACATACCTTTATTGTAATGGATTTCTCCAAGCATCCTATGTCATATCAAATGATCTTAGGATGTCCTTTCATGAGGGAAGCACAAATGGTGCATGATTGGTCGAAAAACCATGTCTACCTACAATTCCTGGACTCTGTCATTCGAGTTGATCTTGAGAATGGTCGTGCACATCCTTTAGGAAGCAAGGTTATCATCGATAATCGATCGGATACTACTATTCACTCCGCCCCATTAAGGTATTGCTATACATGCAAAAAAGAGACTGATGATGGGAAAGATTCTCCTTATATGGATGTCCTACCAGGTATGACTGAGTCGGATAACGTGGATTGGGTACACCTAGCGGCAACCATAGACACATGGGGAAATAGAGACACAAGTTGGGTAACACCTGAGGGGTAAGATATGCCACCGTTAGTGCCAATAAACATGATAGGTGTTATGCACTTGACTCCTGATGGCGAGAAAGTGGCAAACTCCCTTGACAATGACAGTAGTGAAGACTCTGACCAATGCAACTCTGAGTTGTCTGAATCTCAAGAAGAAACTGACTCTGAGCCTGATGGGAGGGATGAATCAAATATTCACCCAAATGGGGAAGCAAGGTGCCCAAGGCCTAGGACGATGACCTCCTGCAGTTCATCCGAAAGTGAGGGGGACACAAGTGAAGATCGACCAAGTGAGTCCGAATCTGATAGAAACAAAAATCAAAAACTTGGTAAGAAGAAAATGAGACATAAGCGCCAATGCTATCGAGCTAATGTACGAACTGCAATAAACAAAGAGAGATCCACTGTAGAATGGCTTAGTTATGTAGGAGCCATTGACGCTCATCGGCAGAAGATAGCAGATAATTGGGGACAATACCTCCAAAGTGTCGTGTGGTGTATTCCGCAACCTCATGACGTCGCCCAATTAGAAATCGAAGAGAAACCGAAACTAAGTCGTACTGCGAGAAGGCAACAAAACCAAGAGTTAGCTCAGCAAAACAAAAGGAGGCGGAATTAAAAGAAAAAAACCTGGCACAACAAGAACCAGTAGACTTACACCCCACACCCGAGCATTTCAAATCATTCACCACCCCACAGGGGAACGTAAAGTGGTCTACACAAAAGCCCAACGAACGCCTACCAATGGGAGTAGCGGTGTCTACGATGGCCCTGCAGTAGTTTAGGAGATAGACTTAGCAGATCCATGTGAGGAGTCTAAACCAGTTTTTATTGCTCAAGACCTCACCCAGACAGAGGAAGCTACACTCAAAAAGCTTCTTAAGGAATTCAAAGACATATTTGCTTGGACATATCATGATATGAAGGGTGTTCCACCCTCAGTGGTGCAACACATGATTCCAATGATTAGCACTGCTAAACCAGTCCAGCAATGTCCCTACCCAATGAATCCTAAGTACGTAAAGATTGTACAAGAGGAAATTGAAAAGCTTGTAAAATGTGGATTCATATACCCTATTGAGCACTCAGAATGGGTTTCTCCGATATTCATCGTACCAAAGAAGAATGGGAAACTCAGAGTGTGCGTTGATCTCAAAAAGGTTAATGTAGCCACCAGAAGGGATCATTACCCCTTGCCGTATTCTGAACATGTGCTTGAAAGAGTGGCAGGCAAGGAGGCATATAGCTTTTTAGATGGGTACTCGGGTTACAATCAAATCACAATTGCAGTCTCGAGGACCAAGCTAAAACAGCATTTATCATGGAGTTTGGAGTGTTTGCCTTTCGCGTCATGGCTTTTGGCTTGACCCATGCACCTGCAACATTCCAACGATTGATAAACACGGCCTTTAAGGAATATCTAAGGGACTTCTGTGAAGCTTTCTTAGATGATCTTTGTGTTCATTCCTCTTGGGATGAGCACTTGATGTAATTACGAAAAATATTTGAAAGGTGTAGATTATATCGTATCTCATTGAATCCTTTCAAATGCCAATTCTGGGTTAAACACGGAGTTATCTTAGGGCATATAGTGTCCAAAAATGGGATTTCCACTGACGAGAGTAAAATCAAGGTCATTCTGGAATTTCTCCCACCCACCAACTATAAGGGAGTCCAACGCTTTATGGGCCACGTTGGTTATTATCGAAGATTTATTCTATTCTTCACCGAGATAGCTCGACCATTGTATAAGCTTCCCATCGAGTTTATTTGGACCGAAGAATGTGACCATGCCTATGAGCTATTAAAGAAGGCCTTGGCGAGTGCCCCAATCTTGAGAATGCCTAACTGGGATTTACTCTTCCATGTGCATATTGATGCATCAAACTTTGCTATTGGGTGTGTGTTAACTCAACCTGGAGAACACAAATTAGACTACCCCATTAGCTTTGGCAGTCCTCGACGATGCTGAGATGAACTACACCACTACAGAGTGAGAAGGGTTGGCAATGATATATGCAGTAAAGAAATTTCGTTATTACCTCCTTGCCACCAAGTTTGTTTTCTATGTGGATCATCAAGCATTGTTGTATCTGGTAAACAAACCATGCTCCACAGGAAGAATCACACGATGGCTATTGATTCTTCTTGAGTTTGATTTCACTATTGTTGTGAGACCTGGCAAAAAACATGTTATGGCTGATCATTTGTCTCGCATACCTAATGGTGAGGCTCCTACGGGAGTTGATGATGACTTACCTGACACTTCCATGTTCATGGTGGAGACAATGCCTAAATGGAGTGAGACGATTGTTAACTTTTTGGTTAATGGCTTCCCACCCAACTAGCTTCGTAAAGATCTAGCTCGAAAGCTGATCAAAGAATGCGAACCCTATTGCCTGATAGCCGAGACTCTTTATAAAAGAGGAAAGGATGACGTCCTTAGGCGTTGTGCCCGAGAGGATGAGTATCTATACATTTTGCAAGAGGCACATATGGACGTAGCCGGTGGCCACTTCTCAGGAGACTTAACTGTGTGAAAGATCTTACAATCGGGGTATTGGTGGCCCACTATGTTCCAAGATGCATCACTCTTTGTGAAGGGTTGCGAGCGATGAATGCCAACGATACAAGAAACCGCAGCAGAAAGATCAAATGCCCCTACATCCGATCAAAGTAAACCAACCATTTGAAAAGTGAGGTTTAGACTTTGTAGGTCCAATTAGCCCAGCGGCCCGCAACACACAATCTCGCTATATTATTGTGGCCACTGACTATATGACCAAATAGGCTGAAGCGAAAGCAACACGTAAGGCAGATGCAAGGACAACAGCCAAGTTCCTCTTCGAAAATATAATCACACGCTTCGGTTGTCCTTTTGAACTTATGAGCGACAATGGTACGCATTTTATAAATGAAGTGATTAAGGAGCTCACAACAAATTTCATGATATCCCATCATAAATCTACTCCTTACTACCTGCAAGCAAATGGCCAAAGCGAGAGTACCAACAAGACCTTAATCTCTGTTTTGATAAAGACAGTTGAAGCTCATCACACAGATTGGGATCTAAAGCTTACGACAGCTTTATGGGCCTATCGTACTGCGTACAAAGTGGCTATTAATTGCACACCATTCAAAATGGTATATGGCCAAGAAGCAGTCATGCCGTGGGAATTTGTCATTCTTAGTCTTCGTGTTGCTACTCAAGAGGGTTGGGATGGTAATCCCTTAGTAGAGCGACTATATATCCTTGAGCGACTAAATGAAGAAAGACAATTGGCTGTGTACAATGCCCTTGTGGAGAAGGATAGAAGGAAAAAATGGTTTGATCGCCACCTGAAGGACAAGGACATCAAGGTTGGGGATAAAGTCCTAATGTATGGAGTGCGTAACGAAAAGAAGAATCTCAAATATGCTGGTAAGGGACCGTATAGAGTATGTGAAATTACCCCGCCAGGTATCATCCGAGTGGAGACTCTCGACGGAGTTGAAACCATTGGATTCCTTAATGGGAGTAAATTCAAAAGATACTATGACCCCCTGAGCCAAGAGGAGTTACATGCAATCCATCAAAAGAAGGCAGCTAAAGAACAAGCTGAGCTTAAGAAGATACAAGCGAGAGTTGAAGCCAAAGAACGTCAACAGCATGCTAGGCGCAACGAGAAGCCAACTTGGGAATTAAGCAAGTATTTTTCGAGGAGGCAGAGAAGGATTCACTAGAATCTGACCCACCTCTAAGATACCCAATTGAGTTACAGAGTCCTTATAGGGAGGAGGTGCTGTATAATGCATTATTGGATACAAGAGCTCAACACAATTTGCTATCATATGGCGTGTGGTGTCAACTTGGAAAACCACCTTTATCCAAGAGTGCTATCCAAGTTCAAGGAATCAACAAGAAGAAAACCCCTGTCTCAGGAATTCTGCACACTCCGGTTTCCTATGACAAGGGGACCGTAATTCAAAGCTTTTTGGTTATGCCTGTTTCTGGTACCATGGAAGGGACTGTAAACTTAGGGCGCAAATGGATGATGGCCACCAAGTGCAATATCGATTGGGCAACCAGACGAGTCACAATGCAAGAACCAACACTAGGTCTGACCGCTCAAAATCCCGCACCGAAGTCATCCACTCAAATATTAGATAAAATGAAAAATCACAAAGTCTAGTGGCAAAACCATCCTTGATTGTTTACCGCCCCTCTGACGCTTCAACGCCAAGAGTGGAAACAGGTAAGGTGGTCTCTAAGGTTCTGCTTACTATGCCAAAGACTATATACAAATGGGTCCCTAAAGCTTCGTTAACAGCTACTTCCCCAGCTCAATCTCGTTCAGACAAGAAGCCTCGTAGGAAGAAAGCAGCTACCCACCCGACAAGAGGGCAATGTAACATCATGATGGATCCCTGAAAAATTATTAGTAGCCCAAGGGTACTACGAGGGGAATGACCAGATTTGGGTCCTTAAACATAAGCTGAACCCCTCTACATCACCTGTAAAACATTGCAAACCAAATGTTGCCACCCCAACGAAAATTCAAGACCGTGGTAAGGGAAAGGTAAGAGAGTGCTCCGCACCACCTCTTCCAGAGCTAATCTGGATCCCCAAACGATATCGATCAATACCACCTTAGCTCAGGAAGGGGGGAGTCACATGAAGCTTCTAGCTCTTCATGCCAAACACACATTGATATAGAAGTTTCTTCATGCTCTACACCTACTCTTGTCAACACCCAACAAGAGACCAATGAGTCTATGTCTCCCTTTGTAAAAGTATCGTCAGAAACCATTTCCTCCATTCGTCATCAATGGGAGTGTACACTTCCATCTCTGCAATTGGATGTGGCCACAAGGGTCATAAAAAGCTATCTGCCCACATCACAACCTATGACCCGCTGGACAAATTGGTTCCAAGAAGCTGTAACATCATTGCAGAAAATATGATCTACCCAAGGAAAGGGGGAGCATGTACTCACGCTCAACATTCTTTTGCTTCCTCCCTAACCTTCTCCCCTGACCATGTAATTGCCAAATTCAAGGGGATATATATATATAGCTTCATACATAGAAAAGAAAAGAAAAGAAAAACAAAAAATAGTAAAAAGAGCAAGAGCACAAAAAGAAGGGAAATATCCGTATACAATCAGGAACTAGATTGACCTGTCCATAAACCTACTGATGCTATATCTATGTTTGTAGATATGGCAAATGCAAGGGCATCACACACTTCATCCACCTTTGGTGAGAGGTATCATCTGTACCTTTCTCAGATATTCCACATGTGCTATCCTATAATTGAAACTGAATGGGATCATATAGATGTACTAGCCAAAGAGAAAAATGTTGAGGAATTAGAATGGCTAATTTGCCTATTGACCATGACTAACCCCTACTCCATAGAGGACATATCCCCCGATAGCCCAATGCTTTCCTTTTCCACAAGATGACTATCCTCGCATGGTTACATTCTTGATGAGTTTATGTGGATGGGAAAATGAAAAGGAAATATCTGACAATGATGAATGGACGGATGAAACTCATGGCACTACTGAGGTTGACTTTATTTATTTGGATGATGCGGATAGAGGCTTAGCCTTAGAGCTAGAGCCAGGACTCTACAACATCCTCTTACCATATCCTCAGTAGTAGTGTGGTGACTGGTAGTAGGTAGGTTAGTGTTTTCAAGTTGTTTCTAGTTTGGAGTCCTTAAACGAGTCTTGAATTTTTCACACTGATGTGCATAGTGCTTGTTAGTTGATTGTACAGGTTAAAAAGTTTGAGGTGGGTTTGCTTTCAAGTCCTGAGACTGCCGCAACATTCATCAAAATATATCTACATCAAATTGCAAGCTATCTCGTCAAATCAAGGAGATCTCCAATTTCAGGTGTAATTCTTCCATGCCCACTCTCTTTAATTTTTTACTGTTCAATTAATTGCATGAACGATAATGCATGACCACATGGAAATTGTCAATGTACTACTTAGTTTTTGAAGTTGCCTGACGTGCTAGTGTGAATCATTAATGAGTTTAACCTTATTGGATATATTCTTGAGAATGCATGCAGTCTTTAGTTAATCTTGGAATACGATTGTCTTAGGTCTAGGGTCATCAAACCATCTTAATGTTTGACACCTGGCCATGTGTGTGTTGACCTCTAGGACATAGCTTTTACCCCTTTGTCAAAAGGATGCAAGATAAATTATAGTTCAAGAGCGAAGATCAAAAGAAATAAATTTAAAAAAAAAAGCCTATAATAAATGGCAATACAAGTCTATGATGTGCTTTAATGTTGGCCTATCGCCTTATTGATACTTGGTAGGCGAGGAGTATTCTACTCCAGACCAATGCCTTGGTTGGTAGGGGGTAGCCTTGCCTAAGGTGAACTAATAGATTCCTGGATAATGCCTTGTGTTAAACATGGTACCAAAATCGATGTTAGTTTTGCCTTAGGGAGATCGCCATTGTGTGTAAAAATTGTCACGTACATAAAGAAAAAAAGGCAAAAGGTTCCTGTAGCTCTGATGTTTCTTGTGTCCCTAGGCTCATGGTATTAACTTGTTCTTAGAGTAGCCACAGTGTGGTCATCTGTTTATTTATTAAGCTTGGTTATTTTCCTTGACTTAGGCCAGTTATAAACCTTGATTAACCCTTGATACCTTGCTAACTCTTGATTTACTTTCAATAATTTTAAACTCCTACACTAGCTCATTCATGTGACCCTTAAACTAAGTTCTCATAGCAACATCCATTGTGGTCTAACA
>NC_141049.1:63981538-64034038 GCF_041138505.1 Cibotium barometz
CACTACTTTGGTTCTATTTAGCCTTATTGGTCTCCTTCATGCGGAGTTGGACTGGTTTTGCAATTTGAGATGCCTTTGCTTTCTCCTTCAATAAGTTTCTACTGAAGGGGTATCGAAAAAACTAATTAAACATTTCAATGAGGTAATTTGTTCGTATCACCCTTCCACCATGACGAGTGTTCTTGAAATAGATTCCCTTTGTCTTATAATGTGACTTCTCCATCCCTTGGGTGCTCCACATGTGGAGGAAACCATACTTTTCCAAGTAATATGATCCATGAGCGTAAACAATATGCTGTAAACAAGAAATTGTGTGAGTGATTACAAATACATATAGATTGTAACAACTTGACAATAGCAAAAAAGTACCATGTAATGGGTGATTGATGTTTCTTCCCAACTGATAATGACTAGTTGAGTAAACTCGATGACTGTTGTCTTGAATATGCCTCGTCGTTCAGCGTTAGTAGTACTCAACATGATCGAGACCATCTTGTCAAAACAATTTCAAACCTTTGCCCGCTTATTACGAAGACTTGCATAACTCTTTCCACAACTCTCATCTTGCTTTGGAGTTTTTTTTTGACATGTTGTGCAAAAGACGCCTAGCCTTTGCTCCACTCATTGATTGTTGTTGTGCCACAACATGATTATCTCCAAACATCTTTGTATCTTTCACTATTTTGATGTTGCTTCCATGCATCCCCAGAGAGTTAAGCAGATCCTCCACTTTGGAAATGGCTTCCATGGATCGAGTAGCCAGCTTCATAGTAAATGCAAAGTGAATGTGCAATTTGAGCAATTTATCAAATATTCTCATCATGGCATGTAATGTGCAAAAGTGATTTTTTCACATGGGAATGAAATAATGGGATTTCATGTAGGATCCTTCACATCCCCGTCTGGCGGTACTTCCAAGTTACATGACATGACTCCATCAATCCATTGCAATTCATCTTCCTTCTTTGCACTTCTGCTTTGATTTCTTCATGCATAGAGGGAAAGCAAGTAAAGAGGTAGCGCTTGTGTTACAACCAAGTATACATTTGATTGTTTTCAAATCTCCTCCTAAATGCCAATCCACTACAAAGGTACCCACACGTGGAACTTCAAGTTGTTCACCATTTATTTGTTGCTTGATGACCTCAACAATCCAAGGACATCTTTGAAGCATCTAATCATGGCTCTCCTTTGGCACCTCAAAAGCTCATAACCACCAATTGTCTTTTTCAGATCGAACACTGAGAGAAGGCACCTTGTCCTTGTCCTTTGCATGTGCCATTGTCTCATTTATGAGTGTACGTACCATTCTTTCTAAATTGCACCCTTTGACAATTTGACACTAATCTAGCCTCAGTACAAAAGAGACTATTCCCATAGATTCTACAATCATGAAGGAACACATGATTAGATATACGTGCTATTTGATTTTTCATCATCTAGAGGAGACTTTATAAAATTTGATCATTGCTTGTTGAAATCTCTTAAAATCCACAAAAATGTTGTTGAAGGAATCGTAATCTACTTTGATATCATCCTTTGATTTTTCCTTCAATACTTTTGTTCCCTCCACATGGAAATAATCACCGACAAGTGATCTTACGTGTGCATTATTTGTCTTCTTTGCTAATGCAACTTTGTACGAAGGTAGAAGTAAGTGGCTTTTGATCCCTCGCTTGTGAAGAGCCTCCTTTGTGATGGCATGGATGGACTCACAGCCTTTGCAACTTATACCTGCTTCATCATAAGCACTTTGAATCTAATTTGCACTCGAAATCCCCTCAATGTGCTTCATGATATCTTTCGTCAAAACATCATGAAATCCTTTGTAATTGGAGTCACGAACAATAGGTAACATGTCCTGCTTCTTAATGCAAGTTTTCAAAAGACTCTAGGTATGTGTTTGTGAATTCCGTGCCGATGTATCAATCAATAAGTTTTGAAAATATAAACATTGAAGAAAAGTGTTAGTTGTAGAACTCTTATTAAAATTATTTAACACTCCATTATTTTTAATCACCTTGTTGCCATGATTCGCCTTTTCCTAGCACCATCGCCTATTACAAGCTTATCAATTTTTGATAGCTCTCTTTGGTGTTCCCTTATACCAACTGGGGTTTTCTTCAAATGATCTAATTTAAGTCTAAGATTATTTAATTCTTTCTCTTGTTTCTTGATTTGTATCTCCTGGTCTTTATTCTTATTCTCTAAAATTTACACTTGTTTTGTTAAATCTTAAATATTTGATTGAAGATACAAATTTGATGTGTATATATTTTGCATGAAAGCCCTGCCATAGACTGTTAGACGTTTACAATATCCAAGAAGTCCATTTTTCCCATCGCCAATGTGACATACTAAACTAGTCAAATTAGTGAATGGTGGGTTATTTAAGGTTAATGGGTCATGTGAATAGAGCACATCATCAACCCATAAGTCTACATGTTTGTTTCTCTGAGTCCTAACCCATAAGTCTACATGTTTGTTTCTCTAAGTAAAGAAGTGGATGCAGTATCCACCCAATGGTTGTCTTACGTAAGAACGTTTCATTGATGCATATTCCTCTTCTATAGAAATATAAAGATCTATCTTACGTTTTCTTATATTAGTAATATCTTCTAAAGGAGGCATGGTTTAGATTAAGGTCAGTAAGGAAAGAAAGATTAAAGTAGGATGAAAGGACGATTAAAGGAACATGAGATAGTTATTGTTGAAAATGACCTTCAAAAGGTACTTCTGAGGATAACATATGATTGAGGGGTCTTTTTTTATTAAAAAATATTAAAAATTAAAAAAAAAACTTAATTTTAGAGTTTCTTATACTCGCGTTTTTCATATTTGAGGAAGAGAGAGGTGTGGGACCACATAAATGCATGAGATATGATGGAAAAGGTATAAGGCTTGAAGAGGTAGCTATTGACTAAAAGTGACCTTAAAAAGATACTTTTGGAGGTTATATATGATTGAGAGATCCTTTTTTAAAAATGTTAAAATTTAAATTTTTAAAAAAATAATTTTACAGTCTGTTTTATCCACATTTTTCAAATTTGGGAAAGAGAGAAGTGTGAGACCACATAAAAAAGGCAAGTGGTCCAAGGAATCTCACACATAAAAAATTCAAAAATGAGAATGGACTCTAAAAATAGTGGTAACTTTTTTAAAAAGTGAGTGGACCCTAGAGTATTAATAGGAGAGGATCTAGGAGCAACTAGTCTAAAAGGGGACCCAAAAGTAGGGTATTCATTAGCTTGTCCCCTACTATGGAGCCAAGTTTAGAATTCTAAATCCAAAAAATTAGCAACTTAAGCTAATTCTTACAGGACCCTTTTTGAAGTCCATATTTTCCTTAATGATATCTCCGCTTCTAGTTTTAAAGGATGTTTCCTACGTGGGTATCTGTCAAATAGTTTAGGCTTGTAGATTTGGACTATGCTGAGATCTTTGTAATGGCCTACCATAAAGCGTTAGTATTATGTGATCTAAATTGTACTTTTGGTATTCTCACATAAATACTAGATTTATCGTCTTATACTGTTTATTGACTTTTGTGGTAGTGGACACTAGTTTGATTATTATAGATATTGAGGTGAAGCGATGCTATCTTGCCAATTCAACTACAGGATTTCATGGCAATTTGAGGCAATAAGTCCACGCGATCATTTTTTATATTACTCTGAGAGAGAGAGAGAGAGAGAGAGAGAGAGAGAGAGAGAGAGAGAGAGAGAGAGAGAGATTATTGACCATTGAAAAATATTGTGCAAATTTATTAGAAAGTTAATAGCTAGTATTGAGGTCCTTACTCAAGAGGAGATTTTAGATCCAACGAAGATCATTAGATGCAAAGTCCCAGAGCAACATGATGGTTTTAGCTATGGTTGGAGAGTGCTATAACGCCATGTTGTTGGTTGCTGCACGCAATGTCGGCATTTCCCTTAGAAAATGTAAGCATGCACTTCTTCTTCTAATGATATCTCAGATTCTTTTTACCTTCACTGATAGTGCACATGTAATTTTTCGTATGTGTAGAATCTAAGACTATCGGATTATATAGATTTGGATGTACGACTATATAGAGCCACAACAATTGAAACTCTAATTAACAATATTAGGCAATGAGAGCTTGATATGCCATATGCATTTAAGCCTCCTCCACAACAACGGCCAAGACTAATGTTGCCGCCGTGACAGTATCCACAAACGTCAATGATAGGGAGTGGATCCACCTTGGAGATTCGCTATTCCCTCGGCGCGGGAGCAAGCTATTGACTCTCTCCAACAAGAAGAGCACATACTAATTTTGCGTTGTTAAAATTTTAGCAAACATGACTATGAGATAGAGATATAGAATAGGGTTTCTTATTCGAGCTAAAAAGAACTTCTATATTGCATGTCAGTATAACGTGATTTACGTTGGACGTTGGTGAGGGGAAGTCTTATATCACGTTGTACCAACTTGCACTATACAAGATCAATATTGCACTAATATGCAACAAACGGTCTTATATGTAGAATTCAAAGTAATGTATGTAAATAACAGCTTTTTATGGTTTAATGTTGAATACTAGACGTTTTCAAGGTAGAGGAGCATGGATGCCTAAGACGTGTGGTTGTCATAGAAAGAAAATAATGTAAAAAGAAGAAAGAAGTAATATTTATACAACATGTAGATCAGAGATAACTCTTAAAATTTTACTATAGATGGAAAGTTTACAATCTCAAGGTTTTCACAACCTTTAGGATATGTGGTTCAATACAAATAGGGAAGGTTTTAGAAGCTTCACTCTTGCTTTCGATTTTCCTACCATATAACTTAAAATAGAAATCCCTCGGAGCATCACTACACATCAATTGGATCTCTTGTCTAAGAAAGGCCAATGGCCAATGGCTTTCTAGATTGACCATTTAATGGGTCTCGACCTTGTAATTGGATTACAACATCGACCTTGTAATTGGATTACAACATCGATGATGGAAGAGTGTGTTCCATCACGCATGTCTTGATTCAAGCTTTGCCAAATGCCTCTCCATAATTGCCATCTTCTGTAACGAAATCGCATGCATAATGTTTACCTTCCAATAAAATACTTGGTCTTAAAAACAATCAATACTTAAAAGTAATAGATGTCACTCTAACAAAATTTGCTACAAACACAAACAAACTTTATGTTTTGATTTCACCTGAATGTAGTATCTGGTATTGTTAGTTTACATTTAATGGCATCTTCTATAGAGGTCCTTTTTACATCCCATCCCTTTCCCAAAAATTGGTTCATCTAATCATTATCAAGGGACCTTACTTGATATGTCAACTTTGTTTTCTTGACACCCTCACATGATGCAAACATTTGTGCAAAGATGCTAAATGGTATAAACCAACTCAAATGGACGTCCTTAGAACCTGTTAATGATTTCATTATCGTATGCATATTTGTTCTTATCTTATTCTTCTATGCTGCAATGATGTCTGTGCAAGAACAAACCCATTCTTGGCTAGACAATGGTGGTATTGGGATAAACTTCAGTCTACTAACATTATCGTTTGCATTAGACAAAATATACATAGAATTATAAAAGAAAATTCCCTGTGCTACTAAATGGTTGTGTGGGTTATCATATAGCAATGTGCCTATCTTTATATGGAAGACATTAATTCTTCCATTGATGCACTCTACCTGATGCACTCTACATTCTCTCACTTCTCCACATTCAACGGATATAAAGCTGCAAGAAAATTTTAATGCTTACCTATAGAGTGCAAAACAATTAGATATTGAACATAGAAAACAAAGACTACTTATTGAATCTTACTATTTGTCTTAGATCTTATACTTTTATCATGGTGATGTAGCATTATGTCCATGTGTATATAAACTCGATGCACAAGGACCTCGATTGCACCATTTGGCCGTTTGCAAAACTCCACGATTCTACCTTTCCAATGCTTGTTAGGATCACCAATGTCTTTTCGTTTTATCTTGAATGCTTCTCGAGTGCTGGGTCTCATCGTGATCCAGTCTGACTTCCTAAACTACGCTGAGGGATCCATCTGCCACCGTCAGCATCATTCTTGTTGAAATAAGTGACGCTATAAGAGGTGGGAAACAAAGAGAACCAAGTTCAAATTATGGAGAAAGACTTCAATCAGTTAGCTTTCAATCAATCTGGTCTATTTGCTTGATCTTGCTAAGTGTGTAGCCTGAGCCTAACACTCACATCACTGTATGAATTATTAGATTTGAGCTGATTGAGCTCCTTAGCATTAGGATAGGGTTTTTCAGGATTAGCGCTTTCACATTAGAGTCAAAATTTATCATTTTTTGTATCTCATTTGATTCAATAATATAAACAATACTGATTCAATTTCAAATTTGTTCATTTAATCTAATTTCTAGTCGTTGTGTCACATTTCCTCTGTCCCACTGATCATTGCGTCACATTTCCTCTTCCCCACTATTCATTTAATCTGATTGCTATAGTCGTTGTGTCACATTTCCTCTTCCCCACTATTCATTTAATCTAATTGCTAGTCGTTGTGTCACATGGCTGGTTATTGTGTCAAACTTGTTGCATCTCAACTAATTCAGTAGTATAAACAGTACTGATTCAATTTCAAACTTGTTCATTTAATCTGATTGCTAGTCGTTGTGTAACATTTCCTCTTCCCCACAATTTTGACAAATCCACCCAATGCAAGAGTTGACATCTTACCACATAGGTCAGCATGAACTGGCTCGATAGGAGTCACTGACCAATTGATGCTCTCATGTGGGAATGCCTTTCTCTCTTGCTTGCCCATCATACAAGCCTCACAAGGATCTTGCAATGCTAAACATGTAGGTAATTGTGCTACTATTTCTATTTCCTACATCTCCTTTAGCACGACAAAACCAATGTGCCCCAAAGTGCTTGTGCAATAGAAAGCAGGTTCCTCTTGATTTGAGAAACATAGAGTATGCTGAACAGCAACCCTGCAAATCATGGCACAAGATTTGGGGTTGCTGCTGCCATGCAGGTGTAGACAGAAGTTGCTACGCTAAACATGCGTGATATGATGCTAAGAAAAAACCCTCTTGCTGCGTGTGAAGATCTATCAGGATGATGGTAGAGTGAGAAACACATGCTCTTGTTGATTTTTCATGCCTTTAAGGTGAATGGAAAGGTTTTACTTTATGAGAGGGGGTTGATCTGCTTGACTCCTCAATTTTGTCAAAGAGTTGGAAAAAATGTTTTAATACTTTTATCCTAAGGTTTTATGCAAAGGGTTAAATATAAAAATTAATGCACTTTGGAAATGCGCTAACTTGCCCGTCCACACTCAAATCTGAGTGCTAAAAATTGATGCTAAATGATGTAGTGTAGCTCACTTGAGGACTCTCCATAATGGCATAGCTTGAGCATATCTTGCTTGAGCTACGATCTGAGAATCCTTGAGCGTAGCTTGCTTGAGGACTCTCTAAAATGGCATACAACTTTTAAAAATGCTCAAAAAGTGATGTGGGTACTATGGTGTGCACATGCGTGCACCTGATCTAGCATGTCGTCCACCACAGTGCGCCATCGTGTGTTGAGAGGTGGTGCACGTGACATTTCCTCGTGCTTAAATTACTGTGGATATTCTAGGAAGAATTCTTGGTCAAGTAAAACCGCCTCATGCGTACCATGGTCCCAAAATTTGGTGAGGAGCTGCCTCTTCCACCTTCTTGAACCATGCTTCCATTTGTGAAGTAATATTTGCTCAGGTTCAATCACCTGTACTTCATCTAGCACATTAGGCTATTTCTTGCTTAGGAACCAACTCAACAAGTGGTCCGACATATGGCTGCAAATTTCATTTATCTGCTTGATGATGGGAAAGGTTCCGAAAGCTGCAGAACGATAATTTCATTTACCTGCTTGATGATGGGAAAGGGTCCAAAGCTGCAGAAATATAATTTGGGGTAGCGCTTGCCCACGTGCTTCAATCTTTGCTTCATGATCCAAAGATATTCTTCTCCTCCATTGTCTAACCTAAGAATCTTGATTCTTCTACCTGCCATGTTTTGAACCATAACATGAAACTCTTTAAAAATGCCAAATACTTCAACTTTAAACTTTATGAAGAAAACCCAAGTGTATCTAGAGAAGTCAACTATGAAGGAAACATAGTATGTATTACCACACCAAGTGAGGGAGTGTGGGCTGATTCACAGACATTTATGTGAATGAGGTCAAGGACTCCTTGCCAATTATGCAACAAACTTCACATACTTTATCAACTTCTTGCAGATATGGTATGCCTAAAACCATGTCTTTTTATTTTAGCAAACACATGCTATTGAAATTCAAGTGACCATACCTTTTATGCCATAATTCTGATGGAGGTAAAGAGGTTGACCTATCAGCTTGCATTACTGATAGTTTTTCTACTTATCCACTCAACTTGAAGAGTTTTCCATGATTCTGACCTCTTCCAAGACCTTGTAAATGTGTTGAGGATCTCTGATCAGGCATTGCTGACCTTCAAATTCCACTTTGAAGCCTTTACCACCATGGCTCCAACTGAGAGCAAGTTCTTAGTGAGGATAAATGTGTTGAGGATCTCTGATCAGGCATTGTTGACCTTCAAATTCCACATTGAAGCCTTTACCACATGGCTCCAATTGAGAATAAGTTCTTGGTGAGTGAAGGCACCAAGAGGACATCTCCAACCTGCTTCCTTTCCCCTATGTTTAGCTCAAGGGAAACTTCACCTTTAACTTTGATAGACTTAGGAGTGTTGTCTAGAGTATAAATCAAATGATCGTGAGTAGAATCCAACTTAAAAAAATATTCAGCATGAGAAGTCGTGGGATCTTGCGACAACCACCAACGCTTGTGCTGAAGCTCCCGCCCCCCTCCCTGCTCGCACTACCTGCACACCTGCGCCCCCCGCCTACGTGCCTGCTCTTTCCTCGTGCCCCCCTCCTTCCTTGCGCCTCCCCTTGTCCCCCCCGCCTGCCTTCGCTGCTGCGCCCCCTCCCTCGCTGCACTGCCCGCCGCCCCTCCTTTTGCCCCCCCCGCCTGCCTTACTGCGCCCCCCTCCCTCACTGCATTGCCCACCGCCCCTCCTCGCCTTCACGCCCCCTTCTTTCGTGCCCACCTTCACTCTGCAGTGCCCCCCCCTCCGCCAGCTCTTTCTCCACCCCTCCCCTCTTGCGCGCAGCTCCCGCCCCCCTAGGGTTTCTCCTTAGCTGCTTCATCCCCCTCCTTTTTCTTGCTGACTTCCGCCCCTTGGGGGGTTTTTTCCTTTTTCCTTTTTCTATCGTCTTCTGCCTCTCTATGTGCAGCTCGATTCTTGTAGGATTTCCGCTTTCGTCTCGCCTTCGCCATAGCTTCAGACTCTGATGGAGGCTCCTCCCGCCGCCCTGCCTCAGAGGGACTCATCCGCAGCCCCCTCGCCCGCCCCTACTAAGGACACCCCCATCAGGCTTTCTCTTTCGCCAGAAGAGGAAGCGAGCCTCACCGCAGAGGTGGAATGCCTCCAGGCTCATTCCACCATCTACCATATAGTCGGCACTCACCCCAGCAAAGGGGAGATCTGGGATCTTCTCTAGGCCCGCCTTCTTGCAGATGTGGGCAAGATCCTGGACGTACAGCTACTAGGCCGTGGACATTACCAGATCGAGTTTGAGACCACCCAGAGCATGGCCAAGGTCCTTGCCATGAGTCTCCTTGACTTCAGGGGTGCTCGGGCTCTCTTCAGACCTTGGCAGCATGGCTTTGAC
Organism: Cibotium barometz; assembly: GCF_041138505.1. NCBI lineage: Eukaryota > Viridiplantae > Streptophyta > Polypodiopsida > Cyatheales > Cibotiaceae > Cibotium > Cibotium barometz. The sequence goes on from NC_141049.1 coordinate 63,991,282, forward strand.
CCAGCAGAGCGGAGCAGGGAAAGTGCCTTTTTCATGTTACAGTTTGCTTCCCTGGACTCCGCCAGGAGTATCTTCCGCTCCTCTCTAGGCTAGGAGCATTGGTGGGCTCGGTACTAGAGACTGGCCCCATAGCAGCTTCAGTGGTGGCCAGAGCAGCTGGGCTACCTTCGGTCAGAGTTTTGGTGTTTGACATCTCCTCCCTTCCTAAGGTCATTCAGCTACCTAGGATAGGGGGGATGGATTGATCAGAGAGTGGAGTTCTTAGGGCTCCCGAACCAGTGCTTCATTTGTAGGTAGGTCGGTCATCTGGCCAAGGCTTGCCCTCGCAAGAGACCCCGACCCTCACCACAAGCCCCTGATGGCCCACCCACAGATGTGGCTCGGCAGGCTGCCTCCGGGACACCTGCTCAGGCCACAGAGACCTCGGAGTGGCAGCTTGGACAGGGGCGCCACTGAGGGAGACAGCTGCAGCCTCAGAGACCGCTGCAGCAGCAGCCACAGTCTCAGCCTCACTGGGTTCCCGTGAGGAACAGCTTTGCTCCTCTCCAAGAGGAGACCCCTGCGGCGATGACTGAGGACCAAGAGATGCCAGCACCCCCTCCTTCACCCCCCCACCCCCGTCCCCTCCCACTGCATCGCTTCCCTGCATCGCTTCCACCTTCGCCTCCTCCCGTCCCCGCTCCGGTTTCGACAGCGGCTCCCTCTCCACCCCCCTTGCCCCCCCTCCTCCCCCCTGCCTGCCTCACCTTCCCGGGAGGCCCTGGCAGTCCCCTGGCGTTCACCTGCAATCCGGAGGGCGCTGAGCACCGACCTCGCTCGAGCACCACAGAGGAGACCTACCATGCTGATTCGGGCTTCACTGATATCATCTATCCGCAGTCGGCTGAGTCGCCTCGGCATTAGACAGTGCTCGGAGGCTTTTGATTATGCCTTCACATGGCTTTTTGGAGCAGAGGGCCCCCATGAGCCAACACCCATCCGAGTTCATGTAGTGATACCTCCGGCCCGCGGGGAGGAGGCACTTGACTCAGCAGTGGCCTTCTCGTTCCCTCTGTGTGGCCCTTGCGACCGGGAGTGGACCCTAGAGCTCGCTCTTAGCACTTTGAAGACTCAGGCAGTTGAGTTTTCTCATCATGTGAGCGATCTGAGGTGACAGATGTGATAGGCCGACTATGGGAGTTGGCTCATTTTTTCTTGGATCCCGGGAGTGTGGATGCCTCAGGGATTCGTCATTTGATCGTTCGCATAGCGGCAGACTTAGCACGCGACCCTGGATATGTATGTATACACGAGGTTGCTCTGTCAAAGCGAGAGGCAGTCGCCATGGGCCACAGTCGCCCCGCTGGCGCCTGATCCGTGATTCTTGCAGTACACCGGTCGGGTGGGCAGATTCGCAGCCGCTCGGATGGGGACTACTCTCCATCCAAGCCGCTTGCGAAGGCCTGTTGTACGACTGAGACAGCATCCACCTCAGCAGGTCATCCATGAGGATCATCTCATGGAATGTACAAGGCCTTGGCGGAGTACATTTTATACGCTATCGTGGTTGCTTGAGGTAGGAGCTTCAGAGATGCCTGGTTGGTGGGCAGCATTGATATTTTGATGATGCAGGAGCACCACTTGGGTGAGAGCAGGATCCAGAGATATGGTTCGGTGATGCGTGGTAGATGGGACACCTTTTGGTCTGCAGGATTTGGTCCTTTGGGTGGACAGGGAGGAGTATGCATGGTCATTGCAGATGTATGGCGACAGGCCATTGTGGATCGAGGGATCATTGTGCTTGGTAGAGCACAGTATGTCATTCTGAGGATGCATGATGAGCTATTGGGCATGCTCAATGTCTATGCGCCCAATCATGCTAGTGCCAGAGCAGAGTTCTAGACCCAGGTTACGGATGCATTGCCAGAGGCCGCACATTGGTATGTCGGGGGAGACTTCAACATGCTTGAGGACCCAGCCGATAGGGTGGGAGGCAGTCATGTTATAGTGCACGGCACAGAGCTTGTAGCTTGGGACCGGTTTTGCACGTCACTAAGGATCACTTATGCATGGCAGCATGGGGCCTTCTCCCACTCTCAGGACAGTCTTAGTTTCTCTCAGTCGGATCACTGGCAGGGAGGGACTAATCTATCACGGATTGATCACTTTTATGTGGGCAACTGGTTAGGGTTTAGGGTTTAGGGTTTAGGGTTTAGGGTTTAGGGTTTAGCTAGGGGGCTCTGTCGGCATTCTCGCTGGCACTTCATTTTCAAATCATTCGCCAGTTAGGGGAGCAAGGGAGCTCTGTCGGCATTCTCGCTGGCACTTCATTTTCAAATCATTCGCCAGTTATCTTGACATTGGAGGAGAGGACACGGGAGCTCAGCTTGCAGTTGAGGATCCCAGAGAGGGTACTTACAGATCCCAGTCTCGCTGAGGACATTGAGAGGATCTGACAGGATAGTCAACGCTCTGACCAGGATGCAGCAGGCCAATGTGCCCAGGGACTCATCGAGCTTAGCTCTTTTTTGCACGCTGCAGCTTTGACATGGCTGGGAGAGATTCGCGAGCGGGAGCATCGGCTGGACGCAGCCTTGCTTCGCTATAGCGCCTTAAGGAGCAGCAGCCTGCATGTGAGTGGGTGGCGTCACAGTAGCTGAGCCAGGCACGCCAGGAGGTAAGAGAGGCAGAGGAGCAGATGTTGCATGACGAATGAAGATCAATGCAAGGATGCAACAAAAAAGACACTTAGGGCTCTTGTAAAGAGTTCCAAGTTGTAGATGAATGTGGGAGTCGGCTTGACAATAATCCCACATGGGAACTTTTGGGAGTTTTAGAGTTTTTGTATAAAAAGTGGCTCATTTGAGAGCTAAAGAGGACTTTTTGGTCATTTGGTTGAGAGGCTCATAGAGAGAGCTTGCTCCATAGCTCCTTCTCATGTGCTCTCCCAAGGCTCTCCATCTCCATTCTTGCTTCAATCTTGTACTCTCTATTCTCTACGTATTCAATGATTTGAGGTTGCGGTCTACACACTTGCTAATCTAGATTTCGTAATGATGTTTTGATGCTAAAATCTGATTTGTGAATTGTAGAGTGCATGTGATGAAGCTTGTGCATGAAATGATGTGTAGTTGAGGCTTGTGTGATAGCTCTTTGCATGTTAGATTCTTTGCATAAGTTGTATTTTTGTGCTTAAGTGTAGCCTAATCTTGATGCGTTGATTATGTTAGATTGAGAAGGAATCAACGATTGATTGCTTGATTGTTGAAGAAGGATTGAGTAGGATTAGAAGTCATTAGTGTGTGGTTAACTAATCTTCTCCCATTCGGGATAGCCTCTATGCGCTATCCGGGTTGCATTCACGGATTGACAAAGTGTGTGGGTTGGAGTGTAGCCTCCGCTATGCTATGATGTCATAAACAATGGTGCCGCTGCCGGGGATGCACACCTAAGTTAGTGAAGGGTGTTAACCATTACTTCTTACTAAGTGCTCCATTGATTGCAAAATCATGGATTAGGGTAGATTACAGTAGAGTTTGCAAGGGCGTTGAGTGTGTGATCTCTGTGTGTTTTCTGTTTTTGATTAGAAGCAAAAAAAAAAATTAAAACCCCATTGCGGTAGAGTAATCCCGCCATTAAGTAGGTTCAAGTGGTTTCTGTTTTTGTATTTTTTGACGTCAGGCTGTAGGAGGTGTGTCGTTGGAGGCACAGCAAAGAAAATATATATATATATATATATATATATATATATATATATATATATATATGCGTTGAAGCGTGGCAGCAGCTCGAAGTGGCTGTTGGGCGGCCGGCTGAAAGCGAAGAGAGAAGGCAAAGGCCGCTGACTGGCCGGCATCAGGCTGAGGGAGAGCGACTAAGGGAGAGCGGCGGAAGCGAAGGCGAAGCTGTGGCTGCAGCTGACGTGGCCGAAGCGGTGGTTGCGCAGCACCATAAGCAGGCAAGAAAGCGGCGAGCTTCAGCTTCTCAATGGCGTGTGGTGGTAAACCCAGGCGACATGCGTGAAGGTAAGCGTTGAAGGTGAAGCGACTGCAGAGCGAGCTGTGAAGAGAGTGGCCGACTGCGAGCTGTGAGGAGAGTGGCCGCTGACTGGCCGGCGTTAGGCTCAAGGCTGCATCGAAAGAAAGCGAAGAGAGAAGGTGGCGTCGAGACGACTGGCAAGGAGGCGAAGGGGCCTAAAGAGGCGTCTACTAAGCCTGTAGACGAGGCGAAGGAAGGAGGTGGCCGCGTGGAGTAGTAGGCGTGGTGGCCAGCGTGGAGTAGTAGGCGTGGTGGCCGGCGTGGAATGAGGTGATGTGGAGAAGGCGTTGAAGAAGCATTGAAGGCAAGGCGCACCCGCAGCGAGAGATCCGGAAGCGATAAGGATTAAGAGGTAAGTTTTTTTTTAATTTTTTTTTTCTTTTTTTACATTTTTATTTTTTATGTTTTTGTTAATTTTCATGATTTTTGCTTTTTTTTAAAAAATAATAATAACAATAATAAAAAATAATAAAACAATTTAAAAAAATTAAAAAATTAAAAATTAAAAAAAGCAAAAGAGAGAAAAGAAAGAAAAAAAATTTTAAAAAAATTGTGTTTATATTTTGAGTCCATTTTTCATTTTTTAATTTTTTGTGAAATTTTGCATAAGTAAAGTAACTTGCATTTTTTTAGAATTTCTGTAATTGTGTGCATAATTAGTATTTTTTTAGCGTAATTCATATTTTCGTGTAATTAGTACGAAATTTATTAGTTTTTAAAAAAAAACAAAAGGAGAAGAAAACAAAAGAAAAGAAATAGAAATTTAAAAAAAAATCTATAAATTATGTGTTTTTTTAGGAGTCCATATTCTTTGCATATTTTGTAATTTTTTATTTTTTTAATTTTTTTACATAATTAGGGTAACTTGCATTGTTTAAAAATTTTTGTTAATTAGTATTTTTTTAGCATGATTCATATTTTTTGTAATTAGAAAAAAAAAGTAAAAAAAATAAAATCGTTCATTTTTTTTAAAAAAAAGGTTAGATAGTTACACACATACTCATTTTAGTTGCATTTATATATATATTTATTTTTAAAAAAAATAAAAACAAAAACAAAACAAAAAAACAAAAACACATAAAAAACCAAAACAATTTGACCTTATGTACTTGCGGTCGAGACATCTTATAGACTCTGCCCATAGGGTCTAGGGCACCTTCTAGAGTACCTACGCAGGAAAGTGGGACCCAATCGGTAGGAAATTTGGCAGATATTGCTGAAACCCTTTCCGAATCCCAATCCGACACCCTTTCCTCCAGAACAACTAGTTCATTGTCCATGGACAATCTAGGGCCGTCAAATAGTCATCCCTTAGCCCCAAATAGGACACCCACAAGATCTTTTAATCCATTTGAAGCCGACACAATGGGGTTAACACTCAATGTGAGGCTCCAATATGTCTACACGAATGCTCAAGGAGCTGAGATCTTTAGGGATCCACAACAACGGTATCTTGTTAAGATCGCAGACATTTTCTCAGAACTTGATAGAGCACCTCTAGTCAATGACCAGGGTAACATGTACATGGGTGGAGATGGTGTTCGCTACGAAGTCACCTACCATCCAGAAAATGTAGACAAATTAGGGGAGCTCTCGAAAATCGAGTTCTTAGACTTATCAAAACTTTCCAAAGCAAGGGAGTCTAGAGATGACTAGCTCATTGAGCCGGACATGCCTGGACCCTCCAATGCCCAGTCCTCAAAGCCATCCATAGATGGTTTACTTCTTGTAGATCTAAATTTGGAAAGGGATAGGAAAGGCAAGAGCAAAATGGATCAGGGGGCTGAGAACCAATGGGAGTTTGTACGACAAATTCCAGTGACAAAGGTCTTACAAGATGACCCACTTCAAGAGGTCTATAAGGATTCTTTAGAGGGATATTATGCCACAACTAAATTGCCAGAGCTAGATCCTCCTCTAGCACTTGTGGTGGTAGTTGAGAAGCTTGCAGGACACATGAACCGAATAATTGATAAATGGGCCGAACCTTAGATTGGAAGGAGATTCGGGAGCTCACGTGGAAAGGACAACCATTATTCATGGAAGTGTTCTCAACAAATATAGCCAAACCAGGAGAGACAGCCTTTCTTGGAGAAACTGTTGCTCCTCCCCCCCTACGAGAGTTCACTAGAGAGGGACCTTCAACATCTAACTGGACCATTGCTAGTAGCCCAACTCTAGCACCAAGACATTATCCGACACCAAAAGTGTGACCACAGATCACACCACAACAACATTTTTCTCACTATAACAATCGGAGGGTAGGGGATCCAACTCGGCCTCCCATAAATGCACCTCCTGAAATGCGGGTGACAAAATCTTTGGAGGGGTTTGGTGAGGCTGGTAATAGGGGACCCACACCAATTTGGGATGCATGTGGACCATCTTACCAAAGAGAGGAACAATTCCCACTGAGAGTGAGAGGCCGTAGGCCCTATGATGAGTATTCAAGACAAGTAAGGCCATCAACTCTTCAGAAACTAGTAAAGAAGTACGAAGGGTCGGGAGATCCATACGACCATGTAGTAGCATTTAGGCAAGCAGTTCGAGCTGAGCAAGTGGCTGACAAGCATACTCAAATTGAAGGATTTGGACTCACTCTTGAGGGAAAGGCCCTTGCGTGGTTTCAGGCACTAGAGGCTTCAGACAAATCTTCTTTACGAGTTCTGGAAGAGAGATTCATTGCTGCTTTTTCCTTGATGGGAATTCAACATGACACGGTAGCAAACATCTACTCTTTCAAGCAAGGCGAGACTGAGAGTGTTAGAGACTGTGTAAATAGAATGAAGCAGTACATTAATCGTTGCCCAGAAGATGAGAAGCCCGCCCAAAGTCGATTAATTTCTCTCTTCTTAAAAGGACTCAAAAATTCAACACTGCATACACATCTCTATGCGAAGAAGCATACAAATTTCAATGAGTGTTGCCATGATACTATGGATTTCACCGATAAATTCAAATTCCAAGATGGTTCTGGCCCTGAGGTGAAACCTAGAGATCAGTGGGGTGATGACCAAAGTTTAGGGTCTAGCGCGCTAGTAAATCCAGACCAGATAGCTAACCTAGTACTAAGGAGATTGGGATAGACCTATCGCCCACCCATGCAGCCACCACAACAACAGCAAAACGAATGAGGAGTGTACTTCCTACAGGTCCACATCTTTGTGGAGCATGTGGCGGTAACCATAAAACTGAAGAATGTAATACCTTTTCTCCTCTAGTCACAAACCAACCCACAAAGAAGTGGTGCCAAGCCTGTGCTTGGAACTTTACCCATACCACACAGGAATGTACTCGCATTGCAAGAATGAGACAGGAACGTGAGCAGCCAAGGGGTGGAGTGACTCCACAAATGTATCAACAGTATACTAATTTTGAACGTAAGCCACCGATGGCACAAGAGCAAGCACGACCTGTTCTCGGTGCTCAACCTCCTGTGCTCCTGGGACTGCTCCTGTGAGGGTTGTTGACTACGACAATTCAAATATGTGTAGAGAATTGGTAAACCCAGGCTATGTGGAGGAGGAATACACAATTCAAATATGTGTAGAGAATTGGTAAACCCAGGCTATGTGGAGGAGGAATACACATCCAAGGGTTGTTGACTACGACAATTCAAATATGTGTAGAGAATTGGTAAACCCAGGCTATGTGGAGGAGGAATACACATCATATTCATCCAAGGAAAATCTCTTTGAAAGTCCCGCATACCCAAGCCAAGCACTGGACACTCAACCAGGGGAACACAACTCTTTGATGTTGCTAGGCGGCTACCAACCTAGGACTCCAGGCCCCTCAGGTCAATGGCAGCCAAGGAAAGTAGAAGCCAAACCAATGGGCCCCTATTATGAGTGCGGAGAACCCCATTGGGCTTGTGATTGTCCACATCGCTCAAGGCAAGCAGCTCGATCCAATACAACAGTACAACAGTTTCCACCAATTGAAAGATATTGTCTAGGGTGTTGTGTAGAACACTTCCTAAAGGATTGTTTCTGAAACCACATGAGGAAGGCACCTCTCAACCAAAGGTCTCACTCAACCTTGTAGGAGCAGTTCCATCACCACCTTCATCTGAGAATGAGGATGTCGTGCCACTTAGAGTCATGACTAGATCACAGACACGAAATGCCGAAATATAGACTGATGAGACACCTCGAACTAGGAATGCAAAGACAAATCTAGTGGACAAGATCCTACAGTCCAATAGAAAAAAGACCACTAGGAGGAGGAAGAACCGAAACAAGCGAACTAAAAGTGCATCCACTAGTTCTCAAGAAGCCTCTAAACAAAACATGAAGGATCAAACTTTTACATCCCAAGAAGTGCATGAGGAACATCAACCTCAACCTAGGCCTAGTGCTAAACAAGATGAGACTAGTACGACCGAGGATAGTTCTGGGGGTTCTGTTTTTGTGGATAAAGTGAATGAGACTTTTGATGCCATCATTGAAGCTCATAGAAGTCGCATTGCAGCTTTATCTGAGCTACCCAAGAAGTCGCATTGCAGCTTTATCTAAGCTACCCAAGAAGCTTCAAGAATACCCAAACCCTCGTGAGGAGAAGATCAATCTATCTGTACATCAGCAACTCATTAGGGAAGCTCAGTCAATACTTGAGGGACCACCACCACCTATTCCTCGGGGCCCAACCTCTCTTAAGCCAACATTAGAAACCATACCAGAAGTGTCATCAAGTCGGGAAATGAAAAGTGAGCTCATTTCACAAGCTCATAGCGAAAGGTCTGCACCAATTGACACCCAATTTAAAGGAGGTATTCTGCCACCACCTAGCCTTGTCTTCCCATGCAATGATGAAGTTATTGATGCTAATGAGGACATGGCAAATGAGATGTGGGCCACAGTTCATGAGAAAGTTAATGAGAACATGTCCTCTATTAGTTCGCCTCCATTCTCTGAGGTGGATTTTACCAGGGGCACAGAAAACAATTCGAGTCGACCAAGCATCCAGGAGGAAGTTCAAACAATTGTTTCTCCTAGAAGTAAGCATACAATGAAAACCTTACCATCATATCTGGGAGAATATGAGAACTATTCTCAAACCTTGAGGATACCCTCCATGCATAAAAGGTTGACAAAGGAGAAGGATATGAGTATTGTGCAAGCTATTTTGTCAGCACCAGTGGCTTATACCTTACCTTTGCTTGATTTGATAAAAATTCAACCTGAGTTGTGGAATGATATTGCCACATGTTTGTCAGAGCAGGTATTGCTACAAAAGGGTCACCATGAGTGTACTATACACCCTGAGACAAAGCATGTTATGCCAGTTCTTATCAACAAAGTAGGAAAATTTTGTGAGGACGATCAGGGAAATGCTACCCTCCCATTAGAAGTGCGAAAAGTAGCTTCAACTGCAATACTTGATAGTGGTGCAGGAGTGGGCATTGTGACAAGGTCCATTTGGGAAAAGTGGAGCAAACCAGCTATTAGGAGTACCAGGATGCGCTTGCAGCTAGCAGATGGAAGCTTAGAACATCCCCTTGGGCTGCTTGAGAACATATTGGCCACCACATGTGGGATTGAATATGAGCACACCTTTGCAGTAGTGGATTTTGGAAAACATCCAAACTATGAAGTGATATTGGGTAGACCATCCATGCGACAATTTCAAATGATTCAAGATTGGGGATACAATTATTTGTACCTCCGACATGATTCTGTCATCACAAGAGTCAACCTAAGGAATCACTCATATCGTGATGTAACAAGGTCTCCAATAGATGAGTTTGATTCTGCTTCATCTGAGGGCTCAAGAGTTACATTGTCAGATGGGCGAGAAGATCTGTGGATGTGTGGAGCCTCATGTAGGGATTTCAACACTGAGAGACTTAAGGGTAATAGATGAGGCATACATTCCACAACCCTTCCCTGAGCATTTAATTGATCCACTAGAATGGAGTCATGTCCTTGCAACATTATCGACATGTGCTTTACCGAAGCCAATTCAATTTTGTGACTCAGATGGATATGATATTATTCCTATACGAATGGTACAACCACGTGACCTTCTAGATGATTTGTACTATAGGGATACATCCACAATACCTCTGCATGTCGAGGAAGTCTCAGTAGAGGATTTAACACTCGAATCTGCTAATGATGCTGATAAGGAAGATGGATGGGACTCTGATTTTAATAATGATGTGACAATCCCTGAGGAAGAGTTAGGAAAGGCACGCCTACTCTTGAGAGGAAGGGAGGTTCAAGTAGAGATCCCTCGAAGCCGACCTAAACGTAAATGCTGTAAGAGCCATAAAAGAATCCGTAAACAAGATGAGAGGAAACAACGTGAGAGACTACAAAAAGAAAAGGAGGAGTCTAAGAGTGAACACTCTCGACCACCACCTCACTTCTCAGGAAAGAACGGATATACTATGTCCAAGCACAAGATAGTATCAAAGACCAAGTAAAATGCTCAGATGGATTCCAAGCAGGAGAAAAGCTAAAAACTGTTAGCAAAAATCGTAAAAAAACGAAGAAACAAAAACCAAAACTCAAGTCTAAAACCGATTCAAAAGAGAATGTCGGAAGTGCAAAGATAACGGTTGAACAAAAAAATCCGATGCAAGATAGCAAAGGAGAGCTCAAAACCGCATGGTCTTCAATAAGTGACGACGCAAGTGGACAAGAACAGGGTCTCAATGTCCCCCCCAACTTCACACAGTACACTCTTCAAGATCGGAAGATTGTTCTTCAACAGCCCATGCGACAAAAACCAAGCATGCCAGGGGTTTCATATGATGGTCCAGAAGATGCAAAAAAGATTGATATTGCTAAGCTAGGAGAAGAGCCTCGCTACGTGTGGATTGCCACCACAGACTTGTCCTTAGATGAGGAGAAGTTATTAATTCAAACAATAAAGGAGTATCGCAATGTTTTTGCTTGGAGTTATAAAGACCTCAAAGGAGTTGATCCAAGCATATGTCAGCATACAATTCCATTGCGAGAGGATGCAAAGCCTTCCAAGCAACGTCCTTATACTTACAATGAGAATTTTGCACGGAAGATAAAGGAAGAAATAGACAAACTCTTAGAGGCAAAATTTATCTATGAGATTGAACACACTGAATGGGTCTCCCCTATTGTAGTGGTGCCCAAGAAAAATGGAAAACTTCGAGTATGTGTAAACCTCAAGAAGGTAAATGCAGCAACTGTACGTGATCATTACCCACTTCCAATCACGGATCATGTTCTGGAACGAGTTGCAGGAAAAAAGGCATATAGTTTCTTGGATGGATTCTTCGGTTACTATCAAGTGTCAATTGATCCAAAGGATCAACACAAGACAGCCTTTGCTACTGAAGATGGCATCTTTGCCTATCGTGTTATGCCATTTGGTCTAACAAATGCACCTGCAACCTTTCAGCGATTAATGAGTCATGTATTCAAGGAGTACCTTAGGCAATTTCTTGAGATCTTCATGGATGATTTATGTGTTCACTCACAAGAGCGTGATGATCATATAAAACACCTTAGACTTGTGTTTCAAAAGTGTCAACTTTATCGTATATGCTTGAATCCTGACAAGTGCAAATTCATGGTAAGACAAGGGAAAATTTTGGGCCATATTGTTTCTCGCAATGGGATTTCAACAGATATGGATAAAATTGATATCATTGTCTCATTACCTCGGCCTATCAACCCTAAAGGGGTACAAACATTCATGGGACATTGTGGCTATTACCGTAGATTCATCTACATGTACACTGTCCTAGCCAGCAGACCATTATATGCTCTTCTTGTAAAGTTTAATTGGACTGATGAGTGTGAGGAATCCTTTGAAAAGTTGTAGCAAGCATTAGTGACTGCACCCATCTTATGGGCACCAGATTGGAACCAAATCTTTCATGTCCATATTGATGCTTCAAACTTTGCAATTGGATGTATTTTGGCTCAATCGGGAGAACATAATAAGGATTTCCCAATCTCATATGCTAGTCGAACAATGCTGAGAAGAATTACACCACAACAAAAAGAGAAGGCTTGTCCATGATATATGCAGTGAAAAAGTTTTGCCATTACCTTTTGGCAAACAAATTCATATTTTTTGTAGACCATCAAGCATTGCTATATTTGGTCAATAAGCCTTGTGCAACCGAAAGGATTGTGAGATGGTTTATCATCCTTCTTGAGTTTGATTTTGAAGTGGCGGTTCGAAAAGGAACAACTCATCTTAGAGAAGATCATTTGTCTCGAATCACCTCTGGTGAAGCTCCTGTGGGTGTGGATGATGATATGTTAGATTCAACACTTTTCCTTGTAGAGACAGCTCCTAAATGGTCTGAATCCATCTTAGAAATTTTGACAAGTGGGTAGATACAACTAGCGGGTCCTAATGTGGACCTATGGCGACCATTCAAGTTAATCTCAGGGAGATTATATCGTCAGGGTAATGATGGAGTGTTGCAGCTTATACCTAACCCTGACCAATATGAAGAAATCTTGGAATAGGCACATGCAGGTATCGATGGAATCCATGCATCAGCTACTACTTGTGTGCGACGTATATCTCAGGATGGGCAATGGTGGCCTACCATGCATGCAGATGCTGAAACATTTGTTCGTAACTGTGCTTCATGTAAAATTCAACAGTCAATTCATAATGTCACATTATTCCAAATTTCAACTACACCAAGTTGGAGTAAGTATATTGTGGACTATCTTCAGCATGGTCATACGGATCAAAAAATTCCTAAACATCGAAAGCGTGCTATTAAAGTTGAAGCGGAAACTATATGCTGATAGAGGGCCAACTCTACAAGAGGAGCAAGGATGGCAACTTACGCATGTGTGTATGTGAAGCTGACTACTTGAAAATCTTGACTCATGCACATGCAGGTGTTGGGGGTGGACACTTTTCGGGCAATACCACAGCTAAGTTGATTAGGTGGTCTGGGCTTCGGTGGCCAACCTTACAAATGGATGCCAAAGAATATGTAAAACGTTGTGACGATTGTCAAAGGACCAAACCTCCCATCACGAAGGACAATATGCCATTGCGGCCTATGTTAAGCACACGTGCTTTTGCAAAATGGGGTATTGATTTTGTCGGTCCCATTAAACCTCCAGCTCGTCACACGCATGCGGAATATATTATAGTCGCAAAACGGACTATTTGACCAAATGGGTAGAGGCAAAGGCTACAGTCAAAAATGATGCCAGAACCACAGCCAAGTTCTTGTATGAGTACGTGTTTACACGCTATGGCTTACCTATTGAGATCGTTAGTGATCAAGGTGTGCACTTTGTAAATGAGGTCATAGAATTTTTGCTTCAAGAATTTATGGTAATTCACAAGCGTTCTGCACCCTATCATCTCTAGACCAATGGACAAGCTGAGAGTACTAACAAGATTCTCTGCACAGCACTAACAAAGATTGTTGAGGGACATAGGACTGATTAGGAGCAAAAGTTACACTCAGTTCTTTGGGCATATAGGACAGCCTATAAAACATCTGTGGGCACAACCCCATTTGAGCTTGCTTTTGGGCTAGATGCAATTCTTTCCATTGAATTTATTGTACCTACTCTATGAGTAGCTAAACAATTGGATTGGACTGGTCATGAGCTTTCACAACACGTTGACGAATTGGAAAAGCTTGATGAGACCCGCTTGTTGGCGGTAATGGGGATGTATGCCGAGAAGAGAAGATAGAAGCAATGGTATGATAGAAATGTAACAACTGGCCGATTCAAAAAAGGGGACCTTGTGCTCTTGTACACACTTAAGAAGCATAAGAAAAAGCTCAAGAAACATGGCCTAGGACCGTTTGTGATTAATGAGCTTACTCCAAGTGGTGCAGTGTGTTTAGAGACACTAGAGAAGGTGAGCAAATGCCTAACTTCATTAATGGAAGTCGTCTCAAGAAATACACTGAACCATTAACTGAAGCCATGCTTCAACAGATGCATGCTGCACAAATATGGAAAAAAGCACTTGACCTACTTAAACGTCAGGCTCAAGAGGAGGCTAAAGCTAGAGTTGCAAAAGCCAAGGAGCGTCACAAAGCTTCTATGATGGCCTTACAGTTGGCTACTGATGAACCATATGTCGATCCTTTCAATATTCAAGTGTGCCTTCATCTTCATGAGACTACCTACTTTGTCTCTGCCTTAATTGACTCTGGTGCAGATTATAATGTTCTCTCATTTGACACATGGAAAGCCTTGGGACAACCAACACTTGTGCAAATTCCTGTTGACTTACGAAGCTTCTCAGGTGAAGATAACCCTATAGAGGGAAAATGTGTCATTATGATATCCATTCAGGATCACCAGATGTCAGTGCCCTTTTATGTGGCAAGTAAGTCCAAGGCTGTAGTAGAGGCTGTTCTCGGTCGATCGTGGTTAAGTGCTACCAATTGCTCATTAGATTGGAAGAATAGACAATACAAGTTGCAAATTGATTCGGATTGCATCTTGGGATCTGCTACTCCACAAGCTTTATCACGTCAAAAGAGTGGTGTTTCTACCCTACACAACCCACTTTCAAAATCTGCTCTTGAAGCTCCAACACAAATGATGTGGATAAATGAGTACTCAAGTAAGGGCCATGGCTGGCATGTTCCAACTACTCTAGTTGCTGCTCAAAGAAGGCCAGGCAAGAAGGAATTATCAATTTGGCTACCCAAAGATGCGTACAAACTTGTACCATTTAGCCCAGTTGCTAAGCCTCCTAAAAAACACATCTTTTCCAAGCCTAAACCTCAGATTGTTACTCGTTGGGTCCCAAAACATGTTCTTAAAGCACAAGGCTATTATGAGGGTGCAACAGCAATTTGGCTTCCAAAATGCCATGGTTTGCTAGGGGTAAAAGAGTGTTTCAGAAAGATTCCAAAAGCCACCCTTGATTTTCCATATCAGTGGATGCAAAAGAAATCAACACAAAGTCTTCAAGATAGGATAGGTGGCTGTGATAGCACCTACAAATCTACTTGTGTTGATCTTCCTAAAACATGTATTGAAACACCGGTTGTCCCAATTTCTCCTTGTTACACAATTCCACCATCAACTTGTGTACCTAAGACAAGTCCAAATGAGTCTCATTTGAGCATAGATTCTAGCATTTCAATGCCTAAATCCTCTTATCTTGCTCAAATTCCAAGACAATTGCTAAAATTCCCACCTCTTAAAAAGGATATACCTAAAACCAAAGATAAGGCATTAACATTACAATTGAAGCTCTTTGGTAGATCATTGTTTGAATAATGTGGTTCCTTAGGCCTTTAGAGGATTATGTTCTTTTTGAGATAATCTTGTTTTTTATTGGAATTGTAATGATGGATATGAGTGTTCTAAATTTCATTGTTCTACGTCCAGATAACTCCTGATGGATATTTGGTGAGATACATGTCCACCATGCATTGACCCTAATAGTACTCGACCTGATCATCGTGGGGGTTATAGTGCTCCTCCGTTTCAAACTCGTTCTAGGTACTTCTATGCTCCCTTAGGTGAAAATTGCTGTGGGCATCACTTTGTCACGTTATTCTATCAACAGCATCACCCATTTCCACATTGTCAAGAGTGTGCACGACTCATATTAGGAGAAGCTTCACATATTTGTTGGATATGCCGCTCTTACTTTAGACGATATGGCACGGGCTTAATGAAACAAATTGTGGGAATTACACCCCAATGCCATAATCTTCTTAATGTGAGAATACCAGAGAGAGGACCAAATCAACGTAGATTACCTGAGGAGGTTCAAGCACAACAATGGAGGGATACAAGCTTAAATGACTTGCAACCACCTATCTTGCAAGCCCTCCTTCCCCAAGCCTCATCATGTCAATATTGGATCAATATGAGTACCTATATTACGCAGTTCCAAAATCAAAATTGTCTGCTAAACCTTCTCATAGAACCAATGCCATATTTTAGCGAGGAAGCACTCCTTCCTCTACCACCTTCTCCAGAGGCCGGTTTTTGTAAAGGGTTGTCCTTGCATCCTGAAGAAATCGATACCATCTTTCCAACAGACGAGGACACGGATCCACCACCAGCGCAAGGGTAAGCTCAGCGACTCCACAATAAGATCGACAAGCCAGGGCACTTTTCTCCCACTGGGTTTTTCCCCTCAGCTATATTCGGTGATTGGCACCAATAGCAAATTGTATTCCTTTCTTTTCTTTTCTTGTTTGTTAATAACCATTTTGCAGAGATCTCAGCTAAACAAGAGCATCAAACACACCCCAATAGTCCACCTACCGTGCACACAAATTAGGAAGGGGGAGACATGCTACGCCTACAAAGACCAAGGAGGAGCAATCTGCACAAAATCAGGAATGCATCAATGCAAACAAACAATATCAACGGGCACTACAATATGTGTATTCAAATTATAATCTTTTGTTCTTTATGTGCTTTTATCTTTTGGATATATGGTTTGCATGTTCACACAATGTTGGCTGGTTTGCACGTTCACACAATGTTGGCTGGTTTAAGTTTTTGATTAGTTGTTAAAATATGGTGAGTGAATTCTAGATTCTTAGAGAACTTAGTAGAAGATATTTCTATTTAAAGACAGTGTAGGATATATACCAATGGAGTATGCCAAGTTCTTATGCTTTCAAGGTATATTAGTTATCCCTAGTGATAGCTACCTCTTAGGTATGAGCTAGGTGCTAGGATTAATAAAAAAATTATGAAAATATACCCTAAAAATATATATATACAAAGTGAATTGATACATGACGTGTCTACAGTCATGAGGAACGCTTGGTAGGACCTGGTGTTGTCTTAGCACCTTGGGGCCGATGCCTTGGTTTCCATGGGGTGAACATTGACGTCTAAAAGCTTCAGAAAAAGACCTTCAAGGAATCTATCACCTTGATAGATGTTGGTAGGACTCTAGGGTACATTATGGGCCCTCGAGACCGATGCCCTCATCTTCATGGAGTACTCCTTATGTCATAAAAGAAAGAAAAAGGGTCTGTCGCCCTTGAGATACTTAGCGGCTTTTAGATTCTCTTGGCGGAGGTCTCTTGGCCATTGCTTGGGTCTCATTGGGATGGAACCTTAATCTTTATCACCCTCTACACACACATCAAAAAAAAAAAAAGAAGTCCAATCACCATTGCTCATATTTAGGAGTCGGTTTGCCACTTAGGAATAACTTAAATAATTGTCGGACATTGAGACTGCAGTCATAACCGGCGGTGTACAAGCACACTTGCCTTTGCATAGCACTATCTACCACTTAGTCTCACCTTGACTAGTCTTTACTCACCTATTTTAGTACTCTTTAAAACTCTAATCAGCCTTTCACTTGTATGCTCACATGTGAAATTGTCATTGCTGTTTTTTCTTTTCTTCTTTTCTTTTTTTTTCAATAAAAGGCTTTACTTGTATCCATTGTTTTTTGCAGCTCGTGCTCCTACCGCGCTCGAGGACGTGCGCAAAATAGGAAGGGGGAGTGTTGCATGACGAATGAAGATCAATGCAAGGATGCAACAAAAAAGACACTTAGGGCTCTTGTAAAGAGTTCCAAGTTGTAGATGAATGTGGGAGTGGGCTTGACAATAATCCCACATGGGAACTTTTGGGAGTTTTAGAGTTTTTGTATAAAAAGTGGCTCATTTGAGAGCTAAAGAGGACTTTTTGGTCATTTGGTTGAGAGGCTCATAGAGAGAGCTTGCTCCATAGCTCCTTCTCATGTGCTCTCCCAAGGCTCTCCATCTCCATTCTTGCTTCAATCTTGTACTCTCTATTCTCTACGTATTCAATGATTTGAGGTTGCGGTCTACACACTTGCTAATCTAGATTTCGTAATGATGTTTTGATGCTAAAATCTGATTTGTGAATTGCAGAGTGCATGTGATGAAGCTTGTGCATGAAATGATGTGTAGTTGAGGCTTGTGTGATAGCTCTTTGCATGTTAGATTCTTTGCATAAGTTGTATTTTTGTGCTTAAGTGTAGCCTAATCTTGATGCGTTGATTATGTTAGATTAAGAAGGAATCAACGATTGATTGCTTGATTTTTGAAGAAGGATTGAGTAGGATTAGAAGTCATTAGTGTGTGGTTAACTAATCTTCTCCCATTCGAGATAGCCTCTATACGCGCTAACCGGGTTGCATTCACGGATTGACAAAGTGTGTGGGTTGGAGTGTAGCCTCCTCTATGCTATGATGTCACAAACAGCAGAGACATGAGTTTTACTATCATCGTCAAGCCTCTCAGCGAACACAGCTTGGTGATAGAGTGACTGGGGAGTTTTTTGAGATCACTGGACCCCGCCATGCTCGAGCAGGAGTCCGTCAGCTTGGTAGACCAGATGGATCGGTAGCTACTAAGCCCGGGGAGATCAGAGCCTTTGCCACTGCATTCTATAGAGACCTGCTTTTAGTGGAGCCAGCCAACCACTGCATTCTATAGAGACCTGCTTTTAGTGGAGCCAGCCAACCACCACTGAGGATCGAGATGCTTGCAGATAGACTGTGTGGGCCCATGTGCAGAGGAGAGTCACAGATTGTATGCGTACAGTTTTTGGTGCGCCTCTTTCAGAGATTGAGCTTGCCGAGGCCTTGAGGTCCTACCGCGACATAGTTGCCCAGGGGAGGACGGACTGACGTCGGCCTTTTTTATGCGCTATTGGGACCTTTTGGGCCAGGCCTCCGCAGGGGCTTTCAGTATGTTTTGGACACTAGGGTGATGCCACAGAGCTTTTCAGAGGGCTTGATCTTTCTTATCCCCAAGGGGGAGGGAGAATCAGATGATATTCGACATTGGAGGCCTATTACGATCCTCAATACTATCTACAAGGTCTTAGCAAAGGCCTTGAGTTTGAGGATCCAACCCTTCCTGGGGGAGTTGATTCATGCTACCCAGATAGGATTCGTCAAGGAGCGCAGTATCCTTGACAACATCTTTACTTTCTGGGAGGCGACAGCCCGAGCTAGATTTCTTTGCGAGGACTTGGTCGTGATGCTTCTCGCTTTTGAGAAGGCATACGATAGAGTTGATTGGGATTTCTTAGAGGGCACTATGCTTCGCCTGGGCTTTGAGCTAGGATGGATCAGAGGGGTGGTAGCTCTGTATTCCACAGCTCGTAGCTAGGCGTTGATTGTAGGAGGATGGGGGCCAAGTTTTGAGCTGACCAGATCAGTCCGTCTCACAGGGGTGTCCCCTCGCCCTTTTCTTTTTCTCTTCTTTGCGGAGGCTATGAGCATGTATTTGACGGCATAGGAGGTTGATTTGAGAGGACTCTAGCTCCCAGTCAGGGGGGAGAACCTGCTCGATGCTGAGTTTGCAGACGACACGGGCTTATTTTGACATGGCCAAGAGGCCAATCTTCTTCGGGCAGAGCAGTCGCTCTAGGTTTTTAGTGCAGCTTCAGGAGCATTGATCAATTGGTGCAAGACAGTGGTCTTTTGGATCAGTAGTGCTCCCACTCCGGCATGGAGCTCGAACCCCAATTTTAGATGGATTCCTGCTGGCACAGCAGTGCAGTATTTGGGATGCCAGATTGGACTAGATTTGTCACCTGAGCAGCAGATTGCCCCGCTTCTTCTGAGCATTCGGAAGAAGCTTTTGTATTGGAGTACAGCTCGACTATCCTTGGCTGGGAGGGTGGTGGTGGCAAATCAGGTGATGTTAGAGCGACCATGTGGTACATTACATCCTGCTGGATCTTCTCGAGCTCTTGTATCAGCCAGGTACAGAGGCTGATTAGGAACTTTCTTTGGTCTGGGCAGGACGGTCAGCCAGCCCGGCCAAAGGTTGCATGGGCAGTTATCACACTTCCGCTGGCTCAGGGAGGCTTGGGCATTATAGATCCAGTCGATCAGAGTAGAGCCTTATTGGGGAAGCTTATTGTTCGGGGGCTGCTTCCAGGCGGCGCTGAGCCTTGGAAAGAGCTTCTCTTGCAGTGGTTGCAGGCTCGGGCGCCCCCAGCAGGGGGCACTTGGGCACCAGAGATTCGTTGGATCTTCATAGAGATGAGGAGGACAGGCCTCAGTAGAGGATGGGAGGACAGATTTGCTTTGAGCATCCTGAGAGCTTGGGAGCTACTGAGACCGGGGCTATCTCAGTGACCTCCTTCTTGTGTTGAGGAGCGGGCCAGACAGCCGCTCATCTGGAGCCCAGCGGTTCGCATAGAGCAGGGTCATATGTTGGGTTCTCGACCTCATCTAGCCTAGGGACCTTTAGCAGCAGCAGCAGGCTCAGCACGTAGTTTTGGAGACTAGCAGGCCTTCTACAGTCTCCCAAAGGAGATCCAGGCGGAGAGGCTGAGTCACTTCAGAGGGGGGTTGATTATGAGGGATGATATTTAGGAGGCACTCACAAAGGAGTGGTTCACGCCTGTGGATGGGAGCCTTTACACAGTTGGAGATCCTGATTGCTGTCAGAGCTTGCACTGAGGATGGCAGATGCCTCTATTATGAGATTCAGGATGAGGGCAGACTTCAGAGAGTGGAGGTGGAGTTGCCTTTGGTTGCAGAGTGCACCTTTTAGAGGATACGGGTAGTGGCCGCGCTTCTCGGAAGTGGCATATTGACCCCGACCCTGCAGATGTGCTCCCGGATTGGCGCATATGAAGTGCGCCCCTTGGCCCGGCTACAGTGGGATGTTGAACTACAGATAGAATACCTAATAGTTACCTAATAGTTGCTTAGTCGGATATATGTATCTTTGCTCAGTCGGAATTCTACTCAGTCGGATTATTGATCAGTCGGAGTTTGTTATGATCTGGTTAGTCGGATATTATCTGTTAGTGTCTTGTGACATTCTAGTTACAACTGTCTAAAACTGTCTGAAGTCACCTATTTATAGGGACTTTGTAGTCGTCTTTTACAAGTAGTAAGAGAAGAAGGAGAAAGCAATGTATGATTCATCTTGATCAATCAAACATGGTATTTCAGTTCTGTTCTGTTATTCTCTATCTTGTTTAGCAAATTTCTACTCAATTTGTGTTCTCTATGCTCTGTTTGTGTTTAGCCTGATGTGGGAATTGAAGTTAGTGTTACCTAATGGGGTTGTCTTTGCTGTGTCAGTAGTAGTTAGTTGTGTTGTGTTTGTGAACCCAAAACATGGGACCCTGAGGAGTACGAGTGGCATGATCCTTATGCATCCCTTGAGGCCACAGAGATCACCTTTTTCCAGTATACAGTTCAGCTGGGGCGGCATATTTTGACGGCAGCGAGGAGGATGGTCTCTCCAGCTGCAGCGGGGCATTGGCGGCTACAAGGACTCTCACAGGAGTTCCTAGAGGATTTTTGGGCTCGGCTCTGGGCTAGTCGTCAGGCCCGCAGGATCTCGACTTTCCAGTGGCTGGTCGCCCACCACAGGGGCTCAGCAGTTGGCACCTGGCTTGTTTACAGCGGTCTTCCGGCGGCCTGCGTCCGATGCGGCCACCCTATGGAGACACAGAGACATTGCCTTTGGGATTGCCCTCAGGCGCAACTGCGGATGCTGCGTATTCTGGCCCCCCTCTCTCCAGAGGGTATGTTTACGTGGGGTGCCACTGCTTGGTCGACTTTGTCAGGGCCTGCTATGGGCTATGAGATGGAGCAGGATAGTCAGGCCATCAGATTCATTAGGGGCCCGGCACCGAATTTCTCATCTGCTAGCTGGACACAGGAGAGGGATTTACGATGGAAGCTCCTCAGCAGCCTCACCATCTGGTTCACCTGGAGGGCCTGGTGTTTCACGGCCTTTGAGGGGAGGCTGGAGCCCCCAACAGAGACTGTACGGGGGATTTGGCAAGAGTTGATCCACACCCTGTGAGGACAGTATGACCGCATCCCCGCGGATGAGGTGATCTTGCGACATCAGGCCTTTCACACCACCTGGCGTAGCTGCCCCTTCTATACCTTACACACGGGATCCCCCCGTTGGCATTACAGGCCACCTGTTTGGCTTTTCCCCCTATTGTATGATTTAGCCCCTCAGTCCTTTGTACTGATGCTTGTATTTTGCAGCACCTAGGGAGAGTCTCCCAGGCTGCCTTGTTGTATTCACTGCTCTGCTTCTCTTATGAGCAAGAGAGATCTTTTGTAGCCCTACGGGCGTTTTTATATAACTAATGAAAGGATCTTTTCTCGAAAAAAAAAAGGTCATGTGGGATCTTTTCCCACTATCAATCCACCATGGTTCCTACTTGTTGTGACATGGTTTTCCTTTTTTATCTCTTTAATAGAGAGAAAAGTGTTAGCATTTGTGAAGCTTGGAGAGCTTCCATCTTCAGCATAGCTGACTGATTTCCCTTTTAGATCAGCTTGCTTTTCCCTGAAATCTTTCTCAAAATGTTCATATTTTTTATAGTTATAACATTGAATGGAGTTATGGGAAGTTCTACCTCTTCCTCTACCTTTAGACGAATAGCCACCCTCTACCATTAGAAGAATAAGTACCTTGATCATTGTTGTTGTTGTCAGGCTGGTAGTTGTTATGTCTTCCTCATCCTCTTTGATTATTTGATCTTCCTATGCCTCTCATTATGAAGAGGGATTTGTCATTGTTACTTTGCTGAAGTGCTACGGCTACCATGGCTGTTCTTCATGCCTGCTTGTCTTTGATCCTCATCCCTATGTATTTGCTCCATTTCTTCAAGTGAGGGTTTTTCCCTCAGAATGATGAGACCTTCAACAAGACCTTTATAGCCTACCTTCATCCCATAGATGATGACTATAGAAAGCGCATTGTCGATGGGACATCTTGTCTCCCACATTTGTCAATTGTTGATGTAGGTCTTTCACCCGCTTGATGAAGTTTGTAGCATTCTCATTGGGCTTCCTTGTTTCATATTATGAGTTCAACTCTTAAGGCAATCTGCCTTGAAGTGCTTGTAGGCTCATACAACTTCTTCATAATCATCCTCCCAAGCTTCTTTGGGAGTTAATACCTCCCTTAAATGGCTAAGGATGTCATCCTTCACACTCAGCTTTATCATGTGGATAGCAAACATGGCCTTCTTGTCCCATTTTACTAGGGCTTCAGTAGTTAGATTAGTTGGTCTCTCCATAGAAACCATCTCCCCAACAATCCTGGAAGAATAATAGTGACTCCATCTTTAGCTTCCATGTTGTCATCATTAGGACTTTTTCGGATCCAAAGAGGGCCTCTTGGATTAACTTTTGATTTTTAGGAATGGACCAATAGGAAGAGGGCTGGGTGCACATTTTTGACTTCTTTGACCCTAGGGGGCCTTGGCTTTGGTTTGCTACTCTACTTGTCCCCCTACCTCCTGGGCCCAAACTTAGAGGTCCCCCCACCTAGAATCGCGCAGATTAAAAACCCTAAAAATTGAAATTTTTTAATTTTTTTCCCAAAAGTGTGTTTTCCCTCTCAAACTTCCCCCCAACATACTCTAGGTTTGGAAAGCTCATTTTGCACCTCTTTCTTCCTCTTCTAAGCTCTCCATTGCTACAGAAACTCCATACCTCTCAAGCTCTCTCTCAAGCTCTCCCTCCTTCTCAAGCTCCCTCTCCCTCTTTCTTCCTTTTCTAAGCTCTCCATTGCCAGAAACTCCATCCTTCTCAAGCTCTCCCTCCTTCTCAAGCTCCCTCCCTCTCAATCTCCGTCTCTCTCTCTCTCAAGCTCCCTCCCTCTCCACTGCTGTAGAAACTCTATCCCTCTTTAGTTTACTCTAGGTTCAGGAAGCCTATTCTCAAACTCTAACCCTCTTTTAAGCTTTCCATTACTGCACTGAAAACCCTGAACTTTCTCTCCTCTCCACTCCTCTATTGTAAAACAAGCTTTTCTTTTTCCTTCTTCTCTTTTCTTATCACCGTGGCCTCTTACAGTAATGTGAGAAAACCTAGGGAGAAGGTGGAAGAGCTTGTACTGCATAACACAAGAGATGAGAATGGAGTTTGGGCTCGTACAAGATTCAGGGTTGGGGCTTGGGTCTACATGTAGCCAAGCTCTAAGGGACCACATCGAGTGCGTCAACTAGGGAATATGCTACATCATTGGAAGGGGCGGCTACAAGACTCCAAGCATACTAAGAAGGAAGGACTGGTTGCCATAGTGCAACATGTGTAGACCCTTGGAGACCTGTACATTCAAGGCAACAACTAAGGTTTCCTTCAAATTGTCAGTGTAATATAAACACAGCTTTAACAACATGCTAATATTGGATTTTTTGTTTCAAATTTTCTTATGATTCTCCATTTCTTATGTCTCTATCTGCATATATTTTCCCCTCTAATTATGTTGAGAAACAACCACTCCAAAGCCTCACTGGAGTTTTCTATGCTATGCATGCATCCATTAGAGAGAGGCAATGTTTATATCTCAAAGCCCAAGTAATCTTGTACACAAAACAATATCTTTTTCTTTTCTCACTCATATTTTGTAGATAAAAAACCAGGTTTATTTGGCAAGCTAGAAGAGATCCCCAACCCCCCTCTTAACAATCCCGAATGGCCCAAACCTGATTGCTTGGACCATTTTATGCTTAAAGTTTAAGATGGTAAGTGATATCAAGACATCACTCAAGTTTTCAAAGGCATCTAGGCTAGTAGGACTAAATTGGTTTTGTCCTTTACATGTTTTTGTGCACATGTTCAATTCCATGCCAATGCACCAAACAAAAACAATGTATATTTGTAATAAGGAGGTACGGTCTAACCTCATTCAAGGATTACTAGGAGAGGGTTGGGAGGTTAATGAGGGGTCACGTCAAGGTGATGTGTACAAGTGCAATGTAGTAGATTCTACAGTGTGTTTTAGGTTCTTGAAGGCACGCTCTATTTTGTACATGCGTCTGCACACTACCAAAGATAGATGTAAAAGCACGGGACATGGATCCCACTTCAAGCCTCAGAAGAAGAAATTGTGCCTATTGAGGTAGCTGTGATGATGCAAAATAGATGGATTGAGCAAGTGGCAGTAAGTAAGCATTGGAGCCTAGCAGACCTGCGTCAACACTTTAGCATCATGGGCTTTGACAATGTGAAAGAGTCAAGTTTCAAGTTGATGAGAAGAAAGGTATATTTGATTCCACTACATGTCTAGAATTAACACTTACACTTTCTGGTTATTGTGCCACTTTCTATATTTTTACAAATTGGGAAGCATAAGGAGGGGACAACCATGGTCTCAGAATCATGGCAAATGGGGAACCTTGAATTTTCAGCAAAAAGCAAGGTGCATAGTCCTACCAACACATAGCAGGCATGTGGAAGAGCTTGAAGATGAAGTGGGTATATGGGAAAATAGCCTCTGTTCTGATGCACGTGAGAGGGGCAAGAGTTTCAGGATCGAGGTGAAGGCAATGACGAGCTTTCAAGTCAACAAGGAGATGGATATCAACATGAAGTAAATGTCACAAGAGAGGCAAAAAATGAAGACATTATAACAATTTTAGATTGGATGACATGCTTGTAATTTTGTAGCAGGCTCTTTTTTAACCAATCTTTATTTAATCGAAATTTTAATATTTTTGCAAACTATGATTTTTTTGTCTAGAGGTCTAGTGTGAAAAGACCAAACTTTAAATTTTAACTATAAATAGCCAAAGGTGCCTTCTTTCTCATTTTCATGCGATAGAAACCAAGTACGAGCTCACACTATCTCTTTACATTCACATGGCTACCCACTTTGACAACTTCTCTGAGTTCCTCTCCACCACTTGTGGGCGGGCACAAGAGCAAGCTCTTTGTCATCTTTGCTCGTGAAGTCGACTTTGAAAAGTCGCTCGCCCTTGTGTCCCAACATTATGAGACGCAGATTGCATACATGGAGCAATACCTGGCTCCCCACTCCATCTCCTTTCCCCATTACCCCAATGATCGATGGGTGCCTGTTGAGTTGCTTAAGTACATTCAACAATATGCCCGCCCCTACATCCAGCACCTTGAATGCTTCATCGACATCTGCATCCCCGCAGGAGCTTACTGTACCTTTAATAAGCAGGAGGTGAAGAGGTTGGGGAGAAAGGGCAATTTAGGAACTAGGTTCCTCTCCTGGCTTGCCACTTTTGCGTTCCTCATCAGCGCAATGAGGATTTGGATGAGGAGGTAAAGATGCCTGCATTGCAGTTGGCAAGGTATTTGAGGGATGACAAGGAAGTGAAGGCACTAGGTACGAGTGCTGGTGGGTAAGAGCAGCTTGCATCAGAGTACTTTCCAGAGAGTGCACAATCTACAGCTGAACAGCCCACTGTAGTAGAAGATGCAGGGCCATCTTCCCCACACACGAGGAGAGCAAGGTGTTGCCAGAGCTTGAGATCAATCTCTTGAGCACCATTATGGTGGAATGTGAAGAATACTTATTTCTTCATGACCTTGAAAAGGGAGCTGGCTTGAGAATGGATGAATGCTTGGGCATTATATGCACGCGATGTGAGGTGGACCTTGATACGTCCAACCTCGGTCCTCACCTAGATAGTGTTATATTACCCCTTGGAGAATCTATCACAGAGACAGTTGCTTTGGTTAAGGAACCTATGGGGTTGAGACTGCGGAGCAAGCCCTAGTTTCAGAGGAGGAATTCATAACCTTACAAGACAAGCTAGAGGCTGAAAAGGATACCCTTGCTGCTAGAGTGATGGAGGAGACCAAAGCACCTAAAAAGGATGAGGCTAAGTCCTTGATTGCCTCTCCGTCCCCACCAACACTTTGGCAAAAGAAGATATTGAGCAAGAGGTAATAATCAACCTTTTACAACTTAGAAACATTTGTAATTATGTATAGGAAAATATTTTGATTTTTCCTTTGATTGCAGAGGGTGGTTGAAATTGACGCATTTGCTGGGAGAGGTGGCCGGCAGAGAGACCAGGCCAAGGTCCATGGACATGATGCTGCATTGGCGCACTATCTTGGTCGGCTTCCTGCGGATGGCATCACCATTATCCACAGGGACTACACCCCTCAATCTGCCTTCACTCTCTTCTTTTTGAAAGCCCTCTCTAAGGTGCTCTGTGTAGCCTCTATGGCGCGCAGAGCACCAAATGTATAGTTCTGATTAGAAAATCCCTTGCCTTTTCTATGTTTTTGGTTCTAGATTTAGGGGTAAGCTTCTTGCTCGTATAGATATAGCCAAAAGCATAGGCATAGAGAATCCTCAAGAAATAGCACAATCACTCCTAGAGCACACTCTGCCCACTAATAATAAGAGAAGGAAGCTCAATATTGTAAGAAAGCTTTTGTAAAGATGATGTATCACTTCTCATTATGAATACAATATAGTTTTTGTAAAGTTATTTTCATCAAGTATATCATTGTTTTTTCTAGTACCATCAATTTTTTTGTAAATGCATCAAAAATGACCCTGGGAGCCTGGGGGAGCAGTGCCAAAACAGTGCAAATTTTGAGCCTGCACCGCTGCTGTAGAGCCCAAATTCACATTGTTTTGGCATAGCTTCCCCAGCCCTTCAAGAGCAATTCTGATGCATTGGATGACAAATAATATATTTTTACACATGATTAAAGGTGTTTTTATCTTGTAAATTACTATTTTTCATATCAATGTACTCAACTTCATTATAAATGCATCAGAAATAATCCTAAGTGGCTAGGGGAGCAGTGCCAGAACAGTGTGAGTTTTGAGCCTTCACCGCGTTGTGTAGAGCCTAAATTCGCACTATTCTGACATAGCTTCCCCAATCCTCCACAGGAGTAATTCTAATGCATTGGATGACAAACAATGTGTGTAACACATGATTAAAGGTGTTTTTATCTTATAAACTATTGTTTCTCACAATTAGTGTACTCAATTTCATTATAAATGCATAAAAATGATCCTTAGTGGCTAGGGGAGAAGTGCCAGAACAGTGTGAATTTTGAGCCTGCACCGCCGCTGCAGAGCCTAAATTCGTATTATTTTGGCATAGCTTCCCCAGTCCTCCGGGAGCAATTCTGATGCATTGGATGATAAACAATGTATTTTTACACATGATTAAAGGTGTTTTTATCTTGTAAACTATTGTTTCTCACATAAATGCAGATCATCCTGAGTGGCTAGGGGAGAAGTGCCATAATAGTGCGAATTTTTAGCCTACATTGCCGTTGTAGAGGCCAAATTCGCACTGTTCTGGCATAACTTCCTCACTCCTCCAGGAGCATTTCTGATGCCTTGGGTGACAAACTGGCACATGATAGACACTCCATGTTAAACAAACATGATGACACTGAGACACTATTTAAAATTTTAATTATCAGAAGGTTACAAATGAAAGCCAGAGAGGCTTGTTACAAAGGGGGATTTGAAATAAAAGATTTGCTTCAAAAAGAAGGTTAACATCTAAGATCTCTAGATCATGTCTCGCTCGTGTCAAATACGCCAAGCTAGTTGCATGTCCTTGGTAGAAATGGTAATCCTCTTTGCACGTATTGCAAGGAGGTTGGTGTCTTCAAAAAGCCCAACAAGGTAAGCCTCGGAGGCTTCTTGCAATGCTTCAAGGGCAATCCCCTGCGCACACAAAACTCTGTTCTATATCATTGGAGAATCTCCTTCACTGTGTGAGCGAAAGGGGCTCTTCTTATCAGCAACTCAGTGCTCCTCTGATAAAACTTGATTTCTTGTAGAGCCCTATGCCCTTAGCGCATCCTTCTCCTTGGAGCTCTTTGTGTTGTGTTGGTACGTTGGCGAGGTTGGGACTTCCTTAGCTTGAAGAGCTTGACCTTTCTATGCTTGCGCGCACTTGCAGGAACCTCCTCTTGGTCTCTCTCATAATCTAAATCCTCCTCCTCCTCCTGCTGTGGTACCTGTGTATCTCTCGGGTAGGTAGGGAACCCTGTCCTGGTAGTAGGGTCTTGCCACCTGTGGTGTTGCGCAATGTAGTCGAGCTGCTCATCATCGGCATCTCTGTCTTGATCTCTGGGGTGGCTACATTGTGGGGTCTTCTTCACGTGCTTGCTCCCACTAGAAGGGCCTGCATGTGTGTACGTTGGTGTTGTTGTGGGAGGAGGGTTGGACTCTGTGATCCCATTGGGCATGTCCTAGAATCCAAGGGGTCACTCTCTTCCATGGTGTCGCCACCAGTGGTTGTTGGGTGCCTTGCACTGTGTTTTGTGAAGGCATGGTAACACGTGCAGTGTTCTTGGTGCGTGCCATATCCATGTACGACTATGCCTATTGTGCTAATGTGGTGATGTGCTGGTGTCCTTACGTGGGTGCCTATGTAGATCTTGAAGCTCAAGCTCTCTAAAAAAGTGAAATGAAAATGAAGTGAGAGATGGAACTATTAATAGTTTTTTTAGGGAAAAAAACATAATTTAACTTATTTTCTTAGCCTTATTACATCTAGATTTGTGCTAGCGCGTGCACAACCCAACGCCTCCCTTGTCTCCTTATTCGTGCACACCAAGCACCATGCCTATGGGGTCGCGCCTTGAGCACAACCCATCATGCATTTAACTGTCTTTAAATCTCTCCCAAGATGCCAATCCACCTTAAACTTTCCTATGACCATCAATTTGCTTTTTGATTACATCTAATATCCAGGGAGTCCTTTCAAACATCCATGTCAATACCTCATGTGTCTCCTTCGGTACGTCGAATGCACCAAGCCACCATACCTCTTTCTTAGTTTTTGCACACTAAAACTTGGTTCGGTAGTCATTTTCCATGCACATATCATGGCCTCATTCATGAGCGTAATGCTCATACATTCCAACTTCTGACCTTTCACAATTTGGCACTCATCTAGCTTGAGCACAAATGAAAGCATGCTTCCCAAAACTGCAAATAAACGGTAATTTACAATATTCAAAACAAAATAATCGTCTTCATTTTCTACTGAAAAACATGAACAGTAGCAATTGCAAGTTCTCACCCTTTTGGTGTGGTGAAAGACCATAGAACGTCACCATAGCTTGTTGTAGTCTCTCAATATGAACAAAGATGTTATTGTAAACATCATAGTGAAATTATGTACTTGTTGTCTTGATTTTCTTTCTGCTCGACCCTGTGTCTAATGTTAGTGTGCCCTCAACATGATAAAACTATCCTATAGCTCGCTGCACATCATCATTATTGATATGCTTGACATTGTGAATCACCTTGAGTGTAAGAAATAAAGTGCCAGTGATTCCTTGTCTTAGAAATGCATCTTTTAGAACCTAACGGATTGCTTGGTACCCTTTCATGCTGATTCCAGCCACATCACAAGCATGTTGAATTAATGAAGAATCGATGGAGGTGGAAATCTTACTCACCACATTGTTGACAACAGCTTGGCGTATTTTAGGACGATGAGGGCCAGTAATAATTGAGAGAATATCCTTGGTATTCAGAATGGTTTTGACTAAATCCTTCCATCCCTCTTCGTTAGAACCACACACCTCTTCCTGGCAGAACACAAATCATGACTATTTTGTTTAAATCACTGAGTGCATAATGAAAGTTTATGTTACTTACTTTGTTATACGAATCCTTTTCTTCCGTGCTCCACCTTTAAATGCAAGAGATTCTATACCAACTAATGTCTTTTTGCGTTCACGAGCACTATTTAGCATTGCTTTGAGTCGTTTGATAAGTTTCTCTAGCCTTTTAATCTTTGCATCCTTCTCCACATTCTGTGCGAGGATCTCTTTCATTTTATCTGATGAGGTTTTAAGTCCTTCTTGACATTGTAAAAGGGTGAATTGTGATGCTTGAGATTGGAGAATATGGGTTTGCCAAGCTCCACTTGTAGTCAATCTTCTGCAGTATCCTAACAAGCCAAGCTCTCCTTCACCAACAAATTACATAAAAGATGATAAATTACGGAAAGGAGGATTTGCTCTTAATGGAGGGTCAATTGGATAGAGACGTCCATCAACCCAAAGATCTACATTTTTCTCCTTAGCTATCCTACGATTTTGGACAGATTGTGCATTAGTAGGATGGGTTTTTTAGAGCTGCCATACTCTTCAGGAACACGAATGTGTAAATCAACCTTTCATTTTCTAACTTGACAAGGGGCTACACACATAGCTTGCAAAGGCTTCATAGCTAAGCAGAGGAAGAAGCTAAACCAGAGAGATCCTCAGGGGGGGAGAGAGAGAGAGAGAGAGAGAGAGAGAGAGAGAGAGAGAGAGAGAGACTATTAAAACTTTGCTATTGGAGGTTTAACACAAATCCATTTTTCTAAGTAGAAAATGATATTTTTGATATACAAATATACTAACATCAATAAATTACATTTATGAGAAAAATTAAAAAATAATAATTTTTGGGATTCCCACAATTTCGAGATCTCATGGATGTAGTGGTTTTCCTGATAGTTAGTTATGTTTATGGGGTTGTGGGGACCTTACAGTTAGTTATGGATGTACTGGGGCTGCTGATGACAGGCATCTGACGTGACCCTTGAACTACAAGCTTTCTAGAGGAAAAATTTTATTTTCATCATACATATTGGTTGGGTGGTGTTTTTTCCACCTCAAAATGTAAAAATAAAATAAAAAATTATAAATTTTCACTTTTTGGGGCCCACCTAAATACGAGAATTTTTTTCTGATGTGGAAGAGAGATATGGTGGGAGTTAATGAGAAAGGAGATTTCAAACTAACAAGAAAGATTCAATTTGTAGAGAGTGAAGATAAAAAATTCAAAAAGTAAGAGAGAAAGTATGAGAAAAGTCAAAAAGTAAGAGAGAGTATGAGAATATTCCCTTTAAAAAGTGAAACTAGGGGAGTATGGCTGATGTGGCAAGGCAAAAAAATAGGGGTCATCATAGCCTTTGTCTCCCTTAAGCCTAGCTTTTTAAGCTCTAATCCCTTAAGCCCAGCTTTTTAAGCTCTAATCCCTTAAAATTAGGAATCCTTAGGAGGCCCTTTTTGGGTCCAAAAAATTCCTAATGTATAATTTGTACTATTGAGTTTTTCAGCTCCCTCTAAGCGTAGGCTACTCAAGTTGGGTGCCATTGAGTTAGTAGAACAAGAAGTTAATTCCACCTTCGGATTCTAACAGCCAGAGCTAACTCTGTTAGTAGCTAACTTTGAAATCTGATTATGACGATAGTAAACTTGGCCAAGAAAGTAAACCCGACCAAACATTGAACGTCGACTCCAGATTGTGAAAAGGTGTGTGGAAACATGCACTGACTATTAGCACGCAACAAGTCACTGGTTGTCATCAGAGTAGCAGCGACGACTATCAATATAGTAGCAAGTCGACAGCTTATCAATAGCAGGTCGACTCATATGGCTAACTCTGATAGCATCAGCTTGATTCAGGAAGGTGATTCCAGCAAACTGATTTAGGCAGCTAGCTTTGGTAGTTGGTTCAAATAGCTGACTCTAATAGTTATTTCAAATAGCAGATTCAGTTAGTTGTTTCATATAGCTGACTCTGATAGTCGAAATATGGTGCGGTATTAGCAAGTTGAAAGATGATGTGGCTTTAGTAGGTCAAAAGATAACATGGCTTTAGCGAGTCGAAAGCAAACATGGCTTCAACATATCAAAAGATGATGTGGCATCATCAGATCAAAAAATGACACGGCATCAGCAAATCAAAAGATGATGTAGCATCAGTAGGTCGAAAAAGTTGATGTAGATTCTGCATATCTAAGTCTATTAGGCGGAAGTGGCTAATGTTGACTCTGTAACCCAAGTGTAGGATGCTAAATGCCTGAATGCAAAAGACTAACTGAGCAGGTGTGCAATGTCGCGATGCAGAGCAATGTGACTGCAGATCTGAGACAACATGTGACTGAAGCTGATGTAGATGTTGGTGTGTGCTTGATCTCAAAGGCTAGGTGGCCCTACATAGACTCTACACAAATGGAAGTAAATGAGGCTATAATACCATGTCCAAATTGTGGGGAAGAGGAAATGTGACACAACGACCAGCAATCCGATTGAATGAACAAGTTTGAAACTAAATCAACACTGTTTATATTCTTGAATCAGATAACATACAACAAAGGATAAATTCTAACTCTAGTGTTAAAGGGCTACTCCCCAAAAACCTATCCTAATGCTAAGGATCTCAATCAGCTCAAATCTAAAAATTCATATATAGTGCTGAGTGTCAGGCTCAGGCTACACACACAACAGGTGGCTTCTCCTCACTATCTTGTTCACTTAAGTTCACTTCATCAGCTCCATACGACACAGGCTTTTATAATGATCCAGGTAGGTGAACAGCTCATCGCGTCAGTGGTAGATAGACGAGTCGGGATTGCATCTTCACCTCCTCCATAATCTTATCGCTAATGTTATCAGGTAGGTGCAACCAGTAATCACGAGTCGCATTGCACCGGTTAAGTCAGCTATGCACAACTATCTCCTGAGAAGACAGCGACTTGAAATTTTTCCTTTGATGTAGGAGTACTTTTCACCAAACAAGCGGTGCATTTTTAAGACTTTGCAAACCTTAGAAATGGTGTGAATCTTGCATCTTTTAATAGGATCTTCCTATTTTAGTCAATGATTTTAGTAGGAAGATCTAGGTTTATTTCATGTGTGATAAGGCTGAAGCTTTTGGAAAGTTCAAAGAGTGGCACATGCTAGTTGAAAATGAGGCAAGGAGCATTTTCTATGGATTAAGGAGGAGAATTCACCTTAGCTGATTTTAACAACTAAGGTGCCTGGCATTAAGCACAGCTTATGGTCGCACATGCCACAACATAATAGTGTCGTAGAACATTGTAATTGGGTAAGAAGCCATCTGTTGCTCATTTTAGAACATTTGGGTGTGATTGCCATGTGTATGTTCCAGATGCTTCAAGAACAAATCTTGAAGCCAAAAGCATAAAATGTATCTTTCTTGGATGTAACATCTAAGAATCTAAGGCTTACCAACTATATGATCCAAAGGCTAAGAAATTTTTCATTAGCCGAGATGTGGTTTTCGCAAAGTAACCACATTTAGTAGAGGAGAGGGCTCCATCTAATTTGTCATCAAACAAACAAATAACCACCATGTGCCTCAACCAATCAAAGAAAATGTCAAGGAGGAGGAGATGTTAGATGATGAAGACTATCTCCCATAATGTCTACAACACCACAACAAAAGCGACTTCCAAAGTGGGCACAGCAGAGCGGTGCAACCCCCAATCCAAGGTTCTAAAAACATCAGCAAAGATGGACTTCATAGATCGTGGGCAAATAGAGGAGCAAAGATGAAAGCCAGCTACAAGACAATGAAATCCACTTCCAAAGTGGGCATAGCAACTATTTGACGAGTGCAACCCCTATTCGAAGGTTCTTAAAACTTTAGCAGTTGGACTTCGTAGGTCATGGCCAAGATAGAGGAGTAGAGATGGGTCTAAGAACATGGTGTTCATGGTTGAGATTATGGATTCTATGTATGAGCTAGCCACTTTGAAGGAAGCACTTGCAGATTATGGATCCTGTGTATGAGCTAGCCACTTTGAAGGAAGCACTTGTTGCAGATTCAAAGTGAAAGGCAGTGATGCACTCCAAGTATTATAGCATCATGAAGAATGACACTTGAGAACTTATAGACTGACCATCCAAACGCAAGGTAATTGATACTCGATGGGTTTGAAAAGGTAAAGACAAAGTTGATGGTTCACTAGAAAATTACAAGGCTTAGTTGGTTTCCTAATGATTTTCACAGGTCAACGAAGGTTTTGACTTTGTTGAAACCTTTGCTCCCATAGCACAAATGACAACTATCATGGTAGTTCTTATTGTTGGCTACTCATAAAGAGTGGCCAGTCTATCACATGGATATCAAATCAGTGTTTCTGCATGGACATCTCAAAGAGGAGGTGTACGTCACACAATCGCCAAGATTCAAGATGCCTGGGATTAAAAAAAAAGTCTGCAAGCCAAAGAAAGTATTATATGGGCTGAAACAAGCCCCCAAGGTATGGTACCAAAGGATAGACAAAATTTTTAACTAGATTGGTTTCATTAGGCACGTAATGCTAACCTTTATGTTCTCAAGAAATGTGGAGAGATTCTTTTAGTTGTCTGTATGTAGATGACATTGACATTATAGGTGATAATGAAGACATGGTGAAGAAGACAAGGCATATACTAAGCCTTGAGTTCAAAATGGCAAACTTAGGTCTCATGCACTTTTTTCTTAGGATCACATCAAAAGTATGCCTTAGATATTCTTAAGGCATTTGAGATGACCAACTGCAAAACCTATTTCCACACCCATGGAGGTTAATGTGAAGCTCTTTATGGAAGATGCTTCACCACTTGTTAATGTTAGAAAGTACAGAAAGCTTATGGGTAGCTTGATTTTTCTTACAAACCCTTGACTTGACATTATCTTTTCAATTGGTGTATTGAGAAGGTTTTCCAACACGCCATGGGAGAGTCTCACTAGAAGGAAGGGATGCAGGTACATAGGTACACTTGAGAACTGCATAACTTAAAGTGAATGTGACACATTAATTGGATACTATGACTCAGATTGGGCTGGGGAATGTGATTCTAGAAAGTCACTTTTTGGTTCCTATTTCTCACATGGCTGAGGTGCATTTTATTGGACCAACAAGAAGCAACCTATGGTGGCACTTTCTTCAACTAAAGCGGAGTACAAGGTAGCTTGTTTTGTTGCTTATAAGGTAGTATGGGTTAGGAGGATATTATTTATAATGGGAGTTCCAATAAGGATGGCAACCACATTGAGGTGTGACAATCACAGTTGCATAGCCATCGCTAAAATAACCTTGTGTTCCATGCACGCACAAAGCATATAGAGATTTAGTATCACTATGTGCGGGAGCTGATCAAGGATAAGGATGATGGAGCCAGAGTATTATTTGACATAGCAGAATTGTACTAATATATTCACCAAGGCTCTTGGGAAAGACCAGCTCACTTGACATCTTCATAAACTTGGCATTGGGCCAAAATCAACATAGTTTAATATTCGAGTGAACATTGAAGGGGGGTGTTAGTATATGCTTAATGCCCACCTCTTAGCATTGCCCTACCTTTGCCATGTGTTGCATACTTGTAAGGCCCCCATTATAAGGAGAAGTTAATCGTGAATGTGACTTTGGTAGGAACCCCTGCTTAGATGTTGGAAGGGTTCTTATTGTGACCATTGATGGTTAGGGATGGCTTCGGTAGACTTGGCACAGTACTAAGTAGGGTTTAAACATATTTGAATATCAATCATCATAAAAAAACACGTTTGAGAGTGAAAACATTTGAGAGTGTAATGCCAAAATATTCATAAAGACATTGCTACAAAATTGTTTTGGTTACAATAAATCAAATGGCCTTAAGCCAGATTCTATGATTAAGGGGATGCTATATTATGCACTTTCGGCTACAACTAGGCTTAACTAATATGCTGCAGGTCATAGGTCATTGTGTAGGATCTTTATGGGTGCCTTCCTAAGCCAAATCATAATGTGTTCTACAAATCCAACTGCAAGGTCTTTTGCCTCAAACTTCTTTATGGGTGCCTTTCCTAAGCCAATTCATAATGTGTTCTACAAATCCAACTGCAGGGTCTTTTGCCTCAAACTTTACACTATACGATGTTTGCTTCAAGGAGTAGCACATTTGGTATACATCTTGTGCTTTAGAGAAGGGGGCAGGCTAGGGGCAGAGAAGCACTCAGGTGCGAATCAATGATATTGTATCTTCCAGTTGGATAGCTTTTCCCGACTTGGCATGGGGGGATAACTAACATTGATGTCCTTGCCTCTGAAGATTTTCCCCTGTCCTCGTCGAGCCTTGCATACACCTCAACTCGCTACCCTCTACCAAGTGAACAAAAAAGTCCCCTATTGGAACGATGAGACCTCAATGGGTGAGCGGGAGGCAGGTAGCTTCTTTGGCTCTTATGGAGTCCATTGGGTTTCCTACCTTTCCCATTTTCAGCACCTTCGCAGCGTTCACTTCCGCCACCGCCGCTTGGAATTTTGAATCCTTGATGCTGCACTTATATAGATTATGGCATAAGCCCCCTCTCCTATCTCTTCAATTCTCTATGTGAAACGGATGACATTTCGTTCGTATGAGCAATTCCACGTCGCTTGATTTCCCCACGTTGACGCTTGCACTGTTGGTTAATGATGCCCTTTTGCATGAGATGGGGTTCTTGGGAAATGGCTAGGAATTTGGTTTTCAAATTCCTCCAAGGCATCTGTGTTGAGCACGGTAGTCAGCTTCGTCAAGTCCATGTGTGTGACTCAAAATATGCCCTGTGGTCACCCTTGGAGCATGCTATCAAGAATGTCACCATCGCCACAATGACCATGTTTATATCCTCTTTTGTGAAGGTCATTCTCTTAGAGTCTTTAGCCATGATTACCTAACACTAGAATATGTAATAGTCACTTAGAATATTTAAAGTAGGTGCCAAATGTGAAAAGAAATGTAAAACATAATAGAATTGCATGCACATTGTAAATTCTAAACTAGGTTAATATGGTAATGTGTATTCATAGTGTGTACAAGTAACACAACTAAGGACATAACTAGTCATGAGCTTGTACAACATAGTAGTAGACACTTAAGTCTATAGGTAAGTCGTCGTAGTGGTTACAATGTCACTCAAAAAAGAGACAGAGTCTTCGCATCGAACTGCACCTGAACAAGGCTTTGAAGATGCGTTAAAGTGCTCGCAACTCGCAAAAGTGAAAGTGCACACAATAACAAGGTAGGGGTTTAACACGCACGTCAAAGTTCTCACAAGACACCCGTAAGTGCCAAAGTGACAACAATGACATCATCAACCGGTTTAGGATTTAGGGTTTAGGGTTTTAGGGTTTTAGAGTTTTTAGGGTTAAGAGTTAAGGGTTTTGGATTTTGGGGTTTTGGGGTTTGGGATTTTAGGATTTTCGGTTTAGGGTTCAGGGTTCAGGGTTCAGGGTCTAGGGTTTTTAGAGTGTTTAGGTTTTAGGGTTTAGGGTTAAAGGTTAGGGTTTAGCGTTTACGGTTTACGGTTTACGATTTAGGGTTTGGGATTTGGGGTTTGGGGTTTGAGTTTAGGGATTTAGGAGTTAGGGTTTAGGAGTTAGGGTTTAGGGTTTTAGGGTTTGGGATTTAGGGTTTAGGGTTTTAGGAGTTTAGGGTTTTAGGGTTTAGGGTTTAGGGTTTAGGGTTTGGGGTTTGCAGTTTGCAGTTTACGGTTTACGGTTTACGGTTTACGGGTTTTTTCAGGTGTGCGGTTGTGGAGTGATAAAGATAAATAACCGGTAGCTGCGGCGGCAGCTAAAGGTAGCTGCGGCAGCAAAAAAATAAATTTTTCGGGGGGCCGGTTACGTGATAGTCAAGTGGAGTGTATGTAAGATATGGTGTTGAGGTGTGAATAGTATGAACTTAAGATGGCCATGCACTATGACCAAGAAGTCCAAAATCCCACCTCACGAGGACAACAAGCTAGCTGAAGAATACGACCAGTTGCCCACGCAAACTAAAGGCTAAGATGTGGGGACAACAACTTGCCGCAAAAGAACGACTAGTTGTCCACCAAACCAAAGGCTAAGACGTGGGGACAACAACTTGCCGCAAAGAACGACTAGTTGCCCTCAAAAATAAAGGTAAGGGGAAGGGAAGGTGCATCAATCGAAATGACACTTAGCATGCCACGCAATATGACATTATGCCAGGTCGAAGGAGCATACTCAGCAGAAAGACACTAAACCAGCCAAATTAATGACCAAGTGCCTCTTGCTAAGCACCAAACCAATGGCCTCATGAGATATGTGAAGACCACAGTACATTATGGTTTATTTTATGAGAGTGGTAAAAGCTTGGACATACATGGCTACACATATGCTGATTGGGCAGGTGGCGCATATGATAGGAGGTCTACTAGTGGATATGCTTTAGGGTTTAGGGTTTAGGGTTTAGGGTTTAGGGGTTTTTTCAGGTGTGCGGTTGTGGAGTGATAAAGATAAATAACCAGTAGCTGCGGCAGCTAAAAGCAGCTGCGGCAGCAAAAAATAAATTTTTCGGGGGGCCGGTTACGTGATAGTCAAGTGGAGTGTATGTAAGATATGGTGTTGAGGTGTGAATAGTATGAACTTAAGATGGCCACGCACTATGACCAAGAAGTCCAAAATCCCACCTCACGAGGACAACAGCTAGCCGAAAAATACGACCTAGTTGCCCACGCAAACTAAAGGCTAAGATGTGGGGACAACAACTTGCCGTAAAAGAACGACTAGTTGCCCACCAAACCAAAGGCTAAGACGTGGGGACAACAACTTGCCGCAAAAGAACGACTAGTTGCCCTCAAAAATAAAGGTAAGGGGAAGGGAAGGTGCATCAATCGAAATGACACTTAGCATGCCACGCAATATGACATTATGCCAGATCGAAGGAGCATACTCAGCAGAAAGACACTGAACCAGCCAAATTAATGACCAAGTGCCTCTTGCTAAGCACCAAACCAATGGCCTTACTCACACACACAAGAAAGACACTTTACTAGCCCAAAAAAAGGACTAAGTGCCTAACATACACAAAAACACAAGACAAAATTTTGATTTGATTTAAGAGACAAAAAAGACTTAAGAAAGTCGATTTCTTGTATTAACTTGAGGGTGTAGTTCCAAACTAGTTTCGCTCTAGAGTGAGCTCTTCAGTGGAACACCCAAGTTTGAGATTACAAGAATGAGAGCTCTCCCTTATGTAGAGAAGGGAGGGCTAGCTTTTGCCTCTTTGCATGTGGGATAATTCAGCCTTTTGTTGTGAAAAAGCAAGCTTAGGACATGAAGAACCCAACGCAACAAACGGCGCTCGAATCGGATAAGTAGAGCTCTCTAAACAAGTAAAAGAAGCTCAATAGCATCTCATGCAAGCTATGGTTTTGAACTCATGACCTCTTTCATTAGAGTCACAAGCCTTAACCATTAGGCTAGAGTGGACATGTTGACTCTACATGCAAAAATAAGTTACATAAGGTAACTAGAAGACTAGAGAGATGCATAAAATAGGTGGAGGGTTTTCCCGATAGCAGAACCAAGCATGGGAGGTCTCATATGCTGTTAAGCCGATGCTCCCAAGGGTTGCTTTACAAAGGTGGGTCCACGCTAAAAATAGTACTTACTAAAAATAGAAAGTTACAAATTAGAGGTTCGAAACCTTGATCTAACAAGATAGGAGCGCAGATTCCTTGGATTTCTCCAGCAAATCATAGGTCTAGGTATATGCTTCAGCTCGGGATTTTGTTGGCAAAGCCGAAAAAGTTTAGGGTTTAGGGAGGCCCCCAAGTTTAAAGCTTTGGTGTACTTGGAGTAGTCAAGCTTAAGAACTAGGGGGATCCGCTTACTCGAAGAGGTTTCTCGATTGGAAGCCTTTAGAAGTAGAGCTGTTCGCATATTGTACTTGACCTTGCTGAAAGTTTTTCGAAGGAGAGAATCTGGATATCCTCTACCTCGAAGTCGTTGGAAAAACAAAAGCTTTAGCTTGATGTAGCTTTGAAGCGTGCTTTCCCTGATGACATAACGCTTAAGTTCTCCAATGATGAAGGATTCCTTTTGATGACTAGGGTGCCAGGAAGAGAAAGGGAGGTATTGATACCTGTTCAGCTCTTTCTGAAAACAACTAGTAGAAAGCTTTCCTGTGGTTTGAAAATTAGTACCTTTGAAGAGGTGAATGTCCAAAAAATCCACAGATGAATTGGAGATGACATGTGTTATCTTGATATGCTCCTGAAGATCCATTGCATAGTTGCTAAGATGTTGAAGCAAAGTGGTGTGAGACCCATGCCAAAAACCTAAAGCGTCATCAATGTATCTTTTGTAGTAGAGTAGCTCTGTTGTGGGATGTACCTGTTCTTGAAGGTTTTCTAAATAACATAGAAAAAGGCAGGCATAGACAACAGCAAAATTACTCCCCATAGCAGTGCCTCTGATTTGATGCCAAAAAGTGCCATTAAACTCAAGATAGTGGTTCTTGAGAACAAGAGAGGCAATTGTCATGACGAGGTTGAGCTCTACATGGTTGAAGTCACCCTGTATCATCATCTTGAGGGCATGCAGTCCTTCATTGGTGGGAATACTGGGGTACAGAGATTCCACATCAAATGTGAAGAGGATAATTTCTTGTGGTAGATGAAGCTCAGATAACTCTTTAATCAGAGTGAGGGAGTCTTTTAGATGTTGCTTTTGTTGGAGGAGAATGGGGAAAAGCTTATGATGAAGCCATATAGATGCATTCTCAAAAAACAAAGCCATTGTAAGAGCAGATTGGCCTTCCGACCACTGTAGGTTTGTGGATTTTGGGCAAGAAGTAAAGAGAGCAAACTCTGAACCCTTGCTCTGGCTTCTGCAAAATAAACTTTGCTTCATCCCTTGAGAGCACACTAGACTTTTGACAGATGCAAGCAAGCCTATCAAACAGTTCATTCAATGGAGCTTGGGTGACTGGGAGATAGACCTGTTGATCTAGAAGTTGCCGATCACCTTCATTAAGATACCATGATTTATCAAGAATTACCAAACCAAGGTTTTATCTGCTGGCTTGATAATGATGTTATGGTTCTTTATCAATCTGTTAAGGGCTCTTCTCAAATGAAGCGAAAGCTTGTTCTGAGGAAGTCGCTCACATGAAGAGATTGAATTTTGAAGTATGACTCTTCCACTGTTGATGATGTCTTCTAGAGGCTGATAAACTTTAGAAGGATTCCAATTCGGGTTTGCAACTCGAAAAGGAGGAAGAGGTCTATCTGGTGCATTTCTGAAAAAACCATCGAAGACGAAGTTGCCTTGCAAAATTATCATAGTCTTTGGTGAGATGTGTTGAATCCGGAAACTTTGACGGAGGAATATATCCCAAACCAAGTCCTAGAAGCTTTTTCTCGCTAAATGAAAGCTTGTACTGAGAGAGATTGTGGATGGCAGTGTTTGAAACACGTTGATCCACCTCAGTTGGGGTCTTTCTAGAGAAAAGCAATAGAGCATAGCGCTCGGGATCTTGGAGAGGGAGCCAGAAGAGGTGCCTTAACGCCGGGGATTTCGAGACCGAGATCGGCTCGGTGGAGCGGATCTGCTTCGTGAATTTTGCCGATTTTGTTTCTGTCCCGAACCAGATTTCTGGGTATTGCGGCCTTGTCGAGAAGAGGAAGGCTGTGCAGAGGAGGGGGTGGAAGTCTTCTTCCTTTGAGGTTGATTTCCACCCCCTTGCCGGTTTCCCCGCTGGTTTTTTGGCTGGGTAGACTTGCCTTTATTTGGCTTGTTTCCCTGCTGCTTACCTTGGTGGTTGTTTTGCCGGTCTTTCTGTTGATTGCCTTTCTTAGAAGCTTGGTTGCTTCTAGTTTTCTTCTTGTTGTTGTTCTGGCTATTGTTCTGGCTTTTCTTTTGTTGATTATCTTTCCGTTTTTTGTTTGTCCCACCTGTGTCATTTGCTAGACTTTTCTTTAGCTTGTTGATCTGTGCTTGAACTTGCTTCTGAACTTGCTCTTTGACTAGCTTGGCTATAGAGGGTTCAGTAGAAAGAGATTCTGCATCTCCCATGGCTTGATCCTGTGCAGCTTTCCTCTTGGTGAAAGCAGCTTGCTTGATCTTAGAGTTAAGGAGATGAGAGACCCTGAAATTATTTATGGCAGTTTTGAAATCTTTGAGCAGCTTGTTCTTCCAAGTCTTCATGGTGTTTTCCCATAAAGCGTGTGGGCTGTCCATGAGTTCCAAAGCAGCCATGAGGTTCAGGATTTCCTGGAGACTGGCTTCAAAAGTGGAGGCATAAGCATCCAACTTCTTTTCTTGATTCTCTACCAGCTTTGCTTGGGCTTCAATGAGGACTTCCAAGCAGCTGCTCCTGTAATTTTTACAAAGATCTTGTAGAGTTTGATTGAGAAAGGCCTGTCCTTGTTCATCTTGCACAGTAAGGCGGGGTGGTTTGAGTCGAAGACTGTTAGGTACGGTGCCTTCTTCTCTTTGCTCTCTAA
>NC_141049.1:65478253-65680753 GCF_041138505.1 Cibotium barometz
TATTTACTCTACTTGTTTATGCAATTCATTTTTTATATATTATGTTAATGTTGCTTTTGCTATTATGTTTTCTTACATGGTATCAAAGCATAGGCTCTAGGCAAAACTTGTTTTCATAGTTTGCTATTTAAAGGTAGATTTGGAGAGATGTCCTAACCTATAAATAGCACAGTCGCTCGTGCTTGTCAAAGGGTTATTGACTATATGACACAAAGGTAAAGAAGATAATAGTCGACCGTGATGTGGTGTACAAGGAATAACCTCATTAGGTGGAGGAGAGGGCTCCATTTCACAATATCCTTCAACAAAAAAGTAGTCCAGCAGACATAACCACCAGTGATAGTACCAACTCCACAAGAAGTGGATTTATCAAATGATGAAGAAGAGAAGCTTACAACACCTCATATATAGGGCCATATCCTTAATAGGGGTGACAGCTCTTGGATGATGGGAAAGCTTTGCTAATAGCAATCATAAAAGAGCCAGCATTAGGCAATTGTTCGCAAATCCAAGAGAATAGAGAAGAAAAAGAGGGCCTCTATTCACATTGTCAATATGTCCAAGATAGTGAAAGTACAAAGTCAGTTGACTTAGAAGAAGCATTAGTAGATCCAAACTAGAGGGGGGGACATGGAGTCCTACATAAGATTTGGCCTCGAAGCAGCCTTTCCATGGATTTTTTATATCCAATGCTCAAGAGACTTTATAAACTGTGTTTAGTGTATATAGATACACTCCCTTGCAAAGCCTTACGGCCATTCGATCTAAAATGGCCCGAAATAAAATGGATCTAATGCCCAAATTTGAACCAAAGAAGTACTTTGATGCCACATACTTCAAAATTGGGCATGGGAGCCTTGTGTCATGGGTTTTTTAGATTTGATGGCTCCTTACAAGAGTGTGCAATGGATTATAATCCATTTTAGGATTATAATCCATTACAAGAGTGTGTAATGGATTATAATCCATTTTAGGATTAACACATGTGTTGCCACCAATATACTACAACAAAGAGCAAAGAGCAAAGACAGACACACTAAAAGGATGTATGATCAATCTATAAAGTGCTCAACGATGTCCAAATCTATAAAATTAGATGAGCACCCATAAATGGTCCTTCTGAATACTTGTGATGATTCTTCCTACTCCAACATCTATTACAATATTAAGCACTATTTAAGTAATAAGCCACTTATGAGCCTTGATGAGTGCCTGATCAATTGAAATTTATGTGGACTTGTATATAAGTTAAGTTCTCTAGTAGTGTAACACACTCTCCCATTGTGCACTTCCATTGTGTAATTGAGTCTTCCTCTTGCTTCTCTAATCTATACTTATTATGCTTGTGTAGCTACTACAAGTGTGAGACCACCCAGTGGACTATGATGAGCTAGTGTGACAAAAACTCGCAAGGAGTACAATGTAGAGATCTTTGAAATAACAAAGGGTTGCATCCATTGTGGAACATTGGTAAGTTCCCCCCATGATATGGTATGTCTTGTTCTTTCTTTCAATGTGAATGATAAATATTCTAGAGAGGGCTAGAGAAAACCGTAACATTTTTTGCACTGTAATGAAGGAGCACCATTTCGCTTCTTGATTTGTTCTCTTGATCATTCTATAGCCTAGTGTGGTGATATGCTCCTCAAATACTTCGAAAGGTGAGTTAAGAAGAACAAGGGAAATAAAAAAGAAATTTAGTTTTTATTTTCTCTATTATTTTACCTTA
The DNA here is from genome assembly GCF_041138505.1 of Cibotium barometz. Lineage (NCBI taxonomy): Eukaryota > Viridiplantae > Streptophyta > Polypodiopsida > Cyatheales > Cibotiaceae > Cibotium > Cibotium barometz. Next base: position 65,479,983 of record NC_141049.1, read on the forward strand.
GATTGTGAATTTTTTTATTTAATAAATTTTCATTCTCAAAACATACTATGGGAACTAGCTAGATACATTTAGAATACATAATTAGATGGAATAGCTTCAAATCTATGAGATTTTCACATAATTAAATGCAATAGCTTCAAATCTATGAGATTTTTGCATTCTACAAAAAAGGTTCAAGATAAGCCTATAGCTTAGATCTGAATTTGATTTAAGTTTTATTATTTTTTCTTATAATAGGTAGATAAGTAGGTGTTCCGAAGGAGATGCGACTAATGTAGCTGCGCCCCAATGCAATAAGCAAATGCGCGAATGTTGAGCTACTGTCGTCTGCCTAAGTGTGGAGAGATTGAGCATGAATGCAAGCAGGTTAGTACCCATGGCTATCCAGATTCCAGATAACCTATCACATCCAGACATGCATAACTAAACACAAGATTGAATACAACATAGATAGAGATGAATAGATAGAAAGCAACAGTGAGATGAGACCCAATCCATTCCTGAATATTACAGTACAATGCCTTAGAAGAACTACACATGAACTTCCCTCTCAACTCTCCTGTGTCCCTAATCGGTATTGTTCTTCTCCTCATAGCCTGAGTAGACTCGAAATGTATCTCTATCTAGATAGGTATGCGCCACCATCTACAATCTCAGCCACGTAGAGTAGACTCACTCTACTCCTCTATCCCCTTATCTAACTAATCCCCCTTTTTTCATTACAACCACCACGAGTACTACCCATTCATTAAGAAGTTGTTTACAAGTTTGTTACAAAAAAAGAAGACTCGATTTGTTGCACAACGGTTAGTCCAGCATCAATCTGGGTTACAGGCCAAATGGGTGGGTTGGCCATCACACTGGTGCATTCTCCTTTAGGCCCTCCTCCTTTTCAGCTCCTAGTTGGGCCTTTCCTTTGAATATTGCATCCACCAATCTTAGTGTTACATTCCCGTAACGCCGCTACGGGCATTACCACAAGAGGGGACGGCCTCTGGCTCACCACCCAGCCATAGAGGAAGAATGAGGATTGCCCCTCATCCCCCAGGCTATATAGTGTGTGGCCTGCCGTCCACACTAGCCTGGCCGCCCATGACTCCGCATGGGCGTCCTCTCCCACTGAACCCCGGATATGGCCATCCGGTCTGCCGTCGGTCACAAGCATTACAGCCTACGTGACATTACCCCCCACTTAAGAAGAGTTTTCGTCCTCGAAAACAAGTTGGGGAAACCTTTTGGAAATTGCACTACGGTGTTCCCAGGTTGCTACTCCTCATCCCTATCTGTCCATTTAACAAGTACCTCCTGGTACACTTTATGTCGGGTTTGTCTGTCTCGATACCCAAGAATCCTTTCCGGTTCATGTGGTATCTTTAGTGGAGTGATCAATTCCACCAAAATCTCTGGAGAAACTGCGTTCTCTAACCCGTGAACTGATTTCTTCAGTTTACTGACATGGAAGACAGGATGAACTTGAGAACTCTTCGGTAACTCAAGTTTGTAAGCTACGTCCCCAATCTTCTTAAGGACCTTGAAAGGACCGCAATATCTAGGAGAAAGTTTATCACACTTTCCCGTTTTCATGGTTGCTGACTGCACAGGAACCTTTAAAAATACAAAGTCACCTTCTGCAAAGGTCACTTGTTTGCGTCCTTTATAGGCAAATGTTTTAGCGCGATCCTGTGCGCTACGAATGCTCTCGCGTGCAGCTTTGAGCATATCATTCATATCTTCAAGCAAATCCTTGACAGATTGAATCTTCTCCTTTTCTAGGCCTACAACCATCGGAGATCTCGGCTGGAATCCATACATTAACATGAATGGTGTAAATCCAATCGCTGAATGCTTGGAGTTGTTATAAGCAAACTCCAATATGGGCAAATATTCTTCCCAATTTGATTGCTTCTTACTTACATAAGAACGCAACATATCCTCGAGTATTTGGTTAACTTTTTCAGTTTGACCATCAGACTCCGGATGATCTACCATACTCATACTCAGAGTAGTATCCAACTTTTTTGAAGACTTCCCTTCAAAAATGACTGTTGAACTTTCTATCTCTATTCGACACTATATCTATGGGCAGGCCATATAGCTTGTAGAGATGTTCAATAAAGAGTTTTGCCAACTCTGGCGTTTTTATAGTTTTCTTCGTGCAATAAACTTTGCCATTTTAGTTAACCTGTCCACTACCACCCACACCGAGTCATTCCCTCGACTCGTCTTGGGTAAACCGGTAATGAAACCCCGAAGACTCGGCTAGCCTCTCCGGACTAACTCTCGCCTCGCTACCCGCCGCACCTACGGCCAGTCTCTCCGGACTAGCATTACGTGCCGGCGAGGAAGGTGGGCGCGGCTACGGGCATTACCACAAGAGGGGACGGCCTCTGGCTCACCACCCAGCCATAGAGGAAGAATGAGGATTGCCCCTCATCCCCCAGGCTATATAGTGTGTGGCCTGCCGTCCACACTAGCCTGGCCGCCCATGACTCCGCATGGGCGTCCTCTCCCACTGAACCCCGGATATGGCCATCCGGTCTGCCGTCGGTCACAAGCATTACAGCCTACGTGACACTTAGTCTTTGTGTTGGTTCTAGAGTGAGCTTTCCTATCTGTTCCTTGATGTTGTGATAAATTACTTCTGCCCAAGCCACTCTTGTTCTAGCTTCAGCAACCTTCACCATTCTAAAAGTTTTCCTAGACATGCAGTAAGGCTTGTGGGTGAGATTTATCATCTCCACCTTTGCTTCTTCCTATCTGCGTCCGCTCTGCCTATTATTTTGTACTCTTTGGTTCTCCCCTCTAGCGGGCCAAATTCTTTGATGAAGTCGTCATCCTTTGTACTCTTGATCTCCACTTCTCCCTCTGCTAACAATTGGAATACTTTGGCTACATGCAAGGGACTAAATTCTCTCTTCTCTCCTAATGATAGAGTAATCATGTTGGATTTCTGGAGTTGCTCCAACTGTTCCCCGACTCTAAAATTGTGTTGGCTCCTCCCAGGGCAGCTCTGCGAACTGCTTTAGGGCCATCTTCTCTAACCATTCTACATGTTTATCTGCCTCCTTTTGTATGGCAGATGATAGATATTTGAATTTCACCATCCTGGTAGGCAAGAGATAGCTAGGGCTGAGTGAAAGAAGGCAAGGATGACAACAGAGCTTAGCAAAGAGAGAGTTGAAAGCATACAAAGCAGAGAGCTTTTGCGTAATAGAGACATGCAAATGAAGCGTTTGATTGAGAAAGTGCCATGATTTTCAGCCATCGTTGTCGTGGCATACGTCTCCCCTTGTAGTACGGTTATAATAACTGCATGATATCTCCATGATTCTCCCTAATCCTTTTCAAATTCTATCTTTGAGTGCCTACTACTACACAAGCCAAGAGGTCATTAATGGCCTGGTGGGGCAAAAGTGACATGTCACCTTTCCCTTTCCATCCATGTATCCTTTTTTCGGGGCAGCAACATCGATTTTCCTACCACCTCCATGTTTTTGCTAAAGAGAATGTGGGGGGTAGAGAGCTTGAGTTCCTTACAAATAAAACACACACACACACACACAAGAGAGTGCAAGACACAAGAGAGAGATGGATGGCTGAATGTTCTATCTTCTTCTCTTCTCCACAACCATATAACTAAAAGATAAGAGTACATACATAAAGAGAAAGTCCTCTCCTACAACATACAAAGTAGTCGGTCTATAGTGTGAACCAGGCTATATGAGCTAGCGCTATGACTATGCCGCCATAACTCTAGTACTCCAAAGTGGCTCACACAGCCTATCATCCACTAGCGGCATATCAACCATAATCGTACCAACCATGCTAATGACATAAGTGCGGAAGTTATCACCCAGGTGGGTCATCAATATCTACTGTAACACTAGTTGAGCTCGATATCTCAACACTCCCCCTCGAGCCTCCACACACTACACTCCAAGTAAGCTCCTAAACCTGTGGAGATTCTCTATGCCCAATGCCTTCATGAAGATGTCAGCCACCTGATCCTCTGTGCTGACATATACCAGATCTACATCACCTGCTAGAACCTTCTCCTCCTCCCTAACAAAGTGATAGTGCACTTTAATGTGCTTCGTGCTAGCATGGTATACTACGTTACTAGCCAATTGTATACTACTTACGTTGCCACAATAAATGACAATTTCTCTATCCACAGGCTCACCCATATCACCAAGAATCTTTTGAAACCAATCCACCTCACAAGCTACCATAGCAACACCCCTCTCCTCTGCCTCTGTATACTCGATAAGGCAATTGTTGGTCCAACTCATAGCAGCACTCCCAAATGAGAACATAAAACCACTGGTAGATCTTTTGTCTACAACACTACTATCCCAATTAGCACCTGTGTAGGCTTACAATCCACACTTAGATAACATGTCCAAGCCACACTACCTATGTAACAACATGGGGACAAAGAAATAATTCAAAGGAAGAAATGTAAGTCAATGGGGTTAGATATGGACAATAGCTCACATCGTCTAGGATATGTTATGGAGAGTCATGAGAGAAAGTAAAGGGGGCGGCTGATGAAGATCAATTTCCAGATAGAAACCACTAGTGTCACTACTATTGCCCAAGATGATATGCCTACAACTATAAGTCATGGGGTAAGAGAAGACACAATCCATAGAACTCAACTTAAAGGTCAAGTGCTTTGGGTTAATAAATGGAAAGCTAAACTATTCAACTTCTCTGTGAGAGGAAGCACCTAGGGCCAAGAGGAACTTAACCACAAATGATATGGTTTTGTAATGATGATGCTACACATACCTAGCATCTGGATCATAATATCGCACATGTACCTTCATATACATCTATGGAAGGTGGAGGGTGCACAAACCTTACAACAATGGAAATAAATTCCTTGGCTATAGGAGGATGTAGATTGCAAATGATAAACTATTTCTAAGGACAACTATCTATGTAAATCAAGAACCCATATCAACAATCAATAATACCCATCAAGAATCATCAAACAATCCCAACCGAGGCACATGGTGGATTAGCATCAACCCTAAAGATCTATGGCTCTGATCTCGAAACAATCTGATACTCACACTGGGAGACCTTCAATTTCTAAAGAGAGTGAGAAGAGAATAAAGCGAGGTGAAGCTTTGTAAGCTGCAATTTATGGTGGACCCCTCCCTTACATGTAACTTTTTAGGTGGCGACAAGTGGTTCTAAGAAGGGAGTGGTATACGATGTGCATATAAAGATTGAACCTTGCTCATGACTAAATTTCCAAAAAGGAGAATCTACTAGAAAACCATACCTAGCAATTAAGAAAATTAACCATATGTTTATACACCAGCCCACACTTTTAGCTGTGTGGATGTGTCCTTAGCACTTAGTCGTCCTCAAAACCATGTCTAGTAGCTAAAGTCATTATAAACCTTTTTGCTCAATTTTTGTTGGATCGATACCTATGTTGATGGCGGAGAGCTTAATTACATTCAAGGCTTATTTTACAGATGTTTCAACTATCTTGGTCTATATTATACTAGTTTTTTTGCCTTGAAAATTCTATCTTGTTCTATTGGAATTTTTTACTTAAATATACATCGTGGTCCAAAAGTATCTCTATTGAATGTAAATTCAAAGCTATGTGATCAGTTCATGTATTTAAATAAAGTCCAAGGTGCTCAAAAAAGCTTGCAAAACAGGGAGTTGTTGCTCAAAAAATGTCACAAAAAATTTCCCCATCCTACCAAACAGCACCTTAGATATTATCGAGGGAGGAAACATAGTCAAAGAAGGTGATTGCAATCCTTTTGTACACCACCATGTCACATGCATTTTCTTAAAGGTGCCTTCACAAGAAATAATAAGCTGAGTGGCTTGAACTCAATAGGCACAAGTTCTTACAACAAGTATATGTATGGCACATTTTGAGGAATAAGCTAATTGAGTAAACTTTGTTAATGATGGCTTGTGGATAGTACTATTATGCAAAAATTTGTACTTCCTATTGTAATCAACTATTACAATCAAAGATTGTGTAGTTTTCGTAAAGGTGCATTCAAAAGAAATAATGAGCTAAGTGGTTTGAAGTGTGTTGACTATGGCACAAGTACTTACAGGTATGTATGGAAACTTTTGAGCAATAAGCTAATTGAGTAAATGTTATTAATTATAATTTATGGATAGTATTACTAGGAAATTTATGCTTCGACTATTGTAATCAAAGATCATGCAACAAAGGACATTCGGAGTGCCACTATACAATGAGTGGATTAGTTCGATGGATTTCTTTAAAGGAGATCAACTTAGAATCCATCAAGAAGGAAAGAATCAACTCATTAGAATCTATCTGCTTAATTGAGAAACACTTTCCAACAAGTATTCTCTCTATCCAAATGCACCTTCTAGTACACATAGTAGATGAGGTTGCAATAGCAGGTACAATGCAGTCATTGGATGTTCTTTCTAGAGAGATTTATGACACTCTTTGAAGGGATTTGTGTGGCAAAGAGCAAGGCCTAAAGGGCACAATAAGTAGTGTATATCTCAGAGTTCCAAGTTAACCAAATAGATACTCATATGCATCAACTTTGGCACAACAAAGATGATGAAACTACAAGGGACACTACAAGATAATGGGGGGTTTAGCCACAAAGTTGAACTGTAAAATGTTATGGCTAGTTTCTACCACCTCAAGGGGTGTGTTAGTTTAGCGAGCTTTAAGATTGTGAGCTTTGGGAATTTTTAGGAGGCTATTATTGCCAAACCATCAAGGTTTGGGAAAGGCCATACAACATGGTTTTGCTATAAAACTATAAAATATAACCTACATTGGTGATGATTAACCCACATTGGTGATTACATCATGCTTTACACTCTATATATTGTAACCCTCCGAGTTAAACACATTCAAGCGTGGCATTGTGAGAGAGAGAGAGAGAGAGAGAGAGAGAGAGAGAGAGAGAGAGGAAGAGGGAGAGGGAGAGTGAGACAAAATATATTTATACAAAATGTACATATCCACTCTTGTATGGCACAGACAAGCTTCATCCCCACAAGGAATATTCAAAATCAAATGCAACACTATAAAATGACCTCACAATGTGCAGTAACACTAGGAATATTCATATCAGCCTCTCTCTCTCTCTAGAGGAAGCTCTGTTATCACTCTCTCTCTCTCTCTCTCTCTCTCTCTCTCTCTCTCTCTCTCTCTCTCTGAGGCTGAGCAGCAGCAGCGTGTGCTAGAAGAGCAACAACGCCAAATTGATGAGGAGGCGCACAGAAGAAGAGAGCAAGAGCAAGCCCTACTCTCTCAGTAGCTAGAAGAGGAGCTAAGGGTCGCATTTGAGGAAGACCAGGAAGCACTTCTTTGTACTGAGCAAGAGCAATATCAACAGGCTTCTGACTTCTATGAAGTAGAGGAAATAAGCCGTCTCGTGAGTGAGGGCAGGATAGGCTCTTAGCACAAACACTACATGAGGAACTTGAGAGGTGTCAGCCCCAGCCTCCACCTAAAAAACAAAGAATAAAGATTTGTGTCAAGAGAACATGCAAACAGGCAGCGAGAGGTGGAAATGGAAGAGGAGGAACGACAACAAGAAGAGGAGCAAAGGGAGAGGGAAAGACAAGAGCAGGAGGAGCAAAGGGAGAGGGAAAGACGGGAGCAGGAGGAGCAACAAAGAATTCAAGAAGAACACAGATTAAAACAAGAACAAGAAAAGAAGAAGGTAGAAGCAAGTAAAAGAAGACAAACTTTAGATCCAGCCGAACAAGAAAGGCGAAAAAAATTTAGAAATGATAGACAACCATGGGAAGAGAGGTCGCATCCACCACCACCCCCTGTAGCCAAAAAGAAGAGAAGATGGAAACCAGGGACCGTGGCTCTGTGAGAAATCAGAAAGTACCAAAAGAGCACAGACCCCATCATGGCAAAGGCCCCTTTTGCAAGACTTGTAAAAGAAGTCATCGACAAGTACAGTGACAGGGTCACTCGGGTCCAGAGTACGGCACTCGAGGCCCTCCAAGAGGCGTCAGAAACAATTTTGGTCTCTCTATTTCAAGATTCGGTGCTGTGCCATGCTCACGCCAAAAGGGTGATCCTAAAGCCTGTTGACATGGCACTTGCACTACGTCTATATCAGGATAAAGCGCTCCATAGGGAAGGCTTTATTGGATAGGATTAAGCTTTTATGCGGCCTTTGTGCCTTTTGTAATCTCCAACATTGTAATACATTTTTTTGAATCTATAAGATATTGTAAAGGACTCGTTAACCAACGTTTTTATTTGTTTCAACTGTGTTATAAAAGCAGACATTTCATTTCATGTACTGTGGTTTGAATGGGTAAAAATCATGTATTAAGAGCTTTAGTCAAACAGGAACAAAATTTGTATTATTGATAAGGTGATTGTGAAAATAAATATAAAATTTGATTATTATCTTGTTATACGTGGTGTTGTTGTTGGCATTGAATAAAGGATCCTTACATAGTGCAAAAACAAAATTAAACTGAATTTATTTTAGGACAAAAAAAGGGTTAAAGCTCAATAAGGCCCTAATCAAGCCTCAGAAAAGCTCAAGGACAAAAAAAAAGTCATTTGGGGCTCAAAATCACCTGGTGAAGTCTGGCAGCAGTAGATAGAACAATTTTAAAAAAATCAAAATTTTTTCTTTTTTTTGATGTTTGTAGGCAGATTAATCATAAAAAAGTGTACACAATGCATGAATGAGTAGAAAATTTTAAAAAAAAGGCATGTGCGCTACGGCGCAAATTTAAGCCTTTCTTTATCTTTGAAAAGCTTAAATTCGCGCCGTAGCTCACATGCCTTTTTTTTTCATTTTTCTACTCATTCATGCATTGTGTACACTTTCTTGATGATTAATTTGCCTACAAACATCAAAAAAATTAAAAATTTTGATTTTTTTATTTTACGAAAAACATCTGCATACAATAGAATACATTGGAGTTCTTAATATTCCCATAGTCTTCATGCAAGCATTTCTCTAAAGCAAAGAAACTATAAACAAGTTTTGAAACTTACAGTTAGTTGGGTTGGGGAATGAGTACGCGTGGCTCTAAATGAGCCGGTGTCTCCAGGCTGCTTGGAGACATCCTCAATATTGTCCAGTCCTGAAAACACATCAGGCTGTACACCTTCCTGCTGAGTCTCTACCTCTCTGTCCATGCTTGTATGCTTCTTTTTGATGCATTTTTGCACTTGTTGAAATGCTTGTGCCGCGGTGACTGCCTTTATCAAATTGTGTGCACCAGATGGTACCAAATTCCTCGTCTATGCGGAGGTACTCGGCAATGTCTACCCTTTACAATGAATAGCACAAGAGGTGAATTATTACCAGTTGCCCTAATGTGAAAGAAGCTTACATATAGCCATATCCACTACTGATTTGCAAGGTAATTCAACTTGGTAGCATCCACATCAATGAGGAGATGTACCACACACATAATGAGACACATCCACTAGTGAGATTAGGCATTACAAAGCAATCTCAAACCATGGTTTCTCATGAGCTTATTGAAGCAAAGAGATATTAGAGCAAGCCTTCCATAAAAACACTTCAAAAAGACTCAAGGAGCTTGTACTTAGTCTTGGATTAACCCTTAATCCATTGAGATTAAGCCTTTAGTCAAATATACTCACAATACCTTCAAAAAAATGGCTATGGTAGCAGGGGGTAGGTCTGAAGAACCATTGTTTTCTACTTCTTCTCGTCAAGATAGCTCAAACCCTTTTATAGGCTTGTAGAGAAAATCGAGGCTCATGTCTGACCAGCTAGAATTAGATTGAATTGTTGTGTACCATGAACAAACAGTGACTGTGTCATGGGCTATAGCTTCTGAACTGTGCACACAATGGCGACCTTCAAGTGGACAAGGCTCCCCAATTTTGTTAGGGATTTTGTCCGCCCTATAGCCAGCAGTAGTCTGAATCAAAAAGCTCCAGAAAAGATGTCGAGATGCTCACGAAATCGTCAGAAAAATAGGTTGTGGTCCAGCTTTCATGGAACCTTGAAGGGGATAAGATAGGGATTAAGATGTGATTAGCACCATATTAGTGCTTATGGTGCAAGATGATGACTGAGGAGATTGGAATGATTCCCAAGGACCTTGAAGCTTTGATACCAACTTGAAATTAGAGGTGTGAGCATGAACAAATGAGAGGGGAAGAAGCTATGGTGGATAGAAGGTGAGGAATGCCATGATTTAGTGCATGAGGAATAGGGGATTAGTGTACTAATCACCTTGTGAGTGCATAATCAAGGAACCAGGACTTGGATAAGGCAAAGTGGTGTTCTCCATTCATTTCAAAGTGACTCTAATATAGCCAAGACTTACAATAATATGTGGACACAAGCCATGCCACCTCAACATCACAATATCTCAAATATCTCGTCTCCACTACAGGTTGTTCACACACCCCTCCCTTGTACATACTCCTTGTGCATCTAGGCACCACATTTTCAACAATGCTCACACAAGAGCATCTTCTAAAACAAAAGAAAGAGCTTGTCAAGGAAAAAATTAGAAAAGCTCAAGAAGAAGCCAAGGCTAGGAAAGCTAAAGCAAAACAAAGACTCCAAGGAAAAATGCTACATGTGAACATGGCTTCACTCACCTTTCTTGACAAGGATGACTTGGACATTGATCTTGCACACCTCAATGTAAAAGTCTCTATGAAAAATATTCACACTAAGAGCATTGCATTGATTGATACGAGATCAAGTCATAACTTGATCTCCTATGAAACATGGGTAGCTCTACACAAACCCCACCTTGAGGCCAGTAATGCACAGGTCCGCATTGTGCATTTATCAACTACCAAAATCGTGGGATTTTCAAATGTTAATATCTCTATTGAGAAATAATCCCTTGGTTGGAAAGGTATTTGTTATGCTGCAAGATCCATGGAAGAGGAGATGATTCTTGGATGATCCTAGATTTGCGCTAGCAATTGTCACATCCAATGGGAAAAATAGGAAGTACAACTCAATGATGGTACCATCACTGTTCCATTATGGAGTCCATTGAATAAGAGAAAATAGGTAGTGACATGTGACATGGAACTACCAATGCCAAGAGAAGCAAAGGACTTAACCGAGCAAGCGTCCATGTCAAAACCCCATCCCCATTCCAGAAAACCACAAAAAAGGCAGCAAAAGTATCTAGGTAAAAAAATACTGGAATCCCAAAGCCCAACTTCAAGCATAAGGATACTATAATACACACAAAACCTCATAGGTATCAAGGCAAAAAAACGATGCTACAGGCAAGAGACAAGGAAATCCAACCAAGGACAAGAAGTTGTATTCCAAGCAAGCCCGCACACAACTCAACAATCAACAACAACGGTGGGTCCAAAAAGACTTACTAGCAACACAAGGCTATTATCAAGGAAATAAAACGGTATAGGTAGCAAAAACCAATCCAAAACCCAATTTCGCATGTACCTCCAGAAGAACATAAGAGAGCCATAAGCATAGACAAGACCAAGTCCTAGCTAAATCAAGTGTCAAGGAAGCACCAAAGTTGGCCTAGAGAAAGAAATAAGTTCAACCAAGTAAACAAAGGAGTGTGACACCACCAATGTCATCCACCAATGAGGAAAAGCTAAACTAAGCCATGGACCACGGTAAAGAAGACGTGCACTCACATGCACAGGAAGAAAAACAGGTTCACGAGGATTCAGTGGATGTACTCCTCCACTAGATGGAAAGAAAAATCAAAAGTTCTCACTCAGAAATTAAGCGATTGCAACAACACATACCCATAGGCTCCAAAGTACAACATTGGTTCCCATGGCAATAAAAGCAAGGAGGATGATAAGGGGAACCCAACTCTAAGCAACTGGGTACAAGGTAAAGGGGTATACTTTTGATGTTGTGAAACATGTTCATTCATTTCACGTGTACACTTTTACTCCTCAGAATGCATAACATGTGGCCTTGGAGTGTTTGAGCATATGCTGGGTACAAGGTAAAGGGGTATGCTTTTGATGTTGTGAAACATGTTCATTCATTAATCATGGTATTCTTTTACATATGCAGTAGTTGGATTAATCTCCGATATCTGTGGTGCCTCCTCATGTTCACCTTCAATGTAGTCCCAATAGCCTTTCCCATCAGAAAATTTGTCAATCTAAACATCCAGGCATGGAAGTTGTTCTTGTCAAAGCTTCTCTACAACAATCTGGTTAATTTCATCATTTGACATCTTGTTTGCAACACAAACTCAACAAAATAGCACTCTTGTTTGACCTGCATAAACTGTTGTATTCTCTGTAGAGCGGTACTATACTGCACCCAAACTGTCACAAACGAGTGACCTTAGTTTTCATACATACACCCAATAACACTTGGAAGACCTCTTTGTAGTATGCACATTGTCTGCACAACCAAATGCCCTTCTTGCAGTTCCAAAAATAGAATTCTGCAGAGAATCAAAACTTACCTCGCAGTGCACGTAAACACATGCGAACTGAAAAACGGAGGTCAAGACACCCCCCCAAAATGTGTTTTCGGCCCCAAAAATTTATGTCTAAAAGATAATAGAGTTTCCTTGTAGCTCCACTCCTTACAAAGACAACTCCTCAATCGGAGTTTGTTTGCCGGTGCCTCCCGAAGAGCTCCCGACAAAGATTTTTGTAGCCAACACGAAGGGGAAAGAGTAGGTGAAGCTCTTACCCTCTTACCACTTCTTATGCTTCTCTTGCTTACCACACTTAGCTTCTTAGCATGAACCTGGGCTACCGCACCTCCCAAGAGAGAACCTCTACCCATCCACAAATCGGAAGAAGCAATAGACAACAACTATCATTGGGTACTTACCAATGCTTTGAGCTCATGTCCCTTGAGGCTCCCCAAGCTCGCTTTTGGAAGTTCCACTCCTCCAACCTCCATGCTGTCACCACAAAGTCACTTTCACCACAATACAAGTCAAGCTACCTCTCACTTTCCCACACACGTGCATATAGAAGAGGAACATGCACTAGAGTACACACACACTCTCTCTCTCTCTCACACTCACAAGACAAAACAAGAGCTCTCATAGCACAAAGGGGATTGTGTTCTTTCATTATGAGAAATTGCCTTTTATACATGTGGCCCTTATTTACACTTGGGCGCCCAAAACTTACTAACTAAGGCCTTGGGTGGCCAGCATCTCAAAATGTACAACTTTTATAGTGCCCTTTACATAACACTTATTAATGTCCTCAATTGGAGGAGCAACGTTGTTAATCCAAAATGGGATTAACATCCCCCCTACTTGATGTAGATTCTGTCCTTGGAACCTTTACCTAGGTCGAAAGACCTAGTTGTTGCTGAACTCGTGTCTGTAGAAGTTTTGGTGGGATAGAAGTTTTTTAAGGGTTCTTTGGAATGCTGAGTGAGACGTCTAGAACCCGATGTCTACCATGTCTTTGAACGTGACATGCATGTAACTTAGAAGACACCTCAGGCGATGATAATCAAGCATCATGGCTCTCAGTTGGGCCTTTGTTCATGTCGAAGCAAAGCATCTCTGCCTCAAATTCATCATATCTTTCTTTTGGTTGATCGATAAGAACTACGATCAACTTCATGAATCTTACGACAGCTACTATATTTGGATTTGGAATTTTGCGCCATGCTCGTATCCATGTGAGCAATCACTGCTCATTGATTTGTTATATTCTAGAATGTGGATGGTAAGTAGTGAGGGGAGAGTCTCAATGCTTTGTTTCGTGGAATTGGAGTGGCGTGAGACATCTTTTGATTGGCATGAATAATGGATCCACTCGTTGTGTTAGTGGGGAGCACTAGTACTGAAAACTGTATTTTGGGACTATCAGATACTCCTTGTGCCAATCCGGCTGTATGTAAAAATCCTGTAGGCGGGGGTTGGTATCATCTGTTTGGATTATCATATAGTCTCCCCTTGTATGCATTGGGTGTTGTTTGCGCCATCTGTGGAAACAATAACTGATCATGAATGTGACAATTTGGATCTCTAGTAGATCAGCCAAGTGTGGATTGGCCAGCTTGGTGTGACGAGCCACATTCTCCCACAAGGTCTCCTCTCCTCCCATTGGTAACAACTCCTCTAATTTTGGCATTGGGGCTCGGAGAGGGTATGGTACATATGGCTGCCTCCGTGATTCCATGTTAGAATATGCATCTGCTAGGAGCCTTCTAGTAGGTTCAAATGGTGTGATTTGCATGGGCACCTTGAACATGAGCTTAGGATTCAAGAGGGGGTTGCCTACTCGGATGAAGACCTCGTACTCTACAGTTGACAAAACAACTCAGAAAATTCACATCAGTAAAAGCATGGATATCATCTTGAGGGCGATGATTACGTACCTCATTGACTGGCCTTGGTGGAGATAGAGTTAGTGACGGCATCTCCTCGGGGACGAGAGTGTTAGTGTGGGAAAATAAAACGATGATAAAAGAGAAGCGAGAGAAGATACAATCGGCCTCAATTTTGTTAGTAGGAGATACACTAGAGGAAAGGGATTTAATAACTTACTGGGGCGATGGAAGAGAACACTGAATAAGTAAAAGAAGTGGAGATTCCTGGTGTTTCTTCTTGACCCTTTCTGGAACTTGGGGGTGGTAGGCTGGGCTGTTAGTTTTCATAAATTCTTGGAGGTCAAGTATATTTGTTGTGGTTATATTAGGATATTCTATATGCTCCTTATCATCAAAATTATAAACCACATTAGTGAGCATAGCCTCCAATTGCTTATGGATATTTTGATAAAGTTTTAAAATACCAAAAGGATGATATAATGTGGATTCTAAGAGGTTTAGATGTTAATGGGTATTATAAATTTCAGTTTGGCCATGGCTAATAACCCATTGGTAGCTACGTCCAACAACCTTGTAGTTGGCTGGTGTCATTGGGATATCATCTGGTAGAAACGGGCCGAGTTTATCGACATTGTTATTTAGGATGTCTGATTGTTGGCAGCACTCGACACCAACTACGAAGGTTTAGCACTATGGGATGTAAGGGAAAAAAGAAAATATCAGCTAGGTCAGTTATTAGAATTATATCCCCCCCTAGGATTCCCATTAATATGGTTGGGTCTGCATCCCTTTTCATGTTGTGATGAATTAGGGTTAGGTCTACATCCCCCCGTAGGATTCCCATTAATATGGTTGGGTCTGCATCCCTTTCCATGTTCTCATGAATTAGGGTTAGGTCTCCTAAACTGAGGTCTTCGGTTAGGTTAATTTTGTATTGAAGAAGAGAGAGGGTTAGTGTAGATAAAAACAATGTTAGAGTCTGAGGAGGGGCCCAAGGAGTTACTAGCGCAACAAACCTGATGAGTTGGCATAATTCATCTGGTTGGTCAGTTCTTTGAGATCTTTATTAGAGGGCAAGATGGCATTCTAGATCCTGTATTTTGGAGTCTTTAGTGGTAAGTAGTGTGGAGATGGCTGCTTTCGGCACATATCGAGTAGCGGCTAGCTATTCATATCTTCTAGCAGTGTCCTCCGTTGCAATCTTGGAATCAGTGGCTTGAACATTAGCCTCTTCAATTTGCTTTAGCCACTCCTCTACCAAGCTTTGGCTATTAGTTAATTGCTGGTGTACATGCGTAAGCACCTGTTGATGGATGACTAGCATCTAATCTATCTCCATCGACTTTGTAGTGATAACCTCATTGAGGGCTTTCAGTTTCTCAGCATGTGCTTTGGTCAATTGTTCTCTTTCTGTTTGGAGGCTTACTACTTTTTGTTCTGCTTTAGCAATGGCTTCATTGAGTGCGTGAGCTGCCCTGTATATTCTTTTCAAGGAGCAAGGAAAGTCATGTACTGGCTTTCTATAGCATACAGGACACCATGATTGGGCATATAGAGGATGCCAAGTCACCCAAGGAGGCATGGGACACCTTGTTGAAGTTGTATGAAACTAACACCAAGGCACAAAATATTCAAGAAAAAGCTTCATACTCTGGAGAAGAAAAACATGTCTATGAATGATTATGCCTTGAAGATCAAGGGCATTGTGGAATCCCTTGTATCTATTGGTTGATGATGATGATAAGGTGAAAGTATGTCTATGTGGTCTTGGGCCACAATACAAGGCATTCAAGACGTCTATTCACACTCGAGAGAACATTCCCAACTTAATAGATTTAGTGTCAATGCTGATCATTGAAGAAAAGAGTTTGGGTGATAAAACAAAGGTAGTTCGGAGTAGCATGCCTTCTACACAAGTGCAAGTAGAGGACGAGGTAGAGGTTGAGGCCGTGGCCAAGGTGGTGGCCAAATAGGTAATCAAAATTATGGTCATCAACAATAGTCCCATCAATCAAAACAACAACACACAGGTGGAAGTAGAGGACGAGGTAGAGGTTGAGGCCGTGGCCATGGCCAAGGTGGTGGCCAAATAGGTAATCAAAATTATGGTCATCAACAATAGTCCCATCAATCAAAACAACAACACACAAGTGGAAGAGGCTAGTACAAAGGCAAATGGAGTCAAAGAGGTTGTGGAAATTGGCAAAGACAGCAAAATGATACACGAGGCTGTTTTATTGTAGAAAATCTGGGCATGTGTAGGCAGATTGCTATAAGAAGAAAAATGATAGATTGCTATAAGAAGAAAAATCTGGGCATGTGTAGGCAGATTGCTATAAGAAGAAAAATGACATGAGAAGTGAAAAAGTGCAGCAAAATAATTATGCGTCCTCTAGCCGAAGTAATGAGGACAATGAAAGCTTGTTTTGTTATGTGACATGTGTTTAATGCTATGTCGAAAAATGATGTATCCGCATGCAATTATGATGTATGGTATGTGGATTTAGGTGCTTCAAACCACATGACGAGTCATGGTGAGTGGTTCAAGGGTATGAAAAATCTTGAAAAGCCAGGTTTTGTTGAAACAGGGAATGATACTACTCATCCAATTCCCATTTTGGAAATGTGCCATTATCTATGCAGAATGGTAAGGTGAAGTATCTTGCAGATGTACTTCACATTCCAAACATTACAAAGAATCTGGTTTCTGTTGGCCAGATGATTGAATAGGGTTTGCAAGTGCACTTTAACCTTGATGTGGTTGTTATGTCAAAGACTTTAAAGACAACTGCAGGTTAGTTGCAAAAAGCAATAAAGATTATTCTAACGCATCCGTCACACAAGCTCGTTATATGATCGTGGACATGGATTATTTCACCAAGTGGGCAGAGGCGAGAGCCTCAAAAAAATTGATGCTCGAATTACGACCAAGTTCTTGTATGAACAAATCATTTCCAGATTTGGTTGCCCACTAGAATTAGTCACCTACATAAACAATGGAAGAGGAGATGATTCTAGGAAGATCTTGGATTTGCACCACTAACTGTATCTTTCAATGGGAAGAACGGACAGTGTAACTCAACGATGGCAATGAAACCATGACCATCCCATTATGGAGTCCCTTGAATAAAGGGAAGCAAGCAATTACATGTGACATAGAGCAACCAGTGACAAGCAAATTAGGAGGATCCATGGAATAGGCGTCCACCTTTAACAAATATCCCCACTTAAGAGGACCGTTGTAATTCCAGTATATGTCTCTAGCAAGACAAAAGTGGATTCCCAAGACCCAAGGATACTATGATAATGACAAGACCTCTGGGGTGTTAGGGCAAAGAAACAAAGATACATGCAAGAACCAAGGGAACCAGCCTAGGGAGAGAAAACAACCCAACCGAGCCCGAGCACAGTTGGGTATTCAAAAGAGGTGGGTAAGAAAGGACTTACTAGCAGCCCAGGGATACTATTAAGGAGCCATGAAAGTATGGGTACCAAAAAACAATATAAGATCCAATGCGGTGTTTACCTCCAAAATAAAAGAAGATTTCCACAAGAACAAGCAAAATCAGGGCCCAGATAGATCAAGTGTCAAGGCAGCACAAAATTGGTTTGGAGGAAGAAAACCAATCAGCCAAGTAAACAAGAGAGTG
The DNA here is from genome assembly GCF_041138505.1 of Cibotium barometz. NCBI lineage: Eukaryota > Viridiplantae > Streptophyta > Polypodiopsida > Cyatheales > Cibotiaceae > Cibotium > Cibotium barometz. The sequence goes on from NC_141049.1 coordinate 65,497,927, forward strand.
CAACACCTCCAATGTTGCCCCAAAAAAAAGATCAAGAATAGCCAAGTTCTAGACAAGGGTAACGCAAAAGTAGAGACCCACATGCACAAGATAAACAACATGTTCACAAGCATTTGGTAGATGTTCTCTTCGACTGGATGGAAGGAAAACTAAAGAATTCTCACTCAGGACTTAAGCTTCTACAACAACACATACCCACAAGCTCCAAAGTACCAACTTGGTTCCCATGGCAATAAGAAACTGGGAAGGTGACAACAAGTACCTAGATACCGAGTAAATAACTTTAATACAAGGTGAAGGGTTAAGCATTTCATGCCGTGACCATTTCACACTATGAAATAGGCTGATACATTTCATGTGCTCAGTTCTCCCCTCCTTAATGCATATTTTTTGGCCTTGGAATAATTGAGCATATATGCCACCAATTCATGACAGGCTATGTGACAGCCACTTTGGAGTACTAGAGCTATGTCATAGTTATAGCGCGAGCTCATATAGTCGGGTTCACACTATAGATCGACTACTTTGTATGTTGTTGTAGGAGAGTACTTTCCCTTTATGTATGTACTCTTATTTTTTAGTTATATAGTTATAGAGAATATAAGAAGATAGAAGAAAATTCAGCCATCCATCTTTCGTGTCTTGCACTCTTTTGTGTGTGTGTGCACGCGCGCGCGCACGTGTGTGTGTGTTTGCTTGTTGCAAGGAACTCAAGCTCTCTCTCTCCCCCACATTCTCTTTATGGTATCAAAGCTCCGGTTCATGTGAGAGCTAAGGAGGCAAGCAAGAGGCAAGAAAAAGCAAGAAAGGAAGTGGTACACGAGTAAGAGCATCACCATCTCTTTCCCTTCTTGGTTTAGGTACAACACCCCTCAGTAGCTCTGGGAGCTACACATCTCCGATTGAGGAGCTATCTTCACAGGCTTGGAGGCGCATGTGTGGTACACAATACTTTACACTAAAGTTTTTTGATGAGGATCGCGTTTCGGGCGCGTCTCGGTCTCTATTCTATCACTACAAGGTATTTTCAACAAACAGTTTCGGGCGCGTCTCGGTCTCCATTCTATCACTACAAGGTATTTTCAACAAACAGTTTCGGGAAGTTCTGGTTGAGAACTATCTCTAGTCAAAACCTAGTTATTGCAGTGTAGCAGTGCATTTTGGGAGTGCAGACAATGTTTGCACATGTATTGTTGACATTGGGTGTATGTACATGTACTTTGGTTAGATTTGGTAACCTACAGGTTGTGTTAAATCACTACTGATAGTCACAGAAGATACTGCTATGTTACAGGTTGCATACAAAAATTGTCTGTTGTTGCTTGTTGTAGGAAAACATGTCTGGTGACATAATCAATCAGATTGTCAGTGAGAAGCTGGACAAGAATAACTTCCATGCCTAGAAGTTCAAAATGACCAATTTCCTTATGGGTAAAGGATTTTGGGACTATGTCGAAGGAGACAGAGGAGCCTCCTGAGTTATCTGAAGAGAATGCCACTCCAACATACATGAAGGCATTCAAGGATTGGAACCAAGAAAAACATAACTATCAATGATTATGCTTTAAAGATCAAGGGAATTGTTGAATCCCTTGGGTCTATCAATGTATCGGTGGAAGATGATGACTTGGTAAGTGTCTGTTTGAATGGGCTTTGCAAAGAGTACAAGCCATTCAAGACCTCCATTGTAGTCAGGGAGAATATTCCCAACTTTCACGACTTGGTGTCTATGCTAGTCATAGAAGAAAAGTCTTTAGGTAAGGACTCTTCTTCAAAATGCAAGAACACATCAGAACAGGCCTTCTACTCCAATTCAAGTAGAGGCAAAGGTAGAGGTCATGGTCAAGGCCAAGGTGGTGGCCGATAAGGAAATCATAATTTTAAACAACAGCATTCCAATGATTCACAATAGCAATCATACACAGAGGTGGAAGAGGCCAGTCTAGAGGCATGGGGAGCCAAAGAGGCCGAGGTGGTTGGCAAAGAAATCAGAATGCAAATAGCATAGAGTGCTATTATTGTGTGGCAAACTAGGGCACATGACAAAGGACTGCTATAAAAAGTAGAATGACATTAAAAGTGGAAAGTTATAGCAAGGCAACTATGTATCATCTAGTACATAGGGAGGTGATGATAGAAATGAGCAGCTGTTCGTGATGTAGCACATGCCCAGTTCCATAATAGGAGATGCGTCAAGATCTCAAGATACATGGTATGTGGATTCTGGTACCTCTAACCACATGACTAGTCATGTGGATTCTGGTACCTCTAACCACATGCTGAGTGGTACCTCTAACCACATGACTAGTCATGCTGAGTGGTTTAGAGACATGCAGAAAATGGAAAAACTATATTATGTAGAAGCAGGTGATGATACTATGCATCCCACTGCACATGTTGGTAAAGTGCCATTGTCTATGTAGGATGGAAAAATAAAGTACTTGGTAAATGTACTTCATGTTCCAAATATTACAAAGAACTTGGTTTCTGTTGGACAATTGGTTGAGCAGGGTCTGCAAGTGAGGCTTAATTCTCAAGGATGTTTTGTGAAAGACTTCAAAAATTAGTGTTGCTTGTTTGCAAAGGGTAACAGAAATAGCAAGATATTTACTTTGGATGTGAACATGCGTGAAGTAAAGGCAGCCATGCTTGCGCATGGAACAGGTGTCATTGCAGATATTGATATATGGCACAAGCGCATTGGTCATGTGAATGTACAATGCAATTGAAGTCTATGCATGCCTAAAATATCGTTGCAGGTTTGCCAAAGTTTAAGGTTGATGGTATGCACAAAGTATGTGAAGCATGCCAACTTGGTAAGCAAGCCAAACATGCTTTCCAACATGAAAAGCATGTCAGTGTAAGGCTATTAGATGTCATACATTCAGATGTATGGGGACCAACCAAGACTGCAACAATTGTAGGTTGCAGATACTATGTTACATTCATTGATGACCACACTAGGAAAGTATGGGTTTACTTCATGAAGGAGAAAAGTGAGGTGGCAAAGATTTAAAGCCTTGGTTGAGAAGAAAAAGGGCATGCAAATAAAATGCATGAGATAAAAACAAGCACATTGCAGAAGTGGTACGTGCCTTGATGGGGGGCTGAAAAGAATATGCCACATTATTTTTGGGTAGAAGTAGCAACTACTGTGTACAAACAGGACACTCACTGTCGCAGCTGTTCATGGTATGACGCTTGAACAGAAGTTTATAGGCATAAGATTGGATGTGTCTCATTTGAAAGTGTTTGGGTGTATTGCATATGTGCATGTTCCTGATGAAGTGAGAACAACGTTAGATCCAAAGGCATAGAAATGCATCTTTATTGGTTATGCTATGGAGCAGAAAGGCTATAGATATTATAACCCTACCACTCGTGAGATACGAGTAAGTAGAGATGGTTTTTTCTATACGAAATGAGTAGCTAGTATGCACCAACATATTGAAAGCAACAGAAGATGCAAATGTAAGAAGTGTTGATGCTGCACCACATGTAGAGCAACAATCACAGGTACTTAGAGGACCTAGAGAGTCCTTTAGCAATGGATCCAATGTTAGCCCATGGTTAGGCAGGTTGAGGATAGATGTAGGTACACATGTATCATGCAAAGGGAAGGACAAGGTAGATCAACCCTTTGTGCTTAATCTGTCAGCAGGTCACTCATATGTGGATGGTGACTTTAGTGGCTCTAAGCAAAGCCTTGATGAGTAGCTTAGCATTCTATCTGTGGTTACTCCTGGTGTAAGGAGAACGAGGGATTTTTTGAGGACACCTGGCAATGATCTAGGTGTACACAGGTCTACAAGCTGTGGTACCCTATTGGCAGGTTGAGATATAATGGATATATAGCCCATCATTATGCTTACATGGTTAAAGCAATACATCCCATCATTATTCTTACATGGTTAAAGCAATACAGGAATTGGAGCCCACTTGTTTTGAGCAAGCACTTGGAAATAAGAGATGGGAAGATGCCATCAATAAGGAGATGGCATCATTGGATACAAATGTAACATGGGCGTTAGTGCCTTTGCCTAAGGAAAAGAAGGTAATTAGATGTAAGTGGGTGTATAAAGTCAAGCATAACGTTGATGGTTCAGTGAGCAGGTATAAGGCAAGATTGGTGGTGGCCAAAGGCTATGCATAAACTTATGGCATTGACTATGAAGAGACATTCAGCACGGTTGCAAGAATGGCAACCGTGAGAGTTGTCATTGCTATGGCTGCAGTAAAGGGTTGGTCTTTACATCAGATGAATGTAAAGAATGGCTTCTTGCATGGTGATTTGTAAGAAGAAGTTTACATGATGCAACCACCAGGTTTGAGAGTGATACACACCCAAATTTTGTGTGCAGGTTATGCAAAGCCTTGTATGGCTTGAAGCAGGCACCTAGGGCATGGTCAAACAAGATCAGGGAGTATCTCGTTACCATTGGATTTTAGATATCCAATGCAGATTTTTCACTTTATGTGAAAAAGACAGATAGAGGGATCATGCTATCAGTCATCTATGTGGATGACTTAATTATCATTGGTGATAGTGATGTTGACATACAGGATGTCAGGAGGCTTTTGAAGCAAAAGTTTGAGATGAAGGATTTGGGTGAGCTGTGATATTTTTTGGGCATAGAGGTGGTGAGATCACCTCACGGCATTTTGCTATTACAAAGGCAATATGGCTTGGACATGTTGTCTAAGTATGGTATGGCAGGTTGTAAGCCTATTTCAGTGCCATTGGAGCATAACACAAAGCTTTCCACAGATATAGGTGAGCATTTGGAGGACCCCACTACATACAGGCGCATAGTGGGTAGTTTGATCTACACGACCATTACTAGGCCAGACTTGAGTTATTCTATTGAACTTGTGAGTCGGTTTATGCAAACCCCTAGGAAGCCCCACTTGGATGTGGCTAGATGGATTCTCAGGTACATAAAGTCCACAGTTGATGATGGACTTTTCTATGAGGTTGGTATAGAGATACAACTACATGGGTACACAGATGCTGATTAGGCTGGTAGTATTGCAAACAAGAGATCTACCAGTGGTTTTATGTTCTCATTTAGGAGTGTTGCTATGAGTTGGAGCAGTAAGAAGAAACCAATAGTTGCCTTGTCGAGTACATAATTACTACAAAGATTGATGCCTCGATTAAGCTAGTCTTGGCTGCACACTAATTTTATAATTAATCTAAGACTAATGCTCATAGTAATGATGAGAAGTCAAGTGAAGAGATAACCTACCTCAATCACATCTAGAAGAGCTTGCACTTCATTCCATACTCATGTGAGAAAAAGAATAGAACAAACTAATCAACAAAAAACACAAAAAAGGTTGTTAGAAAGAAAGCCTATTATAATCATAAAAATCCACTCCCAAATAGGCAAATAGCACACACAATCACTCAAAAACCTACTCTAGAACACATCTCCCTAACATTCATCCAAGGGCAAGATAGAGTGAGAAAAATAGAAGATTTTGGAGTAGATAATAACTCTACTTCCTTTCCTCATCCAAGACTATTTCGATCCCTGGTGTAGCGGTGCCATTTGTTCATGCCAAGAACCTTCTTTATCTCTCGTAATAACGAACCATGGTGTTAGTGGTTAGACCTCTTGCTTTGGATCGTGTAAGTCCCAATTGAGAGGCAAGAGAGGTGTGTCAATCTCTCTTGTTTGAGCCCTTCCTCTACTCTCAATCTTTTAAGTACTTCTTCCAAAAGGTAATGGTTAAGCTAGAAAACTTGAACCACCCTCCTCTCCACTCTTGCTTAATCACACTCTCACACAAGTTAGCTAGCATGCACATAACACATTCCAATCACACACACAAGTATGAATCATACAAGCAAGCAAGCAAGAAGGTAAGAGCTCAAGAGAATAAGAAAGCTTTGCACTTGAGAAATGATTGACTTCTCATATTCACATTATTAAAAGTTATATATATACAAGTTGGCTTTGTCCGGCCACCCAACTTAAGTGGGTGTCCATTGCGGCTTATGGCTTGCTTTTGTTACATCATTGGGCCCATGCCCATACATAATATAAAATATTCCTAGGCTAGAGGTGGGGATTTTAAATGTACGGAATGTGTGAACAAGGTTACATATTTATAGCCTTAGAGAAGACACCTATGTCTAAAACCTTCTCCTTATATTGCTACCTACTACAATCAAGTCCTAAAATCTCTCTAATTCTATAAACTTCACCACTAACTTCTCTTACTCACACCAACCTCTCATACACCTAATTAGCTCAATTACTTTCACCTCTAAGGTTCTACACACCCTCTAAGGTTCTAACACACTTTCATAAACTCTAATTCACATAAATGTAATATCACTATTTTAACACCCCTCTCTCTCTACTTTCTATGTAGCTTGACCTGGTCTCGTCTCCTTTGGGATCTTTTGTAGGGTAGTAATCTATGTCCAGTGATATCACATAAATGTAATATCACTATTTTAACACCCCTCTCTCTCTACTTTCTATGTAGCTTGACCTGGTCTCATCTCCTTTGGGATCTTTTGTAGGGTAGTAATCTATGTCCAGTGTGAAGATGGATTTCTTATGGAGACTAAGAAACCCAAGGAGTAGAGGTAAGATCGCTACTAATAGTGCCATGTATTGGTTCTCTCTTTCTCCCCGCGTTCGTTCCGCGAATCTCTCTCTCCCTCTCTCTCTCTCTCTCTCTCTCTCTCTCGTGTGCACTAGAGGCCATAGCCTCAAATGCCCATGGCACAGTCCTGCCTTTTATTAGCATTTTGAGGCGGTTAAGAAGAATATGGAGATGTCTTCAAAAATTGAAGGAAGGTAACCCTGTTAATAATAATAAACTAGGGGTAGTGGCCACAAGGTGCATATTCAAGGTGTGAATCGGTGATGAAAGTTCACAGGGTGAAAATGTTTAAGGACTTTTGCCAGCTTACCCTAGAGAGAGTGGAATTACCAATGCTCCCGACAACTAGGTCGTGGATATTCGACACGCACGTGTATGACACGTGCTCAGAGGCTAGCCTACCCTTAGCCCTAGCCTTGGCTTTCCCATTTTCACTCCACAAAAAGCGCACTGGCGCTCCTACTTGGGCGGGCGGCTGGCCTTTCTTCGTGGTTTTCTAGGCACTATACCCAATCTCTGTCCTTTCTCGCACGCCCACTGCTGCAGCTGTTGCTACCGAACTGCAGGCTTTTTCTACTTTACATCTCAGGTTCACTCACGAACTAATAAAACTCTGCATTTATAAGCTTATGCTGAACTGAAGAGGAAGAGCGATGCTCAACGCTTTTCGCAAAACTCAACTTTTTTCTTAAAAAGACAAATTCATGGATGGCCATGGCTTGCTTCTATATCACGCCCGAGGAAGAAACAGATAAGGGTTCGGTAGTTTTGAGGCCCGAAAGCGGACGAGATGGGCGGCCGGTTATCTTGTTTGCTGCCCAAGGACAAGAGGCCCTCTAGGAAGTCTTCATGGAGAATGCCCAAGCCCAAGTCCAGCAGCAGCAGCAGCAAGAATGCTAGGCTGGAAGAGGAGCTACTGGACTTGTACCAGCAGCACATGCGCCTGGAGAGATCCTCATCCCTGCGTTACCAAGCCCCCAGCTCCAAGCAGGGCCTCCCCCGCAGCGCTAGCGCCCGTGCACGCCATGCCAGCGACCCTGTTCTTCAGCCCCAACAACTCCTCAACAAGCAGGTATTCAACATTCTTTAATAAAGTAGCAGCCTTCCTGTAGAACAAAATGGTATGGTCCCACAATCCTGCACATGGATGTATAATCACTGCAATCGTGCACACGGATGTCTTTCGCATAACCACTACTTTCCTATGTAAGGTGATGTCACCGCAACCATGTCTTTTAAAAGCAACATTCATGCACATGGATGTGTAAGTAAAAGACAGATGACATTACTTCATTCAAGTTCATGGATCTGCAAGTAAAGGCGAAATGATATCTGAGAAAGCAGACCATGCGGTACACTATCCACAAGCGAGGGCATGTCACAATACCTACATGTTTCTTGCAAAGTGGGGCCTTATATGTTTTTTTTCCTGTGCACATGCACAGGCGGCTTCGCTTATAGTAGTAAGATCCATTGGTTCATATTTGATTCCCACCTTACTCCGTGAATACACGTGGAGTGCACATGGACATGTTTGATCACTCTCCATTCAACTGGCACCAAGGCCAATAGGATTGTCATGTGCACATAGTGTATCTACCATGTGTAGCACGCACACAAGACTAGCTTCGAGGCTTGGAATAGCTTGGAGCTAGGTAGGCTGATTGGCGAGCTGGGCTAGGGATGCAGTGACGGGCGGGCACCCAAGCGTGGAAGCCCAGCGACCGGCCAAGAGCCTATAAAAGAGTGGCCAAGGTCAGTTAGTTGGTCAGAGTCTCGCGAGAGCTCTGCGGCTGGTCAGGAGCCTGAATCTAGTGCAGACGTGCACCTGCTTCATGCAGCCGAGGTTGGCAGTAGTCTCGAGGCCTGCAAGGGTAGCTCTGTGGTGGTATGGGACGTCATGGAGTAGAGATTGGTTGGTGCGTATTGCTAGCTAGCTCAGCTCGTGGCTCGGTGGGGATAGCCAGGTCTTGTGGGTTTTGCCCACGGCTATCACGGTTAGGTGGTGAGTCAGGCCTACACCCCCTTCACGTTTTATGGCTTTGTTTTGCAGGTTTCGAGTCTCGTTTCAAGATTGCTCTACAAGAAGACCCTTGGAGATTTGACAGCTTTATTAGAGCGAGCCTCGAAGAGTGTGCAAGTTGGTAGGTAGAGAAGAAAGAGGTCCAAGAAAGAGGTATGAGTTCGAGATGACTGCTGTTTTTTCATGTATACTACTGTTTTTTCAGAATTCAGCGTATGGGTTCTTGTTTACATCGTTGCTACCCAGGTTGGGTTGTGGTCTTGGTAAGGGTCGATGTAGACAGCTTGTGAAGAGTTGTTTTTTGGCAAGGAGAGAAGCTAGAGAAATAGTCGGCTGTGAATCAACAAGCGAAAGAGAGAGGGAGTGAGTGCACGTCGGCTGGGCGTGAGAAATAGGCAGCCAAGCCAGTCGCAAACGGTGTGCAGTCGGGCGGCGTTTTTTTGATTTGCTACTGTTCGTCGCAGGTGACGGCAGCGGCCTTTCTTGCTGTCGAAGGGTGGCGGGCAGCCAGAACACGAGACTTTTTTTAAGCCCACGTTTTTTAAAAGCTCTTTCGTTGCTTTTCGTTTTTTTATCGAAAAAAAAAAACGTAGCATAAAAAAAAAAACAAAGAGCTACATTTTGAAAAAAAAAAACGAAGACAAAGTGGTTAAGCTTCATGCCTTTGGATGCCATTCTCCTAGCATGTGGGCACGCCTTTACCGACCTTCTAAGCGTTGCGTTAGATTTTACAAGCCTCTGTTCGGTCTGTAAGGTCAACTTGTGCCTGTAGTGCAAATATGACCTCAACTTGATACCTGTTAAGTTGAATTTACCAATGATTGCGCTATGCGTGAGGGGAAAGCGCTTCCCCGCGGAACCGGGATTGAAACCTACGACCAATCGGTTCGGAACACCTCAATTGCTGAGAGTATTGCCGTCCCTTCCGTTTTGAAGGTACAATTGTTCCTTATTCTTAACGCATACGTGCCAAAACCCGGGTACATAAATTATCGATTTCAAAGATAGATGGAAAATAACGTATATAACATCTCCTGGAGTTCTCTTGCTTGCAGCTAGGCTTTTCTCTCACTTTTCAACTTTTCCACTTCGCGATGTCGACCCAAGCTTTAGAGTTGGAACCTGCACCCGAACACGAAGACCTGCCGGCGCCTGAGGCCGTCGATGGCGATCTTTTCAAAGATTTTGTGACTAAATCTGTCATGTGCATGAATATGCCATGGACATTCTCAGAGATTATCCAGAAGAGGCAGCTAGAAAAAGACAGTTAGAACCAGAATTTAGGAGCATTAGGTGCAGAAGACGCTAGTGTGGACTTGGAGCAAGGCATGGAGGACATGAAGAGGATGCTGTCGGTTGCATGAAGGAGGTACTATCGGCTGGTTCTAGGAGCTGTCGGCTGTACCAAAGAGCAAGGCAGTTGAAGCGCATCATAACATGGCAAGAAGACCAATTGGCTGCAGGCGCATCAAAATATTATGAAGAAGATGCCAGTCGGCTGGCCGACCAGCAGGCAGCCAGCACTCCTATGGTCCAAAGGGGCTTTAAATAGGCACAAGAGCTCATCATTGTACTCAATTCATTCCTCTAGGGAATGGGTCTAGCATTAGGACAGTTTTTGGGTGTTTCCCACCTTTTATGAAGGCAGCCTATGGCTGTAGATTAGGAGTATCTTTTTGTACTATATGAATATACTGAATTTCCAGCATATCTCTCTTTCTACTCTCCCTTCTGTCTGCGCTTTTGCATTAGCATGTTCTCAGTGGTGTTTAGGGTTGAAAGAAGACCCCTAGAGCTTCCGCGTGTTACAAAATCTGATTTTCGGGAGTTTAAAGCTACTTTTGACACTTCTTTCGTGGAGCATCATGCATAGGTCGCCGCGCAGATGCAGACTTTGCAAAATTCCATCTCTTTATTGACCACTACCCTGTCTACTCTCTTGGGCATGGATACCTTGGCATCTACTTTAGGCCCCGACATCACTTCGGAGCAGTTTGGAGGTGAGCAAAAGTAGCGTACCAAGGAGATTGTGGACACGTGGCTACATAAGTGGCAGGTCCACTTTCAGTTTCATCCATATGACTATGACAAAAAGATTCAATTGGCAGTAGATTTCCTCTCGGGCAAGGCTTTGCTCCGGTGGAAAGAACTTAAACCTAAACCAACAACCTGGGCATAGTTTAAAGAAGTCTTCAAAAAGGAATTCCTCAAGAAGGAGAATGACTACGACATAGTTGCTCAGTTTGCCAGTTTGACCATGACCTCGCAGAACCTCACTTATGAGGTCTACCTCCAGAAATTTAGAGACTTGCAGATGAAAGCTACGAAGATGGGTTCTACGACTCTTTTGGGTTTCTTCGTAGCAGGATCACTCGACTCGTACCGTTTAACTAATGTAAAACTTTGGATGAGGCCATGCACTTCGCGCGTATTTATGATGATACGACAGTCTCTTTCAAAACCAAGCCCGTAACGGAGTAGGGAAACAAGCACAAAAGGAAATTCTCCACACCGATGACTAGTACGACATAAGGAAAGTCTTTAGACCAATCTTCGAAGAATTCTAACTCGACTTCAGCGAAGAAAAACCATCTCCTCAAGGCTTTGAAGCTCAAGAAGGAGGGACGTTGCTTTATTTGCGAAGAAAAAGGACACATGCGTAACGAGTGCTCGAAGAAGAAGGGTGCTAAGAACAACGCAGGACCCAAGACGAAGGCAGCCAACCAGTTGTCTTTGACAGGTACTTCAGTCACTGTACTTTTTCGCCCTAGTATATGTTCTGATTGTCTTTTCAACTCTTAAGGTTTTTGGCTTGCACGATCTTCTCCGAGTTTATGGAGAAGTGAATGGCCATAGAATCCACATTCTTCTGGATCCCGGAAGCTCACACAACTTTGTTAATTACAAACTTGTGCAGAAATTGGGTCTGGACACGACGCCTAACGATCATACCTACGAGGTACGCCTACCTGCGGGTCGGCGAGTGTGGGATCGAAAGGTGGAGAAGCTACCGATTTTGATTCAGGACTACAGAGATATTCTGGAGTGCTATGTTATGCACCTAGGGATTCGAATACCATGTTAGAATACGTAGCGGATATGAGACAAACAACTGAGAGCACATGCAACAAGACTCCACGATGAAGATGAGCAAACGCAAGAGAGAACCACCAGCCTGAAAACGCAGAACTAGGTGTGGAAGAACAAACGCAGAAGAGAGAGAGAGAGAGAGAAGCTGTAGGAACTCTACTACATACAAGATCCGGTACATATGATACAATCTAGTGTGGGGGCAAAACACTCCATATATATGGCCCTAAGTTGCAAGCCGACAGCAGGAGAACATGTCCATGATTGGGAATATCACTAGTTGGCTAGCTGTACTCAAGTCGGGCTGCACAAAACCAGTCGGCCAAGAGAAAGGAGCAAGTTGGGTAGCACATAACTAGTCGACCAGGAGTACACGAGCAGCAGCCCACACCCCCCCCCCCCCCCCCCCCCCCCCCCCCGAGCCAAACAAAACTAGGGAAATGGACAAATGAGGAAAAAATGGGGAACTACCTATACGGGCGGGCACACCCACAATGAAGGCCCTGATGTGTGATATGGACAGATAGGAGATGACTGCTAACAAGCTCGAGGATCCCGGACAGCCTCATTCAAGACCCCAATATATGCAGCAGGATAGAGCAGATGTGGGCGAGATCGGATTTTCTTTCAAGCTCTGTTGCATGCACATTGGATGAGGGCTTAGGGGAGATCAACAGTTTCTTGTAGGAGGCAGCCCAGAGCCGATTAGAGGGTTTCCGAGAGCAGGAGAGGAGTTTGAGGAGTCGTCTTACCTCTTTACAGCGGCTTCAGGAGAGGTCCTCGGATAGCTAGTGGATCAAGAGTTAGCTTGCCGGTGCTCGCACAAAGATTGGACCCATAGCAAAGAGGAGGGTGGAGTACAAGTATCTGTTAAAGTTATGCATCTCATGTGGGAACCACCTTTATAGATAATTAACTAATTATCATGTATAGGTCGGTCACCCTTGTGAGAGCATATAAATAAGCTCTATACCCACCATTGTAATCTCAACTTCATTGCTAATTAATATCAAGCTTGTTCGGCTCTCTCTCTCTCTCTCTCTCTCTCTACGTGTACGTGTGTGTAACGCTTCCGCAGCTAGATTCTTGACATGGTATCAGAGCCCTAGGCTCGTGATTCTCGGCAGCACCACGCAAGGAGCAGCAGGAGAAGAAGAAGGCGGCGATACACCTGGCAGTAGGTAGCAGAACGTGGAGAAGGCGTTGTGAGCAAGGTCTGGCGGTTGCAGGCAGGCTGTACACCAGTTGCATGGGCAGCAGTAGCAGAGGCGGTGGTTGACGTCTTTCTTTGTGGTCCCGCATCTGGCGCAAGGCAGGCCAAGCAAGGCACAAGGCAAGCAGCGTTTGGCGCAAGGCAGGCCAAGCAAGGCACAAGGCAAGCAGCGTTTTCTGTCTAGCAGGAGTGTATGCAAAGTGAGAGCAGCGTTTTTTTGTCTGGTGGCCAGCTTGGAGACACCAAGAGAGCAGCAAGGCTGAGCGGGCTAAGCTGAGCACAGAGGAGCGAGAGGAGCGCGTACAGTGGAGGTGGCAGCGACAGCACATACAGTTGAAACATCGTTCCCATGCACGTTTGGAAGGTTGACCTTGAAGAGTGGACCTCGATGGAGCGTTCACATGTTGAGCGTCGACAAGATTCTGGCAGGGGTACCTGGTGGCGATTCTCAAAGAGACTAGTATGTCTATATAAGTGGACCAAAGAACAAGAAAATCCGAGAGCCTTGATGAATTTTGGCGGGTGTTTCCTAGCTACAACTGTGATGGACTCTCCATGCATGAGCAAAGTATTTGATTTGGCTATGAAGCGACAAGGATATCTGTACCAGTGGACATGTGTACAACAAAGTTTCCGTGTTGTGGAGTTGGTTTCGAGACTCAGATCCGAGGACCCTAACCATCACTCTTTGGCAGTTTCCAGTTCACAAAGGATAGTTTTCTTGATAATCAATTGGTTGACATCGAGGTTGCGGATGATTTCCATGCTAACATCTTGTGGCAAGCCATTTGGACCAGGGTTCCCATTATCCAGGAGCAGTGAGACTCTTTATCTTCTTCGGGCTATTGCAGCAGAGGGGGATTGGGAGGTGTCAACTTCAACGTAACTATGGAGATACTCCCCTCACATGTTTCAGCCAGAGAGAGGCACGTGAGGGGGAGAGGGGGCTAATCAAAGCTTCCATCAGGTGTATTGGAACCGTGTGACGGAGTTCAAAGCACATGCATCTGGCGAGAAGAACGGCTTGACAACACTATGGACGTGCTTTTGTTTGCAATTCTAATTAATATCAAGCTTGTTCGGCTCTCTCTCTCTCTCTCTACGTGTACGTGTGTGTAACGCTTCCGCAGCTAGATTCTTGACAGTATCATGCGAGGGCCTCTTTCTAGACTCAGGCGGGCGACAGAGTCATTGAGGATTTCTTTGAGATAGTTGGCCCCCACCACAGGAGGAGAGACGGTATTCGCAGGTTGCGTGGCCAGGATGGAGCTATTGTTTCAGTTCCCCGCCAAGTGATAGCCATCGCCACAGACTTTTTTCGATCCTTCCTCACTGGTGCCCCAGCATCTCCACAGGTAGTGGACCCACGCGAGAGGGTCTAGCGGCATTCGAGGGAGGTGGTTCCCCCTTCTCTTCGGTCATTCTTATTGACACCATTTACTGCTGAGGTTGGCAAAGGCATTGACAGCACTTCCCAGGGGCAAATGCCCAGGGGGGACGGGCTTCCGGTCTCCTTCTTTCTTTGCCATTGGGACCTCATGGAAGGTGGCCTTCGAGCTGCCTTGAATGAGATTATGATCACAGGTGCCATGCCAGAGAGGCACTCTGTCACCATTTTCAACATCTCCAGAATTCATGTCTGTGGATGGGTTTTGGATGCCCAAAAGATCAAGAATGTACAAGCTTTGGGAATGGGAGATTATCCAGTAGAGAGGACCGAGTGTCCGTAGCATGGTCCAGGCACTCGAGACGGTTTCTTGGACACAAAAATGGGTTTTGGAGCTCAAGTGTCAAGTGGAAAGTATGTATGGCGAACTCTTGAGGATTTGGGGGAGATCGAGCAATGAAACAGGTTTCTACGTGGTGCTTACATGTATTTCTCATGTGGTGGAACACACAGAGATTATCTCCTAAATTTTAGGGAAAATTGCTATTTTTGGCAATCTTTGATGGAATTTCCTGTCGCGTCATTACCTCCGGAATTCGACAGAGATCGAGTATTGCCAAAGCGCCGTTGTGAAATTAGCTATCATCTGGGATATTTTTAGAGCTGAAGATTGTGGAATTTTTGGCCTTTTGATTTGGGACATGTGGCAGATAAGAGGATAAAAGTGAGACAATTGTTCTCACACTTGTCAATTCACCTCTACACATGGCATTGTAGCCTTTTCTTGCTTATTTTGAATATGAGAGAGCTATCTCTTGGGCGAGTTTGAGCTTCAAGCAGGTTTTTGGAGGCTGAAAACTCTGATTTTTCTCCATTTCTCTTCATTTCTAAGCCCACCATAGCCATATCCAGCTTGGGAAAGATGATTTTCACTACTCTACACCATCTTGCACACCCCGGATGGCTGTTTTTCAGCAAAACGGTCCTAAAGCTTGCTGAAATTTCTGGTTTTATGTGACATACAGGCTGTTATACTAGTTCATGCGCTCATGGATGAGCCACATGGGCTGGTTTACAAGTTTTGGCGCTCATGGATGCGACATACAGGCTGTTATATAGGTTTTTGAGCTCATGAATGAGCCACATGGGCTGGTTTATAGGTTTATGAGTTCATGGATGAGCCACATGGGCTGGTTTACAGGTTTATGTGCTCGTGGAATAGCCATATGGGCTATCATACAAGTTAATGTGCGTATGGAAGAGCCATGTGAGCTGTTATACATGTTTGTGCGCTCTATGTGGTGTCAGTTGTGCAACTTTTATTTTCAGCTTTGTGGATTGTTGAATGGTTTGATTAAATGCCGAAATGTTTAATTGTGCTCATGGTCAAAGAGATGCATACCCATTGCCGCGCTTCCCAGGCGAGTTTCATTGGTATCAGAGCATAAGGCTTTCTCTCATTCTTATGTGAGAACGATCTTATTAAGGTGCATACTATGGCCATTGGTAGGATTATACGTAGCAATACCAGGCATAATGGAAAGTGAACATTATGGTTTCTTGGAGTCTGTGAGGAGGCGTCTATCTGCTATCTTTGTATTATGGAAGCTGCTTCTCAAGCTTAAAGCAAGCTATAATGGAGTTCTATTTGTCTCATGGCTCCATGATGTTTTCAGCAAAAGAAGAAGAGCTAAGTATTCTTTAAGGTTACAAAGCTATTACTTTTTGATTCTTCATGGTTTATGTGTTTTGAACACCTAACCCTTGTGTGTAAATTCAAAGAGAAGTGTTGTATGTTTTTCTTGAATGTGTTGTAGGAAAAATTCTTTGCGTAGCTAAGAAGCCTAGAATCTAGAGGTCATCTCTATTGTGAGCACGATGCTCGAGGACTTCAATATATGACATGGTTATATATATATGGTCATCTTTTGCATTCTTCAGTATGACGGCTTTATGGACTTATGGCTCCCTTTAATGGGATGAATTCTTTTCATGGCTCCCTTTATTGGGATGGATTATATCTAGGGAGATTTCTTTCTTGGACGAGATTTATATAGACATTGGGCTTCGCAAGCGATTTCTATGGACGAATCTGCCTGAGTTTATGGAGAAGAAATATTTGGATATCTCATCGATATGATGCTTTTATGGATAAAGTCTACCTCTACTCCAAGGTGTGTGGTCAGCACAGAGCATGTGGTAAGAGTTATGGTATACAGGTCTATGGATTCATGGGCTTCTTTTCTAGGGATTTGGATCCATCCTCAGGTTTATGGATCATGTTTATGGCTCCTTTTACTGGGATGGATTATTCTTTTTGGCTCCCTTTATTTGGGATGCATTGGACTTATGGAACTCATCATGTGTAGTGTTCTCTTGTCTTACGTGCTCTCTTGAAGATTGTTTCTACTATGCGTGGGTGGAACAATAGAGAGCAGATGGAAGGGAACATGGCACTTCAGAGAATAGTGTCAAGCACAACATACCCTGTGTAGCGTTCTCTTGTCCTACGTGCTCTCTTGAAGATTGTTTCTACCATGTGTGGGTGGAACAATAGAGAGCAGATGGAAGGGAACATGGACACTTGAGAGGGTAGTGTGAGTTGGTGGCCGAAATGCCTATAAACTATGTGGAGCAGAAATGCTTATGGAACACCAGACTATGTATACTTGTGAGTGACTGTTTTATCTTATTACTTGAGCCCACCTCTCATCCAAGGTGTATGGTTAGTGCACCAACACAAAGTGCAAGTGGTAGAGTGGACATGACGCCTAGATGGTACGGGACTTATGTCTATGCCAAGGGTCATGTGGGCTGACGTCCTGTTGGCAAGAGACTTGTTTTGTCTCGCCCATTTACTTGGGACATGATTATGATATCTGGACTTGTGGGACTGTTTTGTCTCGCCTATTTATTTGGAACATGGATTTTTTCAGCCATATTGGAATCACATCTCCCATCTCACCATGCATGTGGATTCGTATTGGGATTGTGAGAGGACAATTCGATGAACACTCCACCATACACGTGGATTCGTGTTGGGATTGTGGAGTGAGTGTTTCATTGTTTCCACACCAGGCTCGTTGATCAAAGTTGGGATTGTATGGGAGAACATGGGAACTGTTGGGATTGGGAGAAAGGATTGCTAGAACTATGGAGAACCAACATTTCTGTCACCATGGTTTGTGCTCTTGAATGGCACTAGTTTGTGTGCATAGCACATGTTTCTGTGTGCGAGACACTAGTTTCTTGTGCATGGCACTTGTTTGACTGTCTTAGCACCTGGTTGGCGATTTTCATTGGCATATGATTATCTCATTGATATTGGTTATTGAGAAACAATTGGCTCTTGTGCTTGTGTCTAGCATATCTTCCACGGAATTCTTGCCTACTTGATGGGACATGGTTATATCTTGATATATGGTTTGAAGCTTTAAAGTTGAGGACAACTTTTAAGAAGCTGGGAGGAATGTCACCATTTTCGACATCTCCAGAATTCATGTGTGTGGATGGGCTTTGGATGTCCAAAAGATCAAGAATGTACAAGATTTGGTATGTATGGCGAACTCTTGACGATTTGGGGGAGATCGAGCAATGAAACAGGTTTCTACATGGTGCTTACATGTATTTCTCATGTGGTGGAACACACAGAGATTCTCTCCTAAATTATAGGAAAAGCCATTGTTTTTTGCAATCTCTGATGGAATTTCCATTCGCGTCATTACCTAAGGAATTCGACATAGATGGAGTACTGCCAAAGTGCCGTTGTGAAGTTAGCTATCATTTGGGATATTTTTAGAGTTGAAGATTGTGGAATTTTTGGACTTTCGATTTGGGACATGTGGTAGATAAGAGGATAAAAGTGAGACAAGTGTCCTCACACTTGTCAATTCACCTCTACACATGGCATTGTAGCCTTTTCTTGCTTATTTTGAATATGAGAGAGCTATCTCTTGGGCGAGTTTTGTTGGGGTAAAGGCGTTATGCCCACCCTTATAGTGTGTACAAGCCCATAAGTTATAGTACATAGTACACTTAGTACTTTTAATGTACTAAGTGCACTATGTGTACTAGTGCAATATACATGTGTGATAGGGGAGTCACACACTCATGCCTTATGAGTTGACTTATCCCCACAACTCTCTCTCTCTCTCTCCCTTCTCTGTGTGTGTCTCCCACAAGTGAAACCCTAACTGTTTCTCCCCTTCAACTGGTATCAGAGCCTTCAGTTCCTTCGAGGAGAAAGAAGTGGGATTTTCTTCTTTCATGTTGCTGAGGACAAGGCAGCTGCAATTTGAACAGGCTGGTCCACAAGGCGGGCGTCAACAGGCTGCTAAACGTGAGCGAGTACGTGTAGCGCAAGCCAATGAAGGAGGCGGCGGAAACACAAGCGAAGGGAGCCCGTCGACTTCAGGCGTGTAGGCTGGCTCTAGGCGAGCGAAGAAGCCAAGGACACGAAGGCAAGGACGCTCACTGGCGGGCGTTGAACCATTAGCGACCTGTGCTAGGCGAAGTGTTGGGCGGACAGGCTGACGGGCGGAACAGAACGGACCTTTTGTCCTTGCTGTCCCAAAGCGTAACAACGCTTACGACCAGCGGCGCTCGCAGCAGGTGAGGTAGCGAGGAGGCCAGCGAGGAGACGTCCACGAGGAGAGCTATGCAACCTAGCATCCGTACACGCACAGCAATCTGAAGGCCCGCACGTGGGAGAAAAGCTCCACCACTCCTCTGCGTGAGATTTTTTTGAGAGCTTTTCAGCAAAATTCTGCATTTGCCCATCGCCAACCCCACAGTGAGGAGTTTTCATCAGCACAATCTTTCTGCAGCAGCACCAAATTCATCAACCCGCCTGCAAATCAGAGAAAAATCAGAAAATTACAAGTATTTTCCTCATTTTTTTTTTGGATTTGCAATTGAGCAAGTACAATCAACAATTGAGCAGATACAGGTGTCGAATTGCTCAATTTTGAGCAAAATTGGCAAAATTGGGTGACATTGGTCACAATCAGGATCAATTTGCAGGAAATTGGTCACAATCAGGATCAATTTGCAGGAAATTGGATGTCGAAATTTGGGGCTTTTGATGTAATTGTGCAATTAAGCACTCATACATGCTGTATGATGTGAAAATCGCACATTTGGGCAAAATTGCAGCAAATTGCAGTGCAAATCAAGGGGCTTTTGTGCCGATTTGGTTGATTTGCATGCAGGCAATCGCATTTGATGCTGTGGATAATGTGCTGATGCCTTACAAGCACTCAATGTGCCTGTGAATCAAGGGGCTTTCATTATTTGGATGTATATGTGGCCAGGGGGAAGCATCGTGAACACTCTGGATGCCTTCATGTGCGTCAATGTACCATGTATGATCAGAAATTGATCTTAAATCAAGGGGCTTTTCAAGTTCGTATGCTTGTTGAGCTTGGCAAAGCAGCAGGCAAGACATTTATGCCTTGAATCCTCAAAAATCAGCTTGCAGTCAAGGGGCTTTTGCCCAATTTCTGTTCGGGACTGTTTTATGCAGTGTTCGGGACTGTAAAAGTCTGATTTTCACTCATTTGGACAGCCAGGAGAGCATTTATTGCTACTGTACCTGCTGGTACAGATTTGGCACAGCTTTGTGCAAGTTTTGGCATGGCTGTACACTGTTTTGAGTGACCAAAAGGTTCAATTTCAGCTGCTGTACTTGCCGGTACAGGTTTGGTACATCATTGGTGAGCACTTCGTCCTGCTGTACAGTACTTTGGAAGGGCAATAGAGCACATTTAAGGTGCTGTCCAAAATCTGCAGCAACCAGATTTTGGTGATTTCATCACATAAAGTGGGAGAAAAGTTGCATTCTTGCTTCCGCAGTGGGAGATAAAGCTTGGGAGAACAATTGTGAGCACTTTGTGTGCTTTTGGTGCAGTGTTTGCACATTTTGCAGGGAGTCAGGCATTGACAGGTTGCATATTGCTATGGCAACCACAGGTGAGAGCTCTTCATTGCTTCACATCAAGAAGCTTGAAGGTTCGCATAATTATGATATTTGGCAAACCCAGTGCTACAATGTGTTGCTTCAGAAAAAGGAGCACAAGCCTATCAAAGAAAGGGGTGTGATGCCCGCTTCTCTTACTGCTGAAGAGTGGGAAGATATGGATGAGCTGGCAAGATCTACTATCATGTTGTCTGTGTCAGACTCATTACTTTTCAGCATTCGTGAAGAGAAGACAGCTTGGGGAATGTGGCAGAGATTGCAGGACTTGTATGCCCAACAAAGTGCCTCAAGCAAAGTGTATTGGTTGAAGAAACTCATAGGTCTTTAGATGAAGGAAGGGGCGTCTATGACAGCCCATCTCAATGAGTTTAATGGTATTGTCAGCCAAGTTATAAATCAAAAGTTGGCAATGGACGATGAGTTCAAAGCCACTTTTCTGTTATGCACTTTGCCAGAGAGTTGGGACGCATTTAGGACAGCCACTAGCAATTCGCATGCTATGCTGTCATATGCAGATGTTGAGGGTGCTCTTCTTCAAGAAGAGATGAACAGAAAAAACAACTCTGTTGGAAAGTCCAATGCAATGAATGCACGTGGGAGATCCCAGCAAAGGGGAAAAAGCCAAGAACGGGGAAGGAGCAAGTCTCGCTCCAAAAAGGATTTGGAATGCCATTATTGTGGCAAGAAGAGACATTAAAAAGCAATGCTACAAATGGAAAAATGATCAAAAAGAAAAGGGAAAAGGCAAAGACAAAGAGAAAGATGAAGCCAAAGATGTAAAGCCAAAGGGCAAAAGTGGAGTCAAGATTGAAGAAATCAATGTGTCACATGCAGGTGGCAGTGAGGATGAGGTCCTATTTACTTCTTCACTTGATGCCCATTCACTTCTTACAGGTGGTCATGGTATGCACTCATGGATCATTGATTCAGGTGCCTCCTTTCATGTCACAGGTTGCAGAGACTTGTTTGTCAGGTATACTGCTGGCAATGAAGGAGTGGTTTATTTGGGTGATAACCATGCATGCAAGATTCTTGGCAGAGGTGATGTGAGGCTTGTGTTTTCAGATGGCTCACAGCTTATGCTCCATGATGTCAGGCATGTGCCTGAGATCAAGAAGAACCTGCTTTCTACTGGACAGCTTGATGATGCTGATTATGTTACCACATTTGGTAGTGGAAAGTGGAAAATTAGTAAGGGCTCACTGGTTGTTGCTAGAGGCTCTAAGGTGGACACTCTTTACTTCATGCATGCAGGTGTTTGTCACCATGCTAATGTAAATGCAACCGAGCTGCCGGAAATTTCTATGTGGCATAGCCGGTTGGGACACATGAGTGTCAAAGGAATGGAGCAATTGTCTCGTTTGGGTTACTTGCCTTCTCTAAAGTTTTCAAGTTTTTAGTTTTGTGAGCATTGTATATATGGTAGGCAACTACAGTGCCCCCACAAGAAAGCTCTTGGACAGAAAGATGCTCAGTTAGAGCTTGTGCATACAGATGTATGTGAGATGCCTCAGCTTTCTTTGGGAGGGGCAAAATATTTTGTGTCTTTTATTGATGATGCCACACGCAAGGTGTGGGTTTATCCTCTTCGTTTGAAGAGTGATACATTCTCAGTGTTTGAGAAGTTTGTTGCTCTTGTTGAGAATCAAACTGGCAAAACACTGAAGGCTTTGCGTTCCGACAATGGTGGAGAGTATATGTCCAAACAGTTTCAGGACTTTTGTGATGCTAAAGGCATCAAGAGGGAGCTCTCTACTCCTTATGATCCTCCACAAAACGGGACAGCAGAGAGGATGAACAGGACCATACAGGAGAAGGTCCGTTCTATGTTGTCACATGCTGCATTACCTCATGGTTTTTGGGCTGAAGCTGTTATGACAGCCGTTCACCTTATAAACAGGTCACCTAACACGAGGCTTGGTGGGAAAGTGCCAGAAGAAGTATGGACAGGGAAGCCTCCGTCATACAAGCACTTGAGAGTGTTTGGTTGCGTTGCGTACGTGCACATACGCAGGGAAATGCGCACCAAACTTGATCCTAAGTCTCACAAATGCATATTCCTAGGATATGGTGACAGAGGTGAAATGGGGTATAGACTTTGGGATCCCATGAATAGAAAGATCATACGCAGCAATGATGTCATTTTTGATGAAACATGCATGTATAAGGAGCCTGCAAGGCAACAGGAGCCTGGCAGAGTCATCTTTGATGATGATGGACATCATGGACAACAACCAAGGGCTGTAAATCAGCCATTACAGCAGGAAAACCAGCCCTTAAATGGTGCTGAAAATGGTCCAAATGGACAG
Organism: Cibotium barometz; assembly: GCF_041138505.1. Classification (NCBI taxonomy): domain Eukaryota; kingdom Viridiplantae; phylum Streptophyta; class Polypodiopsida; order Cyatheales; family Cibotiaceae; genus Cibotium; species Cibotium barometz. Next base: position 65,520,550 of record NC_141049.1, read on the forward strand.
CCAGAGATGGCAGAAGATATCCCTATGGATATACCACAGTTGGAGGAGATACCGGGCATGATATTTCAGCCTTATGGCCTGGAACAGGAGCCACCAATGAGGGATATGCAGGCTGGACAGCAACCTGCAAATGATGGTCATTGGGTACGGAGGTCCACAAGACCCTCCAGAGCCCCTGACAGGTTTGTTCCAGGGGTTGACTACTTGATGCTCACTGACTGTGGGGAGCCCTCATGTTACAAAGAGGCTTTACAGAGGGCAGACAAAGCTCTATGGGAGCGTGCCATGAAGTCAGAGATGGATTCTCTGCATAAAAATGGAACTTGGAAGTTGGTGCATTTGCCTGCAGGCAAGAAGGTTTTGCCATGCAAGTGGGTATACAGGCTCAAAGTTGCACCAGATGCAAAGCCAAGATACAAAGCCAGGTTAGTGGCTAAGGGCTTCAAGCAGGAATATGGTGTGGACTTTGATGAGATATTCTCTCCAGTGGTCAAAATGACCACACTTAGAGCTGTGTTGGCTTTGGTTGCGCATGATGATCTGGACTTGATTCAGATGGATGTGAAGACTGCTTTTCTTCACGGTGATCTCCATGAGGAGATATATATGCAGCAGCCAGAGGGTTATGGAGTGAGTGGAAAGGAGAAGCTTGTATGCAAGCTGAAAAAGAGTCTTTATGGGCTCAAACAGGCACCAAGAGAATGGTATCATAAATTTGATACATTCATGAAATCTCAGAAATTCAGGAGAAGTGACATAGATCACTGCTTGTACACCAAGAAAGCTTTGGATGGCAGTCTATTGATCCTCATCTTGTATGTTGATGATATGTTGATTGCCGGGAAATCTCGTAAGGAGATGGATACCTTGAAGCAGAGGCTGCATCAAACCTTTGATATGAAGGATTTGGGTGATGCAAATCACATCTTGGGTATGCGGATACTTCGGGACAGAAATCAGCATGTGTTGTATTTGTCTCAGAAGGAATACATTGGCAAAGTCTTGCAGAGGTTCAATATGGACGGGGGGAAGAAGACTAGTACTCCTTTGCCTCCATATGTGAAACTCAGTGCTATGGACAGCCCACTGTCAGATAGAGACAGGGCTGATATGGCCAAGATTCCGTATGCTTCAGCTTGTGGCAGTCTCATGTATGCCATGGTTGCTACTAGGCCGGACATTGCATTTGCAGTGGGAGTGGTTTCTAGATACATGGCCAACCTTGGCAAGAAGCATTGGGAAGCAGTGAAAGGTGTCATGAGATACCTGAAGGGCACACAGGATATGTGCATATGTTTTGGCAAACAGGATGCATTAGTGCATGGTTACACGGATTCGGATTATGCCGGTCATCCAGATAACCGGAAGTCTACTACCGGTTATGTGTTTACATTCACAGGAGGTGCTGTGTCATGGATATCCAGGATGCAGAAGTGCACAGCCTTATCTACTACAGAGGCCGAGTATATTGCAGCCACAGAGGCTTGCAAGGAGGCATTATGGCTATCTCGGTTAGTGGTTGATTTGGGATATACAGGGGATATTCCATTGTTGCATTGTGACAGTCAGAGTGCCATCCAGTTGGCAAAGAACCCTGTCTTTCATGCAAAGACGAAGCATGTGGATGTGAAGTATCACTTCATCAGAGAGGTGATAGAGAACAAGCAAATTCAGCTTGTTAAGATTCATACGGATGACAACCCGGCTGATCTGTTGACAAAGAGTTTGCCTCCGGAGCGGTTTGCTCATTGCAGACACTTGATGGGCATTGGATGAGGCCAGTTTCAGCCTTGATATGGCCTTGTATATTATCATGTACATGCTGATTTTTCTTTTCCTTTACTTAAGGGCACTTTGCGTTTAAGTGGGAGGTTGTTGGGGTAAAGGCGTTATGCCCACCCTTATAGTGTGTACAAGCCCATAAGTTATAGTACATAGTACACTTAGTACTTTTAATGTACTAAGTGCACTATGTGTACTAGTGCAATATACATGTGTGATAGGGGAGTCACACACTCATGCCTTATGAGTTGACTTATCCCCACAACTCTCTCTCTCTCTCTCCCTTCTCTGTGTGTGTCTCCCACAAGTGAAACCCTAACTGTTTCTCCCCTTCAAGTTTGAGCTTCAAACAGGTTTTTGGAGGTTGAAAACTCTGATTTTTCTCCATTTCTCTTCATTTCTAAGCCCACCATAGCCATATCCAGCTTGGGGAAGATGATTTTCGCTACTCTACACCATCTTGCACACCCTGGATGGCTGTTTTTCAGCAAAACGGTCGTAAAGCATGCTGAAATTTCTAGTTTTATGTGATATACAGGCTGTTATACTAGTTTATGTGCTCATGGATGAGCCACATGGGCTGGTTTACAGGTTTTGGCACTCATGGATGCGACATACAGGCTGCTATATAGGTTTATGAGCTCATGAATAAGCCACATGGGCTAGTTTACAGGTTTATGAGTTCATGGATGAGCCACATGGGCTGGTTTACAGGTTTATGTGCTCGTGGAATAGCCATATGGGCTGTCATACAAGTTTATGCGCGTATGGAAGAGTCATGTGGGTTGTTATACATGTTTGTGCGGCTATGGAAGGACATGTTGGATAGCCATATTGGATGAAGGACAGGTTTATGATTGTATATGGATAATCCGGCATCTCCCATGGGGAGAGTAAGGCCGGCACTCAATATTTCTCCTTGGATAATGAAATACTCCAAAGGGGGGGGGGGGGGGGTCGGGTCCATTCCAGTCTCTATGTGGTGTCGGTTGTGCAACTTTTATTTTCAGCTTTGTGGATTGTTTGTGATTAAATGCTGAAATGTTTAATTGTGCTCATGGTCAAAGTGATGCACACCCACTCCTGCGCTTCTTAGGCGAGTTTCACTCTCAGAGGGCTTGATTCACTTGATTCCCAAGGAGGGTGGTGACAGATTGGAGATCCGACAGTGGAGACCCATCACCCTTCTGGGGACAGCCTATAAGATCTTGACCAAGGCCATCAGTAGGAGACTTCAGCCTTTTCTCCCAAACTTGATCCATGACACTCAGATCGGCTTTGTTCAGGATCGGAGCATTCTGGACAACATCTTTACCTTCTGGGGGGGCGATAGCTTCGGCCATGATGCGGTAGTAGGATCTCATTGTGCTACTCCTAGACTTTGAGAAAGCTTATGATAGGGTGGATTGGAGCTTTCTGGAGGGCACTATGAGCCGGATGGGATTCCCCATGGGGTGGATTCGTGGAGTCTCAGGACTTTACTCAGCCTCATAGAGCTAGGTTCTCATTTAGGGAGCCCGTGGTGACAGATTCTCCCTCTCCTGCTCAGTTAGACAGGGCTGTCCTTTGGCACCTTTTGGTCCACTCACTGACAAACATCACTCTCTTGAGCAAATTTCCATGCATCTTTAATCACTGTAGGCCACGAGTAGGCTTCCCAGGCCCGTGAACTAGACATTCATAGCAGGCAAACACACGAATACAGGTCACGTAAAAACAATGTCAAGCATGCGAACATGTGTGCATGTGCACTTGATTTATGGACAAATCTCCTGGTCGTGGAACATGTACGGCACTGGCATTTTCGAGCACGAATTTGGCACATCGGAAAGCGCGGAACTGGGACCCAGAAAACATGATCCACACTGGCCACATTTGGGCGCGAGAAACTGGCCACATTTGGGCACGAGAAATTGGGGAAGACCATATAAATGGCCAAATGATGACATATGCACCAATGCTCCTAGTCGGCCAGTAGTAGCTATCGGCCGGCTGTACATGACTACCATGTCACCATTGCCACGTGTTTGACCCTGTCGGTCGGTTTGCTCTCTAATGTTTGGCTGTGCCCTCCATACTCGTAGGTGTGTCAGAGAGTAAACACTACTACTAGGCTTGGAGGTGATCTAGACAGATTGAGAACGACCCATCCCAGAGTCCATTCCAATATCCGAGGACAAAGACGAGTCATCAAGTGAACTTCAGATTTTTCACTCCAAATCCATTGAAAAGGAGGATGAGATGAGCGATTCCACAATGGTGTCTACCATGCTAGCTGAGCATCCGGAGGCATAGGGGCTAGTTCTAGTGTTGGCAGTTCCTAAGGAGGTTGTGGTGGAGACATCATTGGAGACAATAGGTCTAGTAGCCATGCTATTGGAGTTCGGACCCGGGTGTGGAGCAGAGAGCGAGTTTGCCAGAAGATCTGTACCGGGGCAGAGCATCGGTTGCACCCGTGCTCTGCTCTAGGTTAAAAAGAGATGTCACGTGCACACTCTCCCGAGTGTGACATGGACATGCTTCTACCCACCATTAGCCAGCTCAGAGGTCGAGTACATGGCCGGATTTATGTCTTTGTAAGGGCTATTGTGCCATATCATTGTAATATTGTCCACGTGCCCAATGAGCAGTCCAATGTGAATAGAGTTATTGGGTTATTGTGTGAACACACTTAGTTGGACATTATTATTAGGGTTGATGGAGTTGGCAGCCAAGTCACCAATATTAGACACTATAAATAGGAGTCTAGTCCATAGCCATATTCATTCATTGATCATCATTGAGTCATTGAGAGCTCATGAGCAACGCTACCAATGAGTATCTCTTTTCAGCATTGTATATACTTCATATTAGTAATACATGGTAGATTAGATCATCTCTCTATTGTGTATTGAGCATGAAGAAGAAGTAGTTTGTACATGGGTTTAAGTCTTTGATTAGGTGCTAATCACAATCAATCAATTCATAAACACGCTTTTGCAAGCACCCATGTTAGGCCCCCACACATAGTTGTCACCGTATGGGAATTTTTGGGATATCGTACGATAAAATACGGTTTTTTTAAAACACTTAGAAACTATGGAGCTTCAAGCTTGAATGTGAGGGAAGGTTTTTTTTTTTTTGGGGGGGGGGGGGGGGGTGTGGAAGAGTCCACAATGCTTGAGAAACCAGAACATGGAGATGTGTCTTTGTTAGTTGGATCTCCCAATTGTCTCCAAAAAAGAGCCTACATGGGTAATGCAATACCAAAGGTCTCCCACTGTAGTGTTTATGACTAAGGGACCGTCCTTGCACAGATACGGGAAGTGCATCTAAGGTGATAGGTTTAAGGACTCCTTTGTAGATCAAAATGGCATTGTCTAAATCCTCTCCCTCGTACATAACTTGAGGATTTGACTGTCTAGCCTACCTATACCAGGGATCTCCAAGTGATGTAGCAAGATTCTCTCGTCATCCTACCAATTTAGTGTACACTACCAGTCTACCATGTCAGATTTTTTGGTTCTCTCAGCAACCCCATATGGAATGCTGAGTAGACACGAAAGTTGCGAAGTATTGGAGGCATTTGGGATCTTCATTGAGCAGGATTTCTATTTTTGTTGAGCATTTGGGATTTTTTTCTCAAGGTGGGGGGGGGGGGGGGGGGGGGAATAAAAATAAAAAATCGTACCGTACAAAACCGAACTGTACGGTACGAATAGTACCGGTACGAGAAACAACCATGCCTCCACGGGCCTTTTGTGAAGACACCAACAGTCCAACTCTGATCATGCCCTACAGATACATAGATTGATGGTTTAAAGATGTCCACTGGAGGAGGTTCCAGCTCCCAGTTTGTACCATACAGGACAAGAAGATTCTTCTTGGAGATCATTTTGAGCATTACAACTTGGCAAATTTGGCGTTCCAGATGAATGGAGGTTATGAAGGGCACTCAGACTTATCATATGCAGTCTCTATGCATTATTTGGTCTGATATCGTCCACACGGTGAGGATGACTTGGATGAGGACACTGACTCCAGACCACTATGGCTCATGGATTGTTTTTTACCCCCTCTCCTACTGGTTTATCATAGTGTTATTATCTCCCTGAAGGGCTTCCCCAGTGGTGTGTTCTAGGTCGATTATGTTTTTAGCACTTCGCCTTACAGAGGGTTTTAGCCTAGTTGGTGTATTTTGTCATACTTAATAGGAGTCTCCTTTTTTGAAAAAAAAAACTGAGAGGCTGAAAATTCAATTTTTAATTCCTGTGAGAACAAAAAAAAGCTCTTAAAAGATACACTTTAACACATCTGCTCAAAATGATGCTTTTAGTTGTGTGTTCGTTAGACCTTGTATCTCAAGTTCCTTATCAAGTTGTACCTCTACTTGCATTTTCTATTAGCCCTTGCATCTCAAGTTGTACCTCTACCTGCATTTTCTCTTCTGAATTAAAAATAGTGCACTTGAGAAAAGTGGGATGAGAACGCTCTGTTGTAGTTTTTAGTAAGGGTCCACTTTCATAAAGCCGAAAAGTCTCTAAATCAAGAATGGTGACAAAAGAAGTTTAATGTTTGTAGTAGTTTTGTAACCTTGACTGGGTGTCTCACCTTGCAGGAAGCTTCACTCAATGCTGAAACAAAGCAAATTGTTTTGGTCCATGGCGGGGGGTTTGGAGCTTGGTGCTGGTACAAGTTAATAGCCTTACTTGACGAGGCAGGATTTACGGCTAATGCAATTGATTTAGCTGGATCAGGGATAGACTCAACTGATCCAAACTGTATCTCTTCCCTTGAGCTTTATGTGAAACCCCTTACCATTTTCTTGGAAATGCTTCCGGAAACTGAGAAGGTTTGTGCCACAGTGATGTGGTGATGAACTGATATGTCTCATACTGTATGCATGTTAAAAGCATGTCCTATATTTTTCAGACTAAATGTGCCGAATCTTTTTTGCACATTATGGTGTGTTTCATTTTGATTACTTGGAACGCTTTCTTTTCAGGTGATGCTGGTTGGCCATGATTTTGGAGGTGCATGTATATCATACGTGATGGAGAGGTTCCCTCAGAAGATAGCAAAATCTGTCTTTGTCTCTGCAACCATGGTTGCAAATGGACAAAGAGCTTTTGATGTTTTTTCTCCCGAAGTATGCTCCCGCATAATGAACATAATGTGTGCGTGCACGTGTGCACACTGCATGTGCATGTGTTGTGCGCATGTTTTTTTTTTTGGTTTGTTTTTTTTTTTTTTGGGGGGGGGGGGCGGGGTGGGGGGTTGGGGGGTTGGGGGGATCGTGTTGCATGTGTGGGCACTCTATTTGTCTCATGCTACAAAGTCTATGTGCAGGTTGTTACTCCAGATGATTTGCTGCAAAAGTCCCAAGTTTTTTTATACGGTAATGGAAATACACAAGCTCCTACAGCGGTTGAGTTCAAAAAAGATGTTTTGAAGGATCTACTATTCAATCAAAGTCCAGCCAAGGTTGAGTATTCCATCATCTTGTTTCTCAAATTGTTAAGTTTACCCTTCTTGAGTATGTCAAGGTTACGTGTGTTTAATTTTTCCTTTCTAGCATTGCCCAGGACTACTTGCTATGAGCTTAGAAGATGTTCTGAACAACGGTGCAATTGTGCAGGATGTAGCATTGGCGATGACGTCAATTAAGCCAATGCCGTTTGCTCCCATACTGGAAAAGATCTCTCTTACACCTGAGTGTTATGGTAGTGTACCGCGTTACTACATTGAGACAACAGATGATTGCGCCTTGACCTCAGCAGTTCAACAAAATTTGATCAAGCTCAACCCACCAAATCAGGTGTTCAGACTCAAAGGCAGTGATCATTCTCCATTCTTCTCGAAACCACAAGGTTTATTCAAGTTATTATTGGAGATCTCCCAAATAAAGTCAAAATTGTAAGCATAGTGGCCATCTGAGGGACGGCTTCGATTTCAGGCATCAAACCATTCTCTCTCTCTCTCTCTCTCTCTCTCTCTCATAATTATAGCTTCCATTCATGATTAAAAACTCCTACATTTTGAAGTTGCTTTAAACGGGGTGATACATCTATGGCTTGATAAGCGCAATGCATGAGAGGCTCTCCCTGCTATACTTGAAGGGCTGGAGTTGGTGCCAGGAATATGACCATGCTTGATTAAAAAGCTTTGGTTCCAAAGATTTCCCAGATTGTCAAGGGGTTTCTTATCTTTTGAATCATTCTAGATAGCTAGCCTTGAAATATCTAGATGGTGTAGGGTTCCAAGTCTTAATGGTAATCTGTACTCTTTACTTCTTTCTTGAGCTCGAGTTTCAAATATACCCCATTGAAATCAATCTCTTGGAAAGGCAATGGAGATATCACAGCAAGCACATGCAGCAAAGTAAAACCCATGCACATAAGGCACATGGACTACAGATGTGAAAGAACATGCAGGCTGCTTCAACCATGAAAAGAAGCATGCTAGCTCTTAGTAAAGTTGAGTTACGTTGAAGGTACTACTGTGGAAAAGACAGGCTTATTCGACCATAAATACACGAGGTAGTGTACCTGAGTGTTATGGTAGTGATACCGTGTCAATGTTTTTTTTTTCAAGAACATTTTATGCCAGCTTTCTAAAAGCAACGTGAAAGTAAAGGAATGTTAAGGTTGCCTTTTTGTATATTCAAGGACTGTGGCTGTTCAAATTGCTTCACTTCTTAGATTGGATTGGGCTCACTCATTTTTTACATTATTAATGTTTTTATCCACCAGTATATGGTATACAATGAATCTTGAAGTAAGGGTGACAATCTTTTTTTTTTTTCCCGAGAAAAGATCCTTTCATTAGTTATATAAAAACGCCCGTAGGGCTACAAAAGATCTCTCCTGCTCCTAAGAGAGAGAAGAGCAGCGAATACATAATGGCAGCCCGGGAGACACTCCCTAGGTGCTGCAAAATACAAGCATCAGTGTAAAGAACTGAGCGGCTAAATCATACAATAGGGGGGGGAAAGAGCCAAACAGGTGGCCTGTAGTGCCAACGGGGGGATCCCGTGTGTAAGGTGTAGAACGGGCCACAACGCCAAGTGGTGTGAAAGGCCTGGCGCCGTAAGATCGCCTCATCCGAGTCTCCCCGGATGCGGTCGTACTGTCCTCGCAGGGTGTGGATCAACTCTTGCCAAATCCCCCGTACAGTCTCTGCTGGTGGCTCCAATCTCCCCTCAAAGGCCGTAAAGCACCGGGCCCTCCAGGTGAACCAGATGGTGAGGCTGCTGAGGAGCTCCCATCGTAAATCCCTCTCCTGTGTCCAGCTGGTGGACGAGAAATCCGGTGCCGGAACCAGGCGAGGCTGGCCCCTAATAAATCTGATGGCCTGACTGCCCTGCTCCATCTCATAGCCCATAGCAGGCCCTGACGAAGTCGACCAAGCAGCGGCACCCCACGTAAACACACGCTCTGGAGAGAGGGGGGCCAGAATACGCAGCATCCGCAACCAAATCTGCTGTGCCTGAGGGCAGTCCCAAAGGCAATGTCTCTGTGTCTCCATAGGGTGGCCGCATCGGACGCAGGCCGCTGGAAGACCGCTGTAAACAAGCCAAGTGCCAACTGCTGAGCCCCTGTGGGCGACCAGCCACTGAAAAGCCGAGATCCTGCGGGCCTGCCGACTAGCCCAGAGCCGAGCCCAGAAATCCTTCAGGAACTCCTGTGAGAGTCCCTGCAATCGCCAATGCCCCGCTGCCGCTGGAGAAACCGTCCTCCTCGCCGTCAAAATATGCCGTCCCAGCCGAACAGTATACTGGAAAAAGGTGATCTCTGTGGCCTGCATAAGGATCATGCCACTCGTACTCCCCGGGGTCCCACTGTAGCCGGGCCAAGGGGCGCGCTGCATATGCCCATATGCGCCAATCCGGGAGCATATCAGCAGGGTCGGGGTCAATATGCCACTTCCGAGAAGCGGCAGCCACTACCCGAATCCTCTGAAAGGTGCACTCTGCAACCAAAGGCGACTCCACCTCCACTCTCTGGAGTCTGCCCTCATCCTGAATCTCATAGTAGAGGCATCTGCCATCCTCAGTGCTAGCTCTGACAGCAATCAGGATCTCCAACTGTGTAAAGGCTCCCATCCACCGTGGGGCCACTGGCTCGAGAGGTGTGAACCACTCCTCTGTGAGTGCCTCCTGTATATCATCCCTCATAATCAACCCCCCTCTGAAGTGACTCAGCCTCTCCACCTGGATCTCCTCTGGTAGACTGCAGAAAGCCTGCCAGTCTCCAAAACTACGAGCTGGGCCTGCCGCTAAAGGTCCCCAGGCTAGACGAGGCCGAGAACCCAGCATATGACCCTGCTCCGTACGAACCGCTGGGCTCCAGATGAGCGGCTGCCTGGCCCGCTCCTCAACACAAGAAGGAGGCCGCTGAGAGAGCCCCGGTCTCAGCAGCTCCCAAGCTCTCAGGATACTAAAAGCAAATCTGTCCTCCCATCCTCTACTGAGGCCTGTCCTCCTCATCTCTATGAAGATCCAGCGAATCTCTGGTGCCCAAGTACCCCCTGCAGGGGGCGCCCGAGCCTGCAGTCGCTGCAAGAGGAGCTCTTTCCAAGGCTCAGTGCCTGGAAGCAACCCCCGAACAATAAGCTTCCCCAATAAGGCTCTACTCTGATCGACTGGATTTATAATGCCCAAACCGCCCTGAGCCAGCGGAAGTGTAATAACTACCCATGCAACCTTTGCCCGAGCTGGCTGACCGTCCCGCCCAGACCACAGAAAGTTCCTGATCAGCCTCTGTACCTGGCTGATGCAAGAGCTCGAGAAAATCCAGCAAGACGTAATGTACCACATGGTCGCTAACAGCACCTGATTTGCCACCACCACCCTCCCAGCCAAGGATAGTCGAGCTGTACTCCAATACAATAGCTTCTTTCGAATGCTCAGAAGAAGCGGGGCAATCTGCTGCTCAGGTGACAAATCGAGGCCAATCTGGCATCCCAAATACCGCACTGCTGTGCCTGGAGGAATCCATCTAAAACCGGGGTCCGGGCTCCATGCCGGAGTGGGAGCACTATTGATCCAAAAGGCCACTGTCTTGCGCCAATTGATCAATGCTCCCGAAGGTGCACTAAGAACCTGGAGCGACTGCTCAGCCCGAATAAGATTGGCCTCTTGGCCATGCAAAAATAAGCCCGTGTCGTCTGCAAACTCAGCATCAAGCAAATCCTCCCCCTGGACTGGGAGCTGAAGTCCTCTCAAACCAACCTCCTCTGCCGTCAAATACATACTCATAGCCTCCGCAAAGAAGAGAAAAAGGAAAGGGGCGAGAGGACACCCCTGACGGACTGATCTGGTCAGCTCAAAACTCGGCCCCTGTCCTCCTGCAATCAGCACCTGGCTGCGAGCTGTGGAATACAGAGCTGCCACCCCTCTGATCCATCCTGGCTCAAAGCCTAGGCGAAGCATAGTGCCCTCTAAGAATCCCCAATCAACTCTATCGTATGCCTTCTCAAAATCGAGAAGCATCACGACCAAGTCCTCTCCAAGAAATCTAGCTCGGGCGGTCGCCTCCCAGAAAGTAAAGATGTTGTCAAGGATACTGCGCTCCTTGACAAATCCTGTCTGAGTAGCATGAATCAACTCCCCCAGGAAGGGCTGGATCCTCAAACTCAAGGCCTTTGCCAAGACCTTGTAGACAGTATTGAGGATCGTAATAGGCCTCCAATGCCGAATGTCATCTGATACTCCCTCCCCCTTGGGGATAAGATAGATCAAGCCCTCTGAAAAGCTTTGCGGCATCACCCCAGTGTCCAAAACATACTGAAAGCCCCTGCGGAGGCCTGGCCCCAAAAGGTCCCAATAGCGCATAAAAAAGGCCGGCGTCAGTCCGTCCTCCCCTGGGCAACTATGTCGCGGCAGGACCCTCAAGGCCTCGGCAAGCTCAATCTCTGACAGAGGCGCACCTAAAACTGTACGCATATGGTCTGTGACCCTCCTCTGCACATGGGCCCACACAGTCTGTCTGCAAACATCTCGATCCTCAGTGGCAGGCTCCGCTGAAAGCAGGTCACTATAAAATGCAGTGGCAATGGCTCTGATCTCCCCGAGCTCAGTAGCTACCGATCCATCCGGTCTACCAAGCTGGCGGACTCCTGCTCGCGCATGACGGGGTCCAGTGATCTCAAAAAACTCCCCAGTCACTCTATCACCAAGCTGCGTCCACTGAGAGGCCTGACGACGATAGTAAAACTCATGTCTTTGCTCCTCTACCTCTCTAACCTCCTGGCGTGCCTGGCTCAGCTGGGACGCCACCCACTCGCATGCAGGCTGCTGCTCCTGAAGGCGCTGTAGCGAAGCAAGGCTGCGTCTCAGCCGTTGCTCTCGCTCGCGAATCTCTCCCAGTCGTGTCAAAGCTGCAGCGTGTAGAAAAGAGCTAAGATCAATGAGTCCCTGGGCACACTGGCCCGCTGCATCCTGGTCAGAGCACTGACTATCATGCCAGATCCTCTCAATGTCCTCAGCGAGACTGGGATCTGCAAGTACCCTCTCTGGGATCCTCAACTGCAAGCTGGGCTCCCGTGTCCCCTCCTCCAATGTCAATATAACTGGCGCATGATCTGAAAATGAGGTGCCAGCGAGAATGCCGACGGAGCCCCCTCGCTCCCCTAACCAGTCGCCCACATAAAAGCGATCAATCCGTGATAGATTAGTCCCTCCCTGCCGGCGATCCGACCGAGAGAAACTAAGACTGTCCTGAGACCGGGAGAAAGCCCCATGCTGCCATGCATCAGTGATCCTCAGTGACATGCAAAACCGGTCCCAAGCTGCAAGCTCCGTGCCGTGCACTGTAACATGACTGCCTCCCACCCTATCTGCCGGGTCCTCAAGCATGTTGAAGTCTCCCCCAACACACCAATGTGCGGCCTCTGGCAATGCATCTGTAACCTGAGTCCAGAACTCTGCTCTGGCACTAGCATGATTGGGCGCATAGATGTTGAGCACACCCAATAGCTCATCATGCATCCTCAGAATGACATACTGTGCTCTACCAGGCACAATGATCCCTCGATCCACAATGGCCTGCCGCCATGCATCTGCAATAACCATGCATACTCCTCCCTGTCCACCCAAAGGACCAAACCCTGCAGACCAAAAAGTGTCCCATCTACCAGGCATCACCGAACCATATCTCCGGATCCTGCTCTCACCCAAGTGGTGCTTCTGCATCATCAAAATGTCAATGCTGCCACCAACCAGACATCTCTGAAGCTCCTGCCTCAAGCAACCTCGATAGCGTATAAAGTGTGCTCCGCCAAGGCCTTGTACATTCCATGAGATGATCCTCATGGATGCCCTGCTGAGGTGGATGCTGTCTCAGCCGTACGGCGGGCCTTCGCAAGCGGCTTGGATGGAGAGTAGTCCCCATCCGAACGGCTGCGAATCTGCCCACCCGGTGTACTGCAAGAATCCCGGATCAGGCGCCAGTGGCTGTGGCCCATGGCGATTGCCTCCTGCTCTGACAGAGAAACCTCGTGTATACTCACATATCCAGGGTCGCGTGCCAAGTCTGCCACTATGCGCACGACCAAATGCCGAATCCCTGAGGTATCCACACTCCCGGGATCCAAGAAAAAATGAGCCAACTCCCAAAGTCGGCCTATCACATCTGTCACCTCCAGATCGCTCATGTGGTGAGAAAACTCAACTGCCTGAGTCTTCAAAGTGCTGAGAGCGAGCTCAAGAGTCCACTCCCGATCACAAGGTCCACATAGAGGGAACGAGAAGGCCACCGTTGAGTCTAGTGCCTCCTCCCCGCGGGCCGGAGGTATCACTACATGAACTCGAATGGGTGCTGGCTCATGGGGGCCCTCTGCTCCAAAAAGCCGTGTGAAGGTATAATCAAAGGCCTCCGAGCGCTGTCTAATGCCAAGGCGACTCAGCCGACTGCGGATAGATGAAATCCGTGAGGCCCTAATCGGCATAGGTCTCCTCTGTGATGCTCGAGCGAGGTCAGTGCTCAGCGCTCTCCGGACTGCAAGTGAGCACCAGGGAACTGCCAGGGTCTCCCGGGAAGGTGAGGCGGGCGGAGGGGGAGGAGGGGGAGGCGAGGGAGGTGGAGAGGGAGCCGCTGCCGAAACCGGAGCGGGGGCGGGAGGAGGCGATGGTGGAAGCGAGGCGGTGGGAGGGGACGGGGGTGGGGGGGGTGAAGGAGGGGGAGCTGGCATCTCCTGGTCCTCGGTCGCTGCAGGGGTCTCCTCCTGAAGGGGAGCAAAGCTGTTCCTCACGGGAACCCAGTGAGGCTGAGACTGTGGCTGTTGCTGCAGCGGTCTCTGGGCGTGCTGCTGTGGCTGTCTCCCTCGGCGGCGCCCATGTCCAGGCTGCCACTCCGAGGTCTCTGTGGCCTGAGCAGGTGTCCCGGAGGCAGCCTGCCGAGCCGATTCTGTGGGCGGTCCATCAGTAGCCTGCTGCTGTGGTGAGGGTCGAGGTCTCCTGCGAGGGCAGGCCTTGGCCAGATGACCGACCTGCCTGCAAATGAAGCACTGGTTCGGGAGCCCCGAGAACTCCACTCTCTGATCTATCCACCCCCCCCTATCCTAGGTAGCTGAATGACCTTAGGAAGGGAGGAGATGTCAGACACCAACACTCTGACCGAAGGTAGCCCAGCTGCTCTGGCCACCACTGAAGCTGCTGAGGGGCCCGTCTCTAGTACCGAGCCCACCAGTGCTTCGAGCCTGGAGAGGAGCGGAAGATACTCCCGGCGGAGACCAGGTAAACAAACTGTAATATGGAAGAGGCGCTCTCCCTGCTCCGCCGCTGCTGGGTCAAATCCATGCTGCCAAGGTCTGAAGAAAGCCCGAGCACCCCTGATGTCCAGAGGACTCATGGCAAGGACCTTGGCAACGCTCTGGGCGGCCTCGAACTCGATCTGATAATGGCCCCGGCCCAGGAGCTGTACATCCAGGATCTTGCTCACATCTGCAAGAAGGCGAGCCTGAAGAAGATCCCTGATCTCCCCTCTGCTAGGGCGAGTGCCGACAATACGGCAGATGGTGGAGTGAGCCTGGAGGCGTTCCACCTCTGCGGTTAGGCTCGCTTCCTCTTCCGGCGAAAGAGAAAGCCTGATGGGGATGTCCTCGGGGGCGGGCGAGGGGGCTGCGGATGAGTCCCTCTGAGGCGAGGCGGGAGGAGTCTCCATCAGAGTCTGAAGCTCAGGCGAAGGCGAGGCGAAAGCGGAAAACCTGCAAGAAACGGGCTGCACACAAAGAGGCGGAAGACCGGATGAAAATGAAGAAAAAACAAAACCCTCTAGGGGTGAAAATCAGCACGAAAGAGGAGGGAGGGGGCGAAAAACGAAGGAGAAGCCCTGAGGGGGGGGGGGGGGGGGGGGGCGGCAACAACGCGAAAGGGAGGGGGGGCGGGGCGCTGATGAAGGGAGGCGGGCGCGAACAGGCGAAGAGGTGGGGGGGGCGAACAGGCGACAAAGGGAGAGGGGGCGAACAGGCGAAGAGGGGGGGGGGTGGGCGAACAGACGAAGAGGCTAGGCGGGGGTTACCAGATGGCGAGGAGGGGGGAGGCGCAGCAGCGAGGAAGGAGGGGGCGCAACGGCGAGAAGAAGGGAGCGAAGGCAGGTGGGGGGTGGAAGGAAGGGACGCGAGGGAGGGAATGCGAAGGGCGCGCAGTGCAGGGTGGAGGCGGGAGCTTCAGCGAGCTACGATATTCATGAATCCAAGGTCGTAAGGGTGACAATCTGATGCTTCATACTCGACAAATGTGGGATAAAGGCCTCTATAAAATGAGTGCTAATGCTCTTTCTTAATGTTTACACATTTCCTAGTAGGGAAAGGTGAAACTTTGTTAATGTTAGCTCCTTCACCATGGCAATGCTTTTGCTAACACAAGAATGACATGTTCTCGTGGGTTGGAGAGTTAAAGGTAGAAATCCAGCACTATTTTGCTCGTGACATTGAAATATGGACCTTCGTCCATGTTGCATTCTTATTCTCTTGTTGATTGGAAAGTTGTGCACCTGCACATACATCTATTTGAGTAAGATGTACCTACATAGGTTGCATGCCTTTTTTGTGTGTAGAATCTCTCTTGGATGTATCCACAACAAATGAACACAATAGTTCCTTGAAGCATCCCTTACTTTCCAAATGGTTGTGGTTTTGTGTTATATCAATTCAACCTTGATTTTGTGCTGATCAATTTCTACCCTGAACAAGGAAAGATACAAGTGCCAATGGCCAATCCTAGAACACACAACACCGAAGCATCTAGCATATCATTTTAAATTAAGTAGTGGGGTGTGGACAGTGGAGTTTGGTACTTGGTGTTAACCTCAAGAATGCTATTTGTTAGCACCTTAAGTAGTGGGGTGTGGACAGTGGAGTTTGGTACTTGGTACTTGGTGTTAACCTCAAGAATGCTATTCGTTAGCACCTTGGTATTGCTCGACTTGACTTGGGCGAGTAGTGATCGTGGATAATCAATGCTTCATGGATAATTGATGCTTGCCTAAGGTGAAAAAGGTTAAGAGTTCACCTTCCTACTCGCGAACAAGATATGGAATGGGTTTGAGGATCGCCAGGTAGCTTGCGGCTAGTGCCAATCCTAGACTACTGGGAGTGTGAGGATCGCCAGGTAGCTTGTGGCTACCTTTAAGCAGTGCCAATCCTAGACTACTGTGAGTGTGTCTAATCTACTTGCTATGTCAGGAAGGCTTGGTAGTTAGGATCAACTCATTGCATGTTATGTCCTAGCTCATAGAGTTAGTAATAAGCATATGACACATGACATGATGTAAATGTATAGTACGAATGACACTTCATTGTATTACATGGTGAAAGATGTATACAATTGTATGGCAAGGCTTTCACGAGCTACAGAGTGAGTGAGTGAATTGACCGCATCTCGGTATGAGGAAAGGATCGAGTCCATACAATGGTTGGGTCTCACAGCTGCCAAGTGCCAGGGATAGGTGTGAACATTCAATTGATCAAACTGTCGTTAATTGGTTGGCTCGTCCGGGAATCTGAGGCTCGTCAGCTGGGATTTCATTTTGGTATCAGAGCCTAGGGCTCTTGGGATAGGTTTTGGTATGAGAGCTGGGATAGGTTTAGCTTTATTTTGAATTGCTTGGTTAGCAAACAATTAGAGGTATTACTACCTTATCAAATCTTAGTTAGCAGCCACTATCCTCTCTGTACACAAACATCGACCGGCCAATCTTGAATGAAAATTTCCAGCAACATGTTTTTGGTTGTTTGAACAAATCAAATTTGGTCCTGTCTTCTGCTCTCTAAGCACATAACCGACGTGCTTGTCTTAATAAGAAACACTAAAAATCCAATCAATTGATCAAAGAGAGAAGGTCATATTCATTTACAATCCTCTGCAATCCTCACGCAACCAGAGCACTCTGTCTAGAAGACATGTTTATTCTATCAAGCGTGGCCTCTTGCCTGCCTATCAAGCATGTGGCGATCCCCTGCTTGCCGACCTCAAGCCAGACCCTTTAGCACACGAAGAGAGGCGGCTATCATCTCAGTGCAATCTACACAGTCAAGGCAAGCAGCGCACTCCCAACCGGACAGTAGCAATCGACGTCGTGTTTGTGCCAGGGTGGTTCCCCCGCACTCGATGATGTAGTCCTGCGTGTGTGAGAGAGAGTGAGAGGTATCAACGTCGGCATGAGGGCATATATGACCAACGGTGGGACTTGAACTTGGGTGGATCGTGGCCTTTATAACAGAGGGAGAGAGGATTCAGGCTGAGGCTGGGAAAGTTGTTGTGTCTTTTTCAAGCTAATATGAGATATATTTGGCAAACATTAAAAAGTGGCTAAATAAGTGGCAACTAAAGAATGTTTTTAATTAATGACTTAGATTTTTCCACTAATTATGTGTCTCTATTTTTGTCTTGTTTTTATTCCACTTTCATTTGACAAAGCCATTGATCATTTATGCATCCCTAGGGCATCACCTCATGATATCCACATACCACTTAATTGCCAACGTGACCGTCCGATAGTATCATCATGTACATTTAACATATATGTTTTTTTTTGATACCCTTACCACAATAATTGTAATTGTGTTTATATTTAAAAAATATTTTTAAACAAAAAAAGCCATATTCACAAGCTCTTAAGCGCATCTATATTCATGCGAGTCCGTGGAAGATTATTATTTTTGAAAAAGATTAAAAAAAGCCATATGCACGAGTTCTTAAGCATGAGTTCCTGGAAGATTATTCAAGAGCTCTTAAGCACGGCCAAATGCCATATTACCCTTATCCTAAACTAGCAACTAATAACGTGAGAGCACAAAAGCATATGTACATCGTATTGATCCACGAGAAGAGTAGTACGCATAATACCAACCTTAGAGTCTTCTTGATGGAGAAAGATAAGCACATTGTTTGTGCCAACTCAATGATGCTCATGTCCTTGGTTACAGACCCTTAGGTTGCACTCGCTTCGAGGTGGATGCCTTGGAGGATGTATCTCCTAGGTCTTGGTTGGGATGGATTTGTTAAGAATCATGGCGTCCTAAGTAATGGCTATGGAAGCTTGCTAACCCTAAATGCATAAACACACTTAACCTAATCTATGGTGGGTGATACCTAGATGAACACATGGGGTGTGTGTATACTAACTAAGAATTGCACTTAAGCTAATTAGGTTGTAAGATAGATTAACTTGCACTCATAGAGAATCTTAAGATGCTTGTATGTTTCCATTGCTTGAAATGTTCCCTTTTATATGGGTGAATACAACATTGGCTTTCTATCTCATGTGGGATAATTCAGCTTGCTCATGTGGCTTCTTGCTGTGGATAATGTCTTCTTTGGCTTACTCAACTCACTCCCTATCTCTTCCTTGTGCTCAATGGCACTACATTTCTCATCAGGATTACCTCCACATCCTTGTCCTATAGATTTACTACTAAGGCAACTGCCTCAAGGCAAGATTTGTTGATGTAGTGGTGTCCGGACTTATAGAGGCGGTGAGTATTACTCTTCAATGCAAGCATGAATTGGGAGATAAGTGACTTATTATCAAGTCTTTCTTGAGAACTACATCACATGTGGAGATGTTTTACTTTCACAATATAATTTATGTTGGGTTCCTTATCCTCTTGCTTGAGGTTATAAGGTTAAGCCATGGGACTCCACTTTTCTTCACTTGCACTCAAAAAGGATCTTGTAGTTGGGTTTTTCCATTGGATTTAAAGATCTCAACCACTGAGGCTTTGCCTTCAAGGCAAAGACCAAAAGAATAAATCTTTGTGAGGTTATCCACTCTCTTAGAAGCTTTGCAAATTTCTCTTTCTGTTCCAAGTATTGGAACATGATCTTCATTCCCATCAAATTTGGTCATCAACTTTGAGATTTGGACTTAGTGGATCTTGCTTTAGGGCTCTATGCATAGGTGCAATGTGCATTGAAACCCTCTTTGTTGCTTCCCTTACCATCCTCAATATGTCAATTATGTATATTAACATGATGGTAGTGAGCCCTAATGTTGTGGTTGTGTATGAATACTAGAACTAGGGTCATAGTCCTTCTCATGTCCCCTTGAGTTTGACTGGGTTACTTGGGAATCCTTGGGACTTATCGACCTCAACTAGTGCTGCAGACATTAATGACCCACCTGGGTGATAGCATCACACTTATTCCACTGGCATGGTTGATGAGATTATGGTTTATATGCATCCAGTGGGAATGACAAGTTGTGTGACAATCACATTTGGATTACTAGAGTATGGCATAGTTATAGCACTAGTTCATATAGTTGGGTTCACACTATGGACCGACCATTATAAGTTATAGTAGTAGGAGAGTACTTTCCCTTATAGTATATGTACTCTTATCTCTTTATGTTAATGGTTATAGAGAAGAGAAGAAGATAGAAGAAAATCCAGCTATCCATCTCTCTCTTATGTGTTGCTCTCTCTTGTGTGTATGTATTTGCTTACAAGGAATTTTCCCTCTCCCTCTTCCTCTCCCTCTCCCGTGCATTCTCTTTATGGTAAAGAGCTTCGGTTTGTGTAAGAGATAAGGAGGTAAGCAAGAGGTAAGAACAAGGTAAGTAAGGAAGTTATACAGGCGTACAGATATTTTCATCTCTTTCCCTCTTTGATTTTGGAGCAACACCTTTGGTAGTTGTGAGAGCTACATGCAGACAGGGAAGTCGTTGTCTCAGATTGAGGCATCCTCCTAGGTGAAGGAAGAACATATGTGCATTTCGATATGAATTAAACATGTATCGGGGCCCATTTTTTAGCTCCACAAGGCACTCTGCGAAGTGTTGATTTTGGTTGTGTATGCCTAATTTCTAGCTCGGTGCAACGTTGGAGTAGAAATTTGGTTATAGGATAGTCTGCAGAGAATCTAAGTGTTAAAAGTATTGGCAGATGTATGTGTATATGATTGGTTCACTTATACTATGCTGTATAACAGGTTTATAGTACCGCATTGTTGGAGATTATAGGTTGCAATAAGTTCATAAGTTTTTTTAGAAAGCACCATCTAGTAAGTTGTTGTTGTGGTAATTATGTCTGACAGTCTATCCCACATTGTGAGTGAAAAGTTGGACAAGAATAACTTCTAGATTGACCAATTTCTTTATGGAAATATGATATTAGGAGTTTATCAAGGTGAATAGAAGCTAGAGATTACTAAAAGAAAATCCAACAATACAATAGCAGGTGCAGGCATATAAAGCATGGTGAAAGAGCGAGAAAGGTGCTATACTCTGTCAGTATGAGAGAATCTATGATTATGTATATACAAGATGCATGAGGCTTGGAACACCTTGGTGAAGATATACAACACAAACACCCAAGCTCAAAAGATGCAGCTAAAGTAGGAGCTACATAATGTGAATACTCAATGAAGGTTAAAGGGATTGCAAATGTCCTTACTTTTATTAGATCACCATGATGATGATATGGTTTGGGTGACCTTGAATGGTCTTGATAATGAATACCATGATGATGAATGGTTTTGGGAGCCTTGAATGGTCTTGGCAAGGAATATGACCAGTTCAGACCTCCATTGGAGTTCGAGAGAACTTTCCTAATTTTTAGGAACTGATTGCTCTTCTCATCCATGAGGAGGTGAATATTAGGGAAGGTTCATTCTTTGGAAATTCAAATAACTGGGCAGATACAGGGAGATGTAGAGGCATATCATCATTCTAGAGACCGAGGTGGGGGCCGATTTGGAAACAAAAATCATGGCAGAATGACAACATGAATCAAATTTATAGACATCCACTCTAAAGGCAAGGGGGAGCCAAAGAGGCCAAGATGGCTGGAAAAGAAATCAGAGTGCAAATAGCAGAGTGCTATTACTATGGCAAACCAAGAACATGGCAAAGGACTGCTATAAAAAGAAAAATGATGTCAAAAGTAGAAAGTTACAAGAAGACAACTATGTATCATCAAGTAAACAAGGTGGTGATGATACAAGTGAGCAGTTATTTATGATGCAACACTTGCTCAGCTCCACAAAATGATCTTCTAATTCCCCTTCATTGAGAGAGGAAAAGATGGTGTATGACTAGTCTAAGAACCATGTCTACCTCGAATTTGATGATTCCATCGTCAGGGTTGATCTTGTGACTAGCTGTGTACATCCTATGGGTAGTGGAGGACTTTTTGAAAATCGTTCGGACACCACTACCTCATTCAACCCCATTGCAATATTGCTATACTTGTAGAGAAGAGACTGATTTAGGGAAGGACCCACCCTACAAGGATGCTGAAAAACAAGCTATTGATCCTTAAGATGATCCGATAGGTGGGGAACCAAAGGATATATATGGGTTACACTTGATGGGGTGAGGAGCTCCCTAAGGTTGCGCCATTACGAATGATTCGTGCTCTACCTTCTGATGTCAAGGGAATTGGTTATATAGTGAACTTGAGTCCACATGGGATGACACTGACACAAGCACCAAATTATAATGGTGAGGAGTTTGAAACAGAGAGCGGCACCAACTCCTTAGCTACTACTACAAGAAAAACAAAGCTGACAACATCAAAAGAAATAGTGAAGAGTGAAATAGAAACTGCAAGGGGTAGCTCTGAATCTGATACTGATTCCCAATCTGAAGAAAGGGAGGAAGTTCTTCAAAACAACAAGGAGCATCTTTGAAAATGGTGGAGACATAAATGCTATGCGGCCAATCATCATCGAAGGCTTCAAGAGAGGACAACTACTATCCAATGGCTATAATATGTTGGCGCATTCAATGCACATTGCAAGTTTATTGACAAATGGGGAGAGGAATTGTAAAAAGTTATGTATTGCAACCCTCCTCCCACACTGAGTTGATAACCGAAATTGAGGTCACCGATGAGCTGAAGCTTAATCGTTCTGCTAGGTGGAAGAAGAACAAAGAGTTGGCCCAAAAAGAGAAGGAAGCGAAGGTTGTAGTAGCGAAGGTAGTTGAAGAAAATCACAAGCCAAAACCTAACTTGCGCCCTACCCTAAAGAACTATAAATCTTTTACAATTGGGGACCACAAGTTAGTGTTTTATAATGCCACACAAAAACCAACAAGTGAGGCAGAGGGAGTATATGATGGCCGAGTTGAAGTAAAAGAAGTAGATTTGGCTGAACTTGGGGAAGACCCTAAGCCATAGTCTTCATAGCAAAAGACCTCACTCCAGATCAGGAAGCTAAGTTCATTGATCTCCTCAAAGAATATAAGGATTACTTCATGTGAACTTACCATGCTATGAAGGGAGTACTTGATGAGGTTGTGCATGACACAATTCCCATGGTACCAAATACTAAACCTATCTATTAGCAGCCTTATCTAATGAATCCAAAGTATGCTAAAATTAAAGAAGAGATAAACAAGCTTATTGAATGTGGATTTATCTATGAGATTGAACATTCGGACTGGGTGTCACCCATAATGGTTGTGCCTAAAAATAATGCAAAATTATGAGTTTATGTCGATCTCAAAAAGGTCAATGATGTAGTAATAAAATGAGATCACTACCCCTTGCTGTATTCAGAACACTTACTCGAACCAGTGGTGGATGGCAAGGAAGCATACAGCTTCTTAGATGGGAGCCAAATTTCTATTGCTCTGAAGGATCAAGCTAAAACTGCTTTTGTTACATAACACAGAGTTTATGCTTATAGATTTATGCCATTTGGCTTGACAAATGCATTAGCCACATTCCAACTACTTATGAACATTGATGTAAAGATTTTCTAAAGATGTTTCTTGAAGCTTTGTTAGATGATTTGTGCATTCATTTATCATGGAAGGATAATTTATCCTGCTTAAAAAAGGTATTTGAATGATACAAACTTTATCGCCTATCTCTAAGCACATTGAAATGCCAATTTTGGGTTAAACACGGAGTCATCTTAGGACATATAGTGTCCAAAAATGGGATTTTCATATATGAGATTAAAATCAAAATTATCTTGGAATTACCCCCACCAACAAACTACAAGGGATTCTAAAGGTTTATGGGGACATGTAGGCTACTACAAATGATTCATCCTCTTCTATGCCGATATTGCAGGTCCCTTATACAATCTTATTATCATATTTGAGTGGACAGAAGAATGCCAACAAACCTATGATATGTTAAAGAAAGCTTTGGTTAGTGCTCCCTTATTAACGAGTGCCAAACTGGGATGTTATCTTCCATGTACATATTGATGCTTCTAGCTTTGCAATTGGATGCGTCCTAGCCCAGCCAAGATAACATAAACTAGACTATCCCATATGTTTTACTAGTCAACAATTGTGCGAGGCTGAGATAAAATAGACCACCATGGAACATGAAGGTTTAGGAATGGTATATGTTGTGAAGAAATTATGACATTACCTTTTAGCTAATAAATTTGTTTTCTATGTTAATTCATCAAGCCTTGCTATACCTTGTCAATAAACCTCGCTCCACAAGAAGAATCACTAGGTGGTTGTTTATTCTTCTTGAGTTTGATTTTATAGTGGTGGTAAGACTTGGAAAGAAACACGTCATGGCTGATCATCTATCTTGTTTACCTAATGGTGAAGCACCAATTGGAGTAGATGATGATCTACCTAATTGTTGATGGCGGCTGGGCTCCCATCTCCCAACCATTGCTCTCCCCAAAAACCTAGCCGGAGGAGATATCTATGACAAGGTGACACCACGCCCTATATATAGCTCTTTGACTTCCCATGCTCTTGCATATGGGATAATCCACAACTTCCAGTCATGCGATAACCTGAGAGTAGCTACAGGATTTGCCACCTCCAACACCCTCCTTCAATTCGAGCACCTCAATCAAACAGAGGTTGGGATTGTTTGAGGACCACACAGGCCGAGCTCTGATACCATGTCAAAGTCACGCACAACAGGCATGCACACCACCCTAGGACACTGAGCAACATCGACAGCTGGGCTCCCATCTCCCAACCATTGCTACCCCCAAAAACCCGGTCGTCGGAGGAGATAACTACAAGGGGCCACCACACCCTTTATAAGGCTCTTCGACTTCCCATGCTCTTGCATATGGGATAATCCACCACAACTTCCAGTCATGCGATAACCCGAGAGTATCCACAAGAATTTCCACTTCCAACACTGATGCTATACTGTGAGGCTATACTAGAGTGGATTGAGAAAATTGTTAACTTTCTAGCTAATGGTTTTCTAGAGGCAAAGAAGCTAAGGAAAGATCTAGAAAGGAAGTTTCTTAAAGAAGTAAGACCTTATCAATTGATTGTTGGAACTTTTTATAGGAGAGGTGAGGATGACATATTAAGGTGCTGCCCCAAGGAGGATTCATACTTACACATCATCGAACAAGCACACGAAGGGGTAGCTCGTGGGCACTTTTCAACATATATTACTGTAAGAAAAATACTTCAATCGGGATATTGGTGGCCCACACTCTTCAAAGATTATGCACTATTTGTCAAAGGATGTGACGAGGGCCAATAATGTGCTAAACCACAAAAGAAGGATATGATGCCCTTGCACCTTATTTAAAAATTAGAACCCTTTATGAAATGGGGCATTGATTTTGTGGGACCCATCAGTCTTGCTGCACGTAACACCCAAGCAAGGTACATTTTAATAGCTACAAATTATGTCACGAAATGGGTTGAAGCAAGAGTTTCAATAAAAGTGGATGTTGTGGCTACAAGTAAGTTTCTTTATGAGAATATCATTACTCGCTTTGGATGTCCTTTCGATCTGGTGGTTGAGTGACCAAGGGAAACATTTATAAATGATATAATTCAACATCTCACCACAACATTCATGATCTCACACCGCATGTCCACTCTATACTACCCACAAGAAAATGGTCAAGCTAAGAGAACCAAAACAGTCCTCATTTTCATATTAACAAAAGTTGTTGAAGCTCGATGCAATGATTGGGAATTCAAGCTCATGACAACTCTATGAGCTTTACTGAACCTCTTACAAATTTACAATTGGTTGCACACCATTTAAGATGGTATACATGGTGGAGGTGGTAAGGCGGTAATGCCCTAGGAAATCATGATACCCAGCTTAAGGGTAGCAACAGTGATTGAGAGACTTGAGGGTAACATGTTGGCTTATCGATTTTTCATTCTTGAACAACTAGAGGAAGAAAGACAAATTGTTGTCCATAACAAGTTAACAAAAAAGGATCAAAGAAAAAAATGGTTTGATAATAATCTTAAGGATAAGGAAATCAATGAAGGGAGACCCGCTAGAAAATTAAAAAAGCATGGGAATCCCTTTTCTATTTCACTACTATGCTAGGGTGAACCACCTTTAATTGGCATGTGGAGAGGGTCCACTTGCTATGTCGGTAAAGCCCACATGTAAATACTCTGGTATTGTCAAAAATACTTTCCACCATTTTGGTTCAATGCCACAGTCTAATTCTTGTATTAGCCTCATATGTCTTGATCTTCATGATGTAGCTACCTCACGTCTCCACAAGATGCTTTTTTTTTTCCAATTCTTATCCATAGGCAATAAGGTATGCGACTATCCTAACCTTAAGCAAATCCTATAGTTGTGGATTTTTGAGCTTTGTATTCCACATTCTCCCATAAGTTACCTTACCCTTCCATTGGAATTAACTCCTCCCACTCTGAAATTGGTGCTCTGATTAAATATGTTGTGTAAGGGGGAAGACTTTTGGGAATTGTACTATAGGCCTCGGAGAATAGTCATAATGTCGGTGGATTAAAAGGCATCACCTACATGAGATCTTTAGTAAGAATCGGAGAATAGTCATATTGTCGGTGGATTAAAAGGCATCACCTACATGAGATCTTTAGTAAGAATCTTTGATTACAGCGTTGGGTTCCACACTTTAATGAGAGATGTTTATATTCTGCTGAGAGGTGGCCCAAAACATCTTCATTAGTATGTTTCAGCCAGGCAAGGTGACATGTAGGGGCATTACCTTAGTGTAGCTGACTACTGTCGACTTCGGGGTCGGTGACCCCTTAAGGGTGAGAGTGTAAGTGGTCATGATGAAGAGAAGAAGAAGAAGCTATGTTAGTAGGTTTCTTAGTGTTAGCTATGTCAGGGGGGGCTAGCTCATGAGATGGAAGGAGTTTGGAGGTTGGAGGATAAAGGCCTATTAAGGGGATATGCATAATGGAATACATTTTCTCCTTGCTTTTCTTTATTAGAGGGGGGTGGAGGAGGGGGCTTATTGCCATTAATGAATATATTTAGCTCTAACTATTCTTCACATGTTCAAAAGAAAAATTCTTAATAGAAAAATCATTTACCACCACCATGGATACTAAAATTTGTTCTAGATGTTTATAAGTTTTTATGATAGAGCTTTAGTATGCCATAAGGGTGATATAATCTACTCTCATAAAAGATTAAATATTTATATGTGTCATAAGCTTCAAGCCATCCTTGAGTTAAGAACCAAGAAAATGAGGTAGTAAGGGTTTTAAAATTTACTGGAGTTAATGGAAGGTCAGGGGGCATATTACGAGGCTCCCTCCACTAGTTGCTTCATGCATTCACTGGCCTTGGCCTGGTAGTTTCATTTGTTGGCATAGTTGTTTCTCAAGTTTGGCTATTCATGCATCCTTATCTATCAGCGATTCCATAATGTAAACTTTCCTTATTGCTCTTTCCTATAGAAGTTGGTCATATTTTGCTTTTGCCTCGTGTGCCACCCTCCTTGTCTGTTCTGTAAGATGCAGCAAGGTTTATTGAAGTACCTTTACTTTCACACTTGCAGTTATGTCTTCACTTCTTAAATGGAGGCTGTGAGATGTGAAAAAAATTACTAGTAGCTATTGATTTCCATCTCAAGCTATTATTTACTTGCCTTGAACTTTGCATGTGATGAGTTCTGTTGGTGGCTGGGCATGTTGCCTATTAAATTCTTCTCGTTCCTTCTCTAGATATTTGATCGTTTCATTCTTGACTCCTTTAGCCTTGTGCAATTTTGTAATTTTCTCCTCTGCAATCATTTTTCTTGCTTCAAATCCTTCTTTCTTTGCTGAAGCTTAGCCTTGAGCTCATTTGCTTGATCTACCTATTCATATTCTTCTTTGATGTCCTACAAAACTATAGCCCTCCACTCATATTCTTTTTTGATGTACTCCTACAAAAATTGCTTGACATGCTGGCTAACTTGTGCCCATAGTCTCTGGGATTTTGCTTCATGAGTCAAGAATTCCAACACCTTTTTTTTAATCAAATTTTATAAATTCTACTTTCATATCATCAAGGTAGGTATTAATCTCCTCCAATGTGGCATAATATTTTAACTATCGCCCTTGGAATTCTTGCTTGGCTATTCTTATCTTTGCCAATTCTTCAATCATTTTGTTCTTCTTCTTTGGAGCTACTAATTCTCACATGCTTCTAACTTTCTTTTGTGAAGTTGTTGATTGCAAGTAAGGATATAACTTGTGAGCATATGGCACATTAGACATGAGCTTCTGAGTATTTTCATCTTCCTTTGTTTTGGCTTCCATAAGATTCTTTGTTTTTGTACTTCTTTCCCAAGCAGTGTTCCAAATTTGATACATAACATAGAAGGCTCAAATCTATGCTCCATATAGCTGGCATCTACAGAGTAAGGTCCTTAAGTTGGAACCTTTTCTATACCTTGCTTGGTCTTTCTTCAACCTCACTTGCATCTTGTTATATGCACATTATGTGTGCATATACTAGGAGGCTAATCCACATTAGGCTTGTGAGCATGGGAGCATGGGAACAAGCTCTAGTGGAGCATGGGTTAGGACTGACCTTAAGGGTTAAGGTTAGGGTCAGGCATCCAAGGGACACACATGGAAGATGGAGAGTCAAGAGTCACTTGAGGGCCCTCCTATATAATAGGGGCATGGGGCACACTCAAGGGGGGCTTAGGCTATGGTCTCTGGATGTCATCTTGAGGTTAGGTTATGTTATGTTCTCTTGTGTAGAGGATCATAACTACTCACCTACCATTTCACACTATAGCTACATGCTATTGGATTGGAGTTATACCTCTTGATGGTATGGAACATCAAGGTAAAGGTATGATGTACTTCTTTATAATTCATGTGTGCATCCCTAGGGCTCGGGGGTGGTCAGGTGGATGAGTTTATGCTTGATTTATGCATGTTTATGCATAACATATATCTAGAGAGATCTTAGGATTTTAACAGTGGTATCAGAGCAATCTTTAGTTAATTGTTGTTATTTTTTCTTTCTTATTATAATTTTTAGCATTTTTTGAAGTAAATTTTAATATTTACTAAATAAAAATATTATTTTATTGATTTGTGTTGATGATTTGCACGTGGATCATCGATATGGCGATTCGAATGCGTGTTACTACTATTCAATGGATGAATCGACGTTGCGAGGGAATTTCGTGAGTTTAATGCTATTTTTGCCTATTTTTTGTGGTTTAAAATAAGCATTAATAGAAATTTTTACAAAAATACCACATATTTTATTATGGATATTTTTGGTAGAATGGATTCCCTAAATTTTTAAAATTTTTAAGAAAATTTTTCTAATTTTTTAGAAATATTTTGAGCATTTTTATGGTTAAAAATATATTTTTATGCATTTTTATGGATTTTTCACAGATATTTTATCCATTTTCTACCGATTTTCTGCTGAAATGTAGTAGGGGCAGCATGTTGATGGATGGAATGCTCTCCCATATGTGTGGGATCCTCTTCGTCTCTCAAATCTGAATTTCTCTTCTATTTTTCTTCCGCCCGTGAGAATGCCTCTTAAGGCATAATTTTATTAAACACTAATCATAATTAATTTTTAATTATGATTAAGCTTGGTTTAATTAAATTTTTTAATCAAAAGATTAATCAAGTATTAATTCTCTGATTAATAGAGAAGAGATGGGGTGGAGAGAGAGGAGTTTATTGGAGAAGAAGGAGAGAGGAGAGTGGAGAGAGAGATCCTCTTCTCTCCCTCTCTGTTATTCGCGCACGTTGGGAGGGGAGGGGCGGGTTGCGTAGCAGCCATCGGGCGAAAAAATGCCCCCCCCTTAGAAAATTTTTGTAAAGCTTTGTATTAAAGCTTTTAAAATAAAAGCTTTATTATTATTTTTAAAAAAGTTAAAAAAATCTAAAAAAAGAGATTTCTTTTTTATAAAAGAAAAGCTTTTCAATGCTTTCAAAAAAGCTTGAAAAAAAAGCTAGAAAAATAGATAAAATATGAGATTTAGGAGAAAAAAAATCTTTTGACCTTTCGGATTCCGAAAACTTTTGACCTTTCACATTTTGATTTTTTTTTTCATTTTCTTGAAACTGTTGGCTTTCCGTATTCCGGGAAAACCGTTGGGATTCCGAAATTTTTTGACGTTCGTATTCTAAATGCAGTCGGGGTAAGTTAAGAATTTCAAAAAATTCTTGAAAATTAGTGGAAAATTAGACAAAGGTTATTTTAAATTTTTGAAAAATGTGGGGTTGGTGTTTGGCATGTGGTGTGTCCATTCGGGCACCCGCCGTGACCATTCAAATTTCTTTAAAAATATATTTTTTGACCTAGAAAATTAGAAAATCCATTAAAATTGTAAATTTTCATTGGATTTGAGAATTGTCGGGCGGAATTGGAAATTTTGTGAACGATGGGATTCTCAGGAAAAATTAGGAAGATTCTAGAAATTATTTTTAGAAATCCTGGAAATTGGTATTTTTAAAATATCAATGGTATTTTGGCAAATCTAATTGCTTAAAAGTTTCTAAAAAAATATATGTTTGGAATGCCATAAGGTAGGTTTGGTAGAATTCAAAATTATCGTATTTTGAGGCCCTATAAAATTAGGAAAAATTTAAAAAAAATCATGATAATTCTTTTTCTCGAAAATTTAATATTTTCGAGGGTTATTTAATGTTGAAGTATGTTTACTCGTGCGCTGACATTAGATTGATGTGGGTTATTTGTATATTATTAATACGATTGTACCTCGTATTAGTAGTTATTTCTGTTTAGATTAATTCTGAACGATATTTTCATGATTTTTAACCATTTTTTAGCCATTTTTTTGGACATGTTCCTTAATTTCTTTCGATGGCTATAATCTACGTTCAAAGTGTGTTTCACCTTTGACACTTTTCCATGATAATTTATTTTACACTTGTTTAAGTGTGGTTTGTGCTTAATTTCTTAAGCCTAAGATAAATTCTATCATGGGTTAGTTGATCGGTTTGTTTTGGTGGAATTTATTGGATGTTTTCCAAGTTTTATATGGACTCATCAGGTTCTGCCTAGATCACTTGTATCTAAGGGTTTTTTAATGAGTGTTACACACATGTGTTTCACTTGCTTACTTTGGAGTTTTTCTTGAACGACACCACGTTCATATACTTCGGATTGATGAGTTGGCCACCAATTTTAATGCTTCTTTTGGTATGATTAATGTCCATTAGATGGCATGCATTTATAATCAACTATGGTTTTCATGGATTCGAGGAGCTTCCATGCTTTTATCCATGGTTTTATAAGGATCTTTTGATCTTTTGGATAATTTTATGTGCTTTGAAGATAGCATTTGCCTTTATTTTTTGCAGGTAATTTTGGAGTATATTTCTTGTACTCTTGTACATATTCCAACTCGGATACCTAGTTGTTTATGTATCTAGGTGAGTTATTTTTCTACCCCAACTTTATTGTGTTTATTGGGTAGTTATCATTAGAAAGGCGCCAATAATTCAAATTCTTTTCTAGTGATGTACTCGGAAAGAGTTATTCCTTGATGTAGTCTCAGGTATATAGAGACAGGTTTTAGTATGTGAAAGCCTAGGATAAGGGCATCTTATTCCTTTTATACATGATTTTATTCATATTTCCTAGACGGCATACTAGGGAGTTTCAAATTGGTAAGGTATGTATGTGTGGTATCATGGTGGTATGGGATGCTAGTGATCCCTCACATATATTATCTTATGGGATAATTTGGGCTCAAGATTGCTGCTTTGCTTATATCAGTTAGCATGTTGACCTCAACATTCAAAGACAATCTCATTTTCTGAATTCATTTAAAGTTATTGTGTGTGGGCATTCTCTAGATAAACTTCTTTTATCTATAGCCTATATGTTTTGATGAGTGTAATCTCGTCGACCGGTTCATTTGTTGAAATCTCTTTCTTTAGAGCTCAACGAGTTTATCTTGTTGTGTTGTTCAGATAAGGAAATTTGGATTCTTCCTTTGTTGGCATTTCTTTCTCTAGTTTCGTACTTAAGGTGATTTATACAGCCAACCTGATGGTTTACAGATGGACATATATGACTCATCGAGACGTTGATGACTCGCTATATTGATATGGATAACTGGGATGCCAATAATTCCATGAGTAGATGTGGGGTACATTGGGCTGTCGATGGATACCTGGTTCCTGCTGTTATAATGCCATGTTTTCTTACTTTATTTCGAATGGTTTACAATGAGAAAACTAAGTATGAATTCCTCTGATCATCCGCAGAGTCTGATGGGCAAATAGAGCGTACGAATCAGATTGTAGAGGATATGATTCGTGCATGTCTCTGGAAAAGCATCAAATTGGGAAAAATATCTTCGAATGATAGAATTTGCCTATAATAGTTTTAAATATACAGCTATTCGTTTTAGTCCGTTCATGCTTATGTATGGGCATCAACCCAGGGCACGTATTAATGTCAGTCTTAAGGACATCGAGCTTGATGCATCGAGGGATTTCTTGCTTGCGTGATATGCAGGAAATGCTGACCGAAGCTTGGGATTCTATCAGGAGTGCTCAGGATAAGGCACGGTTCTATGCTGATAGAGGACGCTCAATTTGGTCTTTTGAACCAGGAGCGTTGGTTTATTTAAAAGTTCCTAAAGATTTTCAGACTTTGTCAAAAGAAAAATACTCAAATTTATCTCCTAGATATTGTGGTCCATTTCGATTTATACATCGGATTGGCACGGTTGCGTATGAACTTCAACTACCTCCACATGTTAGAGTTCATCTAGTCTTTCATATTAATAGATTGAAAGGGAAACTGGGAGGTGAGGATAACATAGTTACTCCTTAAGAACTCTTTGAAGTTAAAGAATTATCCTATGTTCCACATGAACCTAATAAGGTACTTGAATTCAGGGAAAGAAAACTTTGTAGTTGATTAATCCCTAGGTTAAAATTAGGTGGAAAGATAGGGAAATAGAGGATTCGACTTGGGAGTCGGTTGAGATTGTTAAGTGCAGATCTCCTTGAGATTGTTAAGTGCAGTTCTCCTTCTTTTCATTGCAAGAGTGCAATGTTTTGAGGAGGGGAAGTATGTTATATGCACATTATGTGTGCATATACTAGGAGGCTAACCCACATTAGGCTTGTGAGCATGGGAGCATGGGAACAAGCTCAAGTGGAGCATAGGTTAGGACTAACCTTAAGGGTTAAGGTTAGGGTCAGGCATCCAAGAATCACACATGGGAGATGGAGAGTCAAGAGTCGCTTGAGGGCCCTCTTATATAATAGGGGCATGGGGCACACTCAAGGGGGGCTTAGGCTATGGTCTCTTGATGTCATCTTGAGGTTAGGTTATGTTATGTTCTCTTGTGTAGAGGATCATAACTACTCACCTACCATTTCACACTATAGCTACATGCTATTGGATTGGAGTTATACCTCTTGATGTTATGGGACATTAAGGTAAAGGTATGATGTACTTCTTTATAATTCATGTGTGCATCCCTTGGGCTTGGGGGTGGTCGGGGGTGGATGAGTTTATGCCTAATTTATGCATGTTTATGCATAACAATTATCTAGAGAGATCTTAGGGTTTTAACACATCTTCAGTCTTGTCATGCTTCTTGGAAGGACCAGCCTTTGTGGGTTACAGTTGGTGTTGAATCTATTGCCTTTTGTGATAAAGTAGTGGCATCTTGTGAATCATGCTCTAGGTGGTGGGCTCTCTTCGACACCTCCTTCTCCTGCTTCTTTGACTTCTTCCTTTTCTTCATCCTTTATTTCCTTACCCTCTATTGGTAGCTCTTGATGTGGTGATAGTACTGTTGGATATCAATGCTCCACCCTCATATTGTATTATCTAGGCATCAATCAGCTTATGTTTATACGGCCCCATTATGAGGAGTAGCCATGGTTGAACAGCTTGGGCACCTGCCCTTCCGCCGACATCCCAATATTCACAGGGGAAGGCTCCCTATGAGACAAGATGGTTTAGAGACAACTTGAATTAGATTTGGCACCTACCAAATAGGCTGCATGCTACACTGGACTGTTATCTCATAATGGTCCCCACACATGAAGTAGATACACTCTACTCTTGGAAACCCTATCTTAACATTACGGGGCTCGAAACATGAACCAAGATGAGACCTGATGGTCATGGTGGGAGGTGGGTAAACTACTGTGCATTACATCTTTATGGGTTCAGTGTATATTCCAAAAACAATCGTATTCATCTTAAATATATAACTTTTTGGGAGAATCTGACAGAAATTGCATTGAAGACGCCCCTGCCCAAGTACATATGGATAATTTTTCATCCTCGATATCTTGGCTTTACTTGTCGAGGAGGGAAATTTTAAAGTGAACTACTTTTGTATGTATTCTTCTTCTCGTTTTGATATCTTCATTCTCCTAGCGATCATGACTATGGTATGCACACATTGGGCAGCTGCAGTATGAGGGGAGGACTAAAAGAAGTCTTGCTGATGCAGGTATTTTTTTTAATAACCACTTTTACTATTTGCTGGACAAAGCCAATACCCATAGATGCTTGGAAAAGTTGCCTCTCCTCTAAGAAGCAGATTGGAACCACATAGATTGGCCAATTCCTGATTCATGCATTATAGAATCTGTTAAGAGTAAGCTTTACAAAGACATGCAACGATCACTACGAGGGGGTAGTCCCACACAGATAGTGAAAATTGTGCTCTACCTACCAATAATTATTTTTGTGGAGCTTTTCAATGTCTATGAGGTTAAAATTGCAAATACTATGCTCATTTGTTGCAAAAATCTAGATTCTACATTCTTGGCAACTTTACAAGAGCTAGGACAAAAAAGTGCATGAAGAGATCCATTGCCACATCGCATCAGAGATAGTGAATGTTAAGTACATGATAGCAACACAGACATTCATCATGTCATATATTGGTACAAACAGTCTTGTTACATCATCAAAGGAGAGCTAGTTCCAATGGATCAGGAAGCGGCCAGTTTAGAGGGCAATAACGTGGTAGATATTGAAGTACATGATGTAGACTCAACCTTGCTCATAGTCATTTCAGTGCCGAAGCTAAATAGTCTACAACATTTGAGGAAAGATATCATAGATGAATGCATAAATGAAATGCGAGCAGAGTTTTCTTTCTTTCATAATGGAAGAAAGGTGCAACAGAGAAGAGAAAAGATAATTATTTGCAGAGATTTGTAGAACAAAGTAATTATCATTCCTATGTAACTTCAATTACCCATGTATTTTTGATCCAACACAATGTAGTTTTTTATATTATCAACAATTTTGATTGCAAGATAATGTACATCATTATATTACCCATGTATTTTTTGATCCAACACAATGTAGTTTTTTATATTATCAACAATTTTGATTGCAAGATAATGTACATCATTTTTATATTAGCAATGAAAGAAAGCTTGCAATGTATATACGAGTCATCACTTTGATTTATAAGAAATTACTTCAATTAAATGGATTACTTTTTACATATTCTGGAACTATGCTAGAAAAATTGTACAAGCCTTTTAAATAAGGAATTAGTGTTTTTTCCAAAAACCTATCATCATCTACAATCAAAAGGCATATACAAGTGTGCTTTGGATTAAATATCCCCTTCTCAGGGGTATCATCTATCAACAAAGTATTATGTATGTCAATAGGTAGATGGATAATGGCAAAGGGCTTAGTGTACAGTGGCACTCCCTCTTTGCTTGGATGAAACATATTGGGATGTAGTTCACAAGCCCTTTGATCGTAGATAAAATAAAAGTCGGTTGGCTCAAAACCTATTTCTGTGTGCAAAGCACTTTGATCATAGTTTCCATGTTTTGCGAAGCCATTAAGGACCAAATGGCACCGGAAAAAATAGAACACAAACTTGACAAAATCTGCCACTCCTGGCCTCAGCATCATGTGCATATACCCTACACGAGATGTTCTCGCCGCCCTGCTAAATATTGAAAGGAACATATTTCCTTCTGAGAAGCAAACCATTTATGTCTAGAATTATCAGTCTCTGAATTTAGAAAACATTTCAATTAGTTTGATAAGAAATGTTACAAACCTTCACGTGACTTGAAAATATAGTGGGCATGTCTTTAAAGAATGTTACAAATAAATTGTCTACTGGCTCACATAAAACTTTTGAGGTGTATGTTCCACATCTCCATTTGTGTCCTTGAGCTCAACTCCCTCCTCTTCCAACTCGTTGTTCTGGTCTTCCAAAACATTCGCATCCTTCTTCTCCTCCTCACCCATATTCTCCACCTCACACTTCTCTTCCTTGCCCTTCTCAACCTTCTCATCTTTCTTCTCCTCATCAACCATCTTCTCCTTCTCACCCTTCTCTTCCCTGCCCTCCTCACCCTCCTCTTCTCTGGCCTCCTCCTCCTCACCCTTCTCTTCTCTGCCCTCCTCCTCCTTCTCTCCTTTTCCGTCCTCACCGTTCTTCTCTTGCTCAACACTCTCCTCCTCCTTCCCCTGGTTGGGCTCTGGCGGCGGCGGCGGCTGATGAGCAGTTCCGTACTTGACGAGAACCTCAACCTCATCTGGGAAAGTAGGTTCGTTCTGTGGAGTCTTCTCCTTAGCACATTTTAAGATCATCTGTATCATGGTTACTCTATAGCGCTCCACAAAGAGGTTGTCGTATCTTTCAATATTTGACTGCGGCGGTGAAAGGGAAAAAAATCATCAAGTTTAGTAGAGCATAAATTTATGATTGCTGAGGGAGAAATTATCAACAAGTTTTATTACCTTGGTCCATGCAGGGTTATGTTGAAACAGGCTGTCTACTCTACATGTATAATAGTTCTCCAACCACACAAATAGCCATCTATTTGATATGGCACAGATATTTCCTTGATTGCAGAATAATAAAAAATGCCTTCAACAAGGCAAATAGGGCCAATAGCTGCAAGCATTCTCTTAATACAACTGTCAAGGCATACAAATTTAATAAGACACCAGAAATTGGAGAAGGACTTGGTAATTTAGAGTAACATAAATGAGACTCACAGTCTCAATTTAGGGTGTGTGCCTGGTATGGAATTCATAGTCCAGACAATCTTCTTGTCTACCTCCAAACCGACAAGGCTCCAATGATTGCTGAAACATTAAAAACCAGAGTTAAAAACAAGATATTAAATCAATTAGAATTTTAAATAATATAAAAAAATATGTATATTTACCTTGCTTCATATGGAAAAATAATTGTGTTGACTTCCCTAAAGTTGCAGTAGGTAAACCATCTTCTTATGTTATCCGGTGGAGTACTTTGATCCTTAGCAGAGGAGCCAGTTGAGAATAAAGCATAATTGTGTTGACTTCCCTAAAGTTGCAGTAGGTAAACCATCTTCTTATGTTATCCGATGGAGTACTTTTGATCCTTAGCAGAGGAGCCAGTTGAGAATAAAGAATAAAAACTTCAATCTGGGACTCTGCAGAGGGATCTTACACTTTACCAAATTGCCAAATAAAAAAATAAAAATTAACACCAGAAATTATCAAACTTGAAGCAAACAAATACATTAGACTCAGATGAACAAGAACTTACTTTAGACAAACATACAAAATAGAGTCAGATATCTGATCTCTCTCTTGCTTCAGTATATTTAGGTCCACCAAGTCGAGACTAAGTTGTCTCTCCCCATCGTCCAGGGCTACGAAGACATATATACCATTCTGAAATTTTAACAATTCATGTAAATTAACAGCATTTAATTCTACAGTTTCCTCCTCGTACAACTTCTCCCTTGAAAGCTCAACCTCTGTAGGCTTCTCCATGGCCATTGCATTCTTCTGCTTCAGTGCTTCCTGCTGTAACCTGGCCTCCTGTTCAGCCCTGGCTCTTGTATTGTAAGATTCCTCCCCCAACCCCTTTTTGATGTCCAGCATATTTCCCTGTAATCAATTCCCTTTTCTGAAATATAAGAGATCTTGTTGCTGCCTGTTTTGGCATAGAGAGAGAAAATATTCTAGAGAGAGAATATTCAGATTTTGAATATTTTTGGATAGAAAAATATCTCATATAATTAAGATGAATTCCCCTGAAATAGAAATTCAAAAAGAATTTTCCAATATGCAATTGGAATTAATTAGAAATAGGTATAAAGAACCTTAGTCTAAGGGTCTAGATTTTTAGAAATCTTTGGATTATGGTCCAATTAAGGTTCCTATGGGCCAATAGCATCAATCCATGTGTAGGGAGGAGATAAATCCAATTTGTAAAAGAAGATACCCAAAAATGAGTAAATGCTCACATAAGATGAAGAGTTGAATATGTACAAGGTTTATTAGTAAAAAACTATGAGTAATATCAAAAAAATGAGATAAATTGAGTATCCAAAAATGAGTAAATGCTCACATAAGATGAAGAGTTGAAAATGTACAAGGTTTATTAGTAAAAAACTATGAGTAATATCAAAAAAATGAGATAAATTGAGTATCCAAAAATGAGTAAATGCTCACATAAGATGAAGAGTTGAAAATGTACAAGGTTTATTAGTAAAAAACTGAGTAATATCAAAAAAATGAGATAAATTGAGTATCCAAAAATGAGTAAATGCTCACATAAGATGAAGAGTTGAAAATGTACAAGGTTTATTAGTAAAAAACTATGAGCAATATTAAAAATATGAGATATTTTGGGTATAATGATTCCATTTTGACACATATGTAAGAAAGGGGAATTCTTTAAAGGAGGTGCATATTTCACATGCTTGAATGAGTTTTAAACTCATAAAAATTGAGATATTTCATCTCTCCTCTCTCCTCATTCAAGTCTAGTTCCAAAAAGTTAGCTTAACTGACCTAAAAATGGTCAAAAAGTGACCAAACTGACTTGGAAAATTCTAGAATCAGTTTGTTTGGTTAGGAGCTCAAATTTTCCTATAAATAGAAGCCTCCCCCTTGTTGAAAAATATAGTGTCTTGTGCATTGTTACTCTACACCACCTAAGCCAAGAACTGTGAATTCTTTAATAATTCACTAGTTTTTGACACTTCTCTCTTTCTTCAATCCCCATTGGTGGCTCCATCAACATACTAAACCAATTGATTGGTTGGGGGCCTCTACCGTGAACAAAGAATCAAGCAATTTGTAAGCTAAGAATGGTGAATTTTGATTTTTCCTATAATTTCTCAATGTTTCTCTCTTCTCAACCCCTCTCAAGCTTGAGAAGCTTAATTGGTTTGGTTTTTGAATGCTATTGAATTAATTGATTAATGATAGAAAAGAATTACATAAATTTCTATTTATGTTTAATTCTAATGGTTTTTTTTTCTTTCTCTCACTTAAGAAATGGTCATACTCATGACCCATTCTCAATCCAAATGAAGCTTTTCATAAAGCTTTTTCTTAATCCAAGATTAATCTATGCTTGAGAATAAATTAATAGTTTTTTTTATCTATGCTTTTAGTTTATGATTATTTTTGATTTAATCCATTAAGGGTTAATGATCCAATTAGGGATCATTCTAATCATTACCTTAAAGACAAGCCTTATCTTTTAAAATAATTGAGATTTATCGGTTATAGTAGCGGAGCTATGGCAAAATTTTATAAAAATTTACACATAAAATAATTTCATTCAAAGCATGAAAAGAGGATTTCCTACCATATTCTAGGAATTATCATCCTAGATTAATTGAAAGAATTTCATAGTAATCATGGAAAATTTGAATTTTTATATTATGCATAAAAGATAAATATATTATTATAAAAGTGTTACTTTTAACATAATTAAATTTTATGCATAGAGGTATGCATAAAAGATGAATATTTTATTATAAAAGTGTTACTTTTAGCATAATTGAATTTTATGCATAAGAGGTATACATAAAAGATGAATATTTTATTATAAAAGTGTTACTTTTAGCATAATTGAATTTTGTGCATAGAGGCATGCATAAAAGATAAATATTTTATTATAAAACTGTAAAGAAGAAAAAATTGATTATTTTATTATAAAAATGTTATTTTTATCATATTGAATTTCGTGCATAGAAATGAAAAAAATAAATAAATTATTATTTTATTATAAAAATATTAAAGAAAAAAATGATTATTTTATTATTAAGATGAGTTAGGATGTGATAAGGGGTGTATGACATGTGATAAGATGTGATAAGATGCATATGAGATAAGTTAGGATGTGATAAGAAGAGTTAAGATGTGATAAGATGTGTATGGGATGAGATAAGAAGTGTATGTGATGAGATAAGATGAATATGGGTTGTGATGATAGGGTGAGAATGGATGTGATGAAAAAGAATAGATGAGAAGGCGTATGGGGTTATATGAATGGGAATGAGGAAATGGATGTATGTATGTATGGATGTATGCATGTAGATGTGAATGTATGCATGTGGATGTGTATGTATGTGGATGTGGATGTATAAATAAGGATGTGAAAATGGATGTATGCATGGATGTGTATGAAGAATAATGAAGGTGAATGTGTATGGAAAATAATGTGTTGTTGATATGAATGAAGGGATGAGAATGAGTACATATGAAGGGAATGTGGAATAAGTAATGTGGATTGAGGAGAGATAATGTGGAAAGACGGAATTCGATATAGAAACCGTATTTTGTGACTGTTTGTAAATGACTGTTTTATGTCAAGAATGTTGGGGAAGCATTTTGACCGTCTTATGGATTAAGGTTATGGAGACCTAACTGATAAAGTTGCAACTGCTGTGAGACGGAGAGTCAAATGAGGACGTCTCGCGTAGCAAGGTCGACCGAGGTCTTGACCAGCCTTGGTTCGTCGATTAAAATGGTGAGCTTCCGGTACGGTGGATGAAGGGCCAAGGAAGCGGCCTATGAGTGAAGCGCTAGGTCACCTGCGAAGGATCCTAGAGGGTGCTGACCATACGGTGCTCGGGCTCTGGGTCGCCCAGGATACCCACGCGTGCGTCGAGAAAGATATTGGAACAAGGAGTAAGAGTTGTTTTCTGAAACCGGGCATGGATCTGGTTGACTGACCTTGCTGGTCCTCAAACGGATGAGTCCATGGCTCTTTATATGGATCTGTTGGTTGATCTTGCTGATCTTCAACGAGAGTCCATCTTGATAAGTGATTATATTGCCGAGTATTATGGGCTAGGAACTATTGAAACGGCCCCTGACAGGTGGTGAGCGTTCTAGTTGCCAATGATGCCATAGATACTCTGATGAAGGAATGATGGAAAATTGAATCAACTGGATAATTTGGAAGATGGTGATCAGTGATACTATGGTTTTATTAAAGGATTGTTTTAAAACTAGTTGAATCTGTGAAAAGACAATTTCATATTGGGTGTGTAAGTGGTGTGACTAGTTTTATTTTGCATGAACTTCCGGCTAGGGGGCCTTGGAACTCTTTTCCTTGGTACCCGGGACAAAACCTAACCAAATTCTTAATTGGATCCCATCACTACAGTGGTTGGGTGGTTGGCTAACCCATGGGACTGGGTGGGGTTAGGCTGGATTGATGGATCCGTAAATTGAGACTCAAATTCTGTTACTACGATAGATAAAGCAAATCCCAGATAGTAATTGTTCTATGGATAGGAATCAACGGCTGTGCCTCTTGATGGCGAAAAAAGCGTTGATCCCAATGATCCAAGTGCAAGTTTCTTCCTTGATCTGACCAAGTATCTTTATAGATGCAGTCGGATCTGTTTGATCAGTAAGGGGTTAGGCTGGAATGATGGATCCGTAAATCGAGACTCAAATTTTGTTACTACGATAGATAAAGCAAATCCCAGATAGTAATTGTTCTATGGATAGGAATCAATGGCTGTGCCTCTTGATGGGGAAAAAAGCGTTGATCCCAATGATCCAAGTGCAAGTTTCTTCCTTGATCTGACCAAGTATCTTTATAGATGCAGTCAGATCTGTTTGATCAGTAAGGGTTTGACTACGTTAGAGTAAAAGTTTTCCTGGTGGAATCACCCGTGCTTTCCGATAAAGGAAGCTTTTTCGGGTTCGATTTTGGAACAACCGACGGATTAGTCTCTTATCCGGATATCCGTGGGTGAGGCCCCGAATGTGGGACCCCTGTCCCGCGCGAGAAGTGCTACTTCCGCTGCCAGTATCCTGAATCCGTTGCTCAGTGGGAATAGGGATCTCACAGTTGGTATCAGAGCATTTGGCTAATAAAGATCAACTGAGAAACCAATTATGTCAAAAATTTATCAAGAAGCACAAAAAAGGTTGTAATTGTGTGATATAATTTGATATTCAAACTGAAATTCGTAATTTGGTAATTGGGTCTTCAGATGGAAATACTGCAATTATATAGAATCCCTGACTTGCTTGAGGCCTAGATATGATGGTATTTATCTTATAATTCCAAGGGCCGTGACTACCCGTATATACCGAGAGTATACTGTAGCTCTTTACTGACAGTATATACAAGTAAATCTAAGACTTGGAATTATAAGCGTTAATGCTATCCAGATGATGATTTTGAATGTGATTGATATGATTTTTAATTCTGTTTGAGAATTGATGAATTGAATTGGATTCTGATTGAAAAATGATGATTTCTGAAAATTAGTTGAAATATAATAACCTGAGCAAAACCACAATGAGGATTAATGGGACGACTCCCAGTGATGATATTCATAACTGGAATGATGATAATGATTTCAGCAAATCACTATGAGATTAGTGGATTGTGCTGTCAGATTGCTACTGTTAACACTTGACCGGTAGATCAAGTTAAGGGATGACAAATTGAGAACTTGCTTAACTGAAATTTTCGTGGAGGAATCTTCAAAAGGGAATTTTTCGGTCTAATGGACCATTATCGTGTTAAAGATATGAATGATATGATTTGAATGAATTGTTATTTGATGATGAGTTCTATTTAAGGGATAATTATCCCCGTATTCTGTTGGGTTGATCAGAATATAAGGAACCCCAGAATAAATTGGATCTTAAGAAAAAGAGTTGTCCTCTACTTTGCGAGATGAGGACATCTCACACTTTTCAAGTGGGGTAGAATGTAAGATTCTTCTCCCAGCCTTCGAGGTATACAGGAGTAAGAACCTCCCTTTCTGATCTTATAATTATTCCCTCTCTAAAATAAAAGAAAGATTCTGTTTAAAAAAGGAAGACCCTTTCCCTAGAATACTTCTCAGGAGTCACGCCTGTTTTAAGGATTAAGAACAATGAGTTCAGAAGTGAAAATCGGTGTTTTGGATACCAAGGTTTTGGTTTTCATTCGAGTACGGCCCAAAAGAAGTTCTTTATCTCTTGGGGAGTATAAGAAGTTATCCCCCAGATATTGTGAGCCTTATATCTGAATTCAAGGAAAGTAGGTGACTTAGCCTACAAGCTTCTTTTACCTCCTCATCTCAAAGTTCTTAATGTATTTCATAGAAATATGTGTCAAACCCAAATCAAGGAAAGACAGTAAAACTTCAGTGGCAAGATACCGTTGGCTTCTAAGTTACGCTAGCTCCTTCCTTTATATAAGTCGTAACTTTTACCTATCGCTCACAGTAATCTTACTTCCATCGAGCTCCTTTCTTTCTTAATCTCCTTCATGGCTTGACAACAGGAATTAGTTTTATCCATGATGATTTCTCACCTTCAAGACGCAAGCGAGTCT
Organism: Cibotium barometz; assembly: GCF_041138505.1. Classification (NCBI taxonomy): domain Eukaryota; kingdom Viridiplantae; phylum Streptophyta; class Polypodiopsida; order Cyatheales; family Cibotiaceae; genus Cibotium; species Cibotium barometz. Next base: position 65,563,577 of record NC_141049.1, read on the forward strand.
GTGAAGAAGGATTTTATAGAACAGTATGAGCGCTCACTTTTTCCTCACCTAGGAACTTCTGTAGCTCAGACCAAATGGCGGACCTATCAAGACATAACTAGGGTAACACCCTGGGGTCAGCAGCACTTTCGTAACAATGTCCGCTTGGCCATGGTTATTGAAGCCTTGGGTTTGGGTCCCCGATACTACTGCATCATGAGATCAAGGCATCTTGGGTTTGGGTCCCCGATACTACTGCGTCATGAGATCAAGGCATCTTGGGTTTTCTGAGCGGGTCTTCTTACTGGCGTGTTTTCTTCCTCATCAGAAGATATGCCTTTACCCCGTTTTTGGCTTGCCTCTCAGAGGTCCTTTTGTTAGATCACCTCATACCACTGAGATAGGTGCGGCAATAACCAGCAGAATCATTCCCATAGATGAGTTACCCTATACTTGTGCAGCTTGTGAGTGCTGCTTTTGTGATCATATGATGGACGGGCTTATGGAAGTGTAAAGAGTTCTTCTATCTTTACTGTATATGTTCCGAGAATGAATAAAGTTTAAATCTTGTTCTTGTCTTGAATCTTACTCTCTTTGAGACTTTTCTTGGTGGTTAATCTTTATTCGTGCATCTTGCGAAATTATCCCAAGTTGCGAGATGAGGACATCTCGCGTTTTTTAAGTGGGGTAGAATGTAAGATTCCTCCCCCAACCCCTTTTTGATGTCCAGCATATTTCCCTGTAATCAATTCCCTTTTCTGAAATATAAGAGATCTTGTTTCTGCCTGTTTTGGCATAGAGAGAGAAAATATTCTAGAGAGAGAATATTCAAATTTTGAATATTTTTAGATAGAAAAATATCTCATATAATTAAGATGAATTCCCCTGAAACAAAAATTCAAAAAGAATTTTCCAATGTGCAATTGGAATTAATTAGAAATAGGTATAAAGAACCTTAGTCTAAGGGTCTAGATTTTCAGAAATCTTTGGATTATGGTCCAATTAAGGTTTCTATGGGCCAATAGCATCAATCCATGTGTAGGGAGGAGATAAATCCAATTTGTAAAAGAAGATACCCAAAAATAAGTAAATGCTCACATAAGATGAAGAGTTGAATATGTACAAGGTTTATTAGTAAAAAACTATGAGTAATATCAAAAAAATGAGATAAATTGAGTATCCAAAAATGAGTAAATGCTCACATAAGATGAAGAGTTGAAAATGTACAAGGTTTATTAGTAAAAAACTATGAGTAATATCAAAAAAATGAGATAAATTGAGTATCCAAAAATGAGTAAATGCTCACATAAGATGAAGAGTTGAAAATGTACAAGGTTTATTAGTAAAAAACTATGAGTAATATCAAAAAAATGAGATAAATTGAGTATCCAAAAATGAGTAAATGCTCACATAAGATGAAGAGTTGAAAATGTACAAGGTTTATTAGTAAAAAACTATGAGCAATATTAAAAATATGAGATATTTTGGGTATAATGATTCCATTTTGACATATATGTAAGAAAGGAGAATTCTTTAAAGGAGGTGCATATTTCACATGCTTGAATGAGTTTTAAACTCATAAAAATTGAGATATTTCATCTCTCCTCTCTCCTCATTCAAGTCTAGTTCCAAAAAGTTAGCTTAACTGACCTAAAAATGGTCAAAAAGTGACCAAACTGACTTGGAAAATTCTAGAATCAGTTTGTTTGGTTAGGAGCTCAAATTTTCCTATAAATAGAAGCCTCCCCCTTGTTGAAAAATATAGTATCTTGTGCATTGTTACTCTACACCACCTAAGCCAAGAACTGTGAATTCTTTAATAATTCACTAGTTTTTGATACTTCTCTCTTTCTTCAATCCCCATTGGTGGCTCCATCAACATACTAAACCAATTGATTGGTTGGGGGCCTCTACCGTGAACAAAGAATCAAGCAATTTGTAAGCTAAGTATGGTGAATTTTGATTTTTTCTATAATTTCTCAATGTTTCTCTCTTCTCAACCCCTCTCAAGCTTGAGAAGCTTAATTGGTTTGGTTTTTGAATGCTATTGAATTAATTGATTAATGATAGAAAAGAATTACATAAATTTCTATTTATGTTTAATTCTAATGGTTTTTTTTTCTTTCTCTCACTTAAGAAATGGTCATACTCATGACCCATTCTCAATCCAAATGAAGCTTTTCATAAAGCTTTTTCTTAATCCAAGATTAATCTATGCTTGAGAATAAATTAATAGTTTTTTTATCTATGCTTTTAGTTTATGATTATTTTTTATTTAATCCATTAAGGGTTAATGATCCAATTAGGGATCATTCTAATCATTCCCTTAAAGATAAGCCTTATCTTTCAAAATAATTGAGATTTATCGGTTATAGTAGCGGAGCTATGGCAAAATTTTATAAAAATTTACACATAAAATAATTTCATTCAAAGCATGAAAAGAGGATTTCCTACCATATTCTAGGAATTATCATCCTAGATTAATTGAAAGAATTTCATAGTAATCATGGAAAATTTGAATTTTTATATTATGCATAAAAGATAAATATATTATTATAAAAGTGTTACTTTTAACATAATTAAATTTTATGCATAGAGGTATGCATAAAAGATGAATATTTTATTATAAAAGTGTTACTTTTAGCATAATTGAATTTTATGCATAAGAGGTATACATAAAAGATGAATATTTTATTATAAAAGTGTTACTTTTAGCATAATTGAATTTTGTGCATAGAGGCATGCATAAAAGATAAATATTTTAATATAAAACTGTAAAGAAGAAAAAAATGATTATTTTATTATAAAAATGTTATTTTCATCATATTAAATTTCGTGCATAGAAATAAAAAAAATAAATAAATTATTATTTTATTATAAAAATATTAAAGAAAAAAATGATTATTTTATTATTAAGATGAGTTAGGATGTGATAAGGGGTGTATGACATGTGATAAGATGTGATAAGATGCATATGAGATAAGTTAGGATGTGATAAGAAGAGTTAAGATGTGATAAGATGTGTATGGGATGAGATAAGAAGTGTATGTGATGAGATAAGATGAATATGGGTTGTGATAGGTGAGAATGGATGTGATGAAAAAGAATAGATGAGAAGGCGTATGGGGTTATATGAATGGGAATGAGGAAATGGATGTATGTATGTATGGATGTATGCATGTAGATGTGAATGTATGCATGTGGATGTGTATGTATGTGGATGTGGATGTATAAATAAGGATGTGAAAATGGATGTATGCATGGAAGAATAATGAAGGTGAATGTGTATGGGAAATAATGTGTTGTTGATATGAATGAAGGGATGAGAATGAGTACATATGAAGGGAATGTGGAATAAGTAATGTGGATTGAGGAGGGATAATGTGGAAAGACGGAATTCGATATAGAAACCGTATTTTGTGACTGTTTGTAAATGACTGTTTTATGTCAAGAATGCTGGGGAAGCATTTTGACCGTCTTATGGATTAAGGTTATGGAGACCTAACTGATAAAGTTGCAACTGCTGTGACGGAGAAATGAGGACGTCTCGCGTAGCAAGGTCGGCCGAGGTCTTGACCAGCCTCGGTTCGTCGATTAAAATGGTGAGCTTCCGGTACGGTGGATGAAGGGCCAAGGAAGCGGCCTATGAGTGAAGCACTAGGTCACCTGCGAAGGATCCTAGAGGGTGCTGACCATACGGTGCTCGGGCTCTGGGTCGCCCAAGATACCCACGCGTGCGTCGAGGAAGATATTGGAACAAGGAGGAAGAGTTGTTTTCTGAAACTGGGCATGGATCTGGTTGACTGACCTTGCTGGAAGGGGAGAACCTAGGCGAGGCTGTGGAGAAATGGGTGGAAGCCATGGAAGAATATTTTGATGTCACAGGCTACAATGAGCGGAGCAAAATGGCTCTTGCTAGGCTAAAAATAGTGGAAACAACCAAAGTAGCATGGAGGAACCACTGTGACACCAACCGTCTAGACAGAAATACTCAGTCCTGGACTGACCTTAAAACCTATTTGAGAAAGAGATTTCGTCCCCCTGGATTTTTGGAAATCAAAATGAACGAATTCTTAGAGCTAAAGCAGGGGAGCAAAACCATCAAGGAATATCACCAGGCCTTTGCTCTTCTACTCAAATATTCACCACCTCTAGATGAAGAGCAACTCATGGCCAGGTTCATTCGGGGAATGAACGAACCCTTGGATACACTGGTCAAAAATGCTAAGCCAGTGTCCATGGCTGAAGCTATTAGAATGGCGAAGGACTTTGCCAAAGCCTTCATCTTAAAAGTCCCGCCAAAGCCAGCTCCCTCATCCTTCAAGAGATTTTAGACACCACTTCGAAGCGAGAACAGATGCTTCAGATGTCAAGGACTTGGGCACCAGCCCGCTCAAGGATTGCCCCTCTCCTTCTGTGGGCCAAGGAAGCTAGGGTCCCAGAGTTCCGAGACAGACTCCTTCTTATTAGTCCAATCAGGGTCCCCCGCACCAGAATCAGGGAAATCCCAGGAGAACTCAGGCTCAGCCGTCTGTCTCTGTCCAGAGTAGCCTCAGAACTCCTTCCCAGAACTGGGGCAACCAAAGAGAAAGAGTTCCGCTGCCTCTCAGACTGCAACAGCCAGAGCAGTCTCACAATTGTAGAAGTAGTGGAAGAGGAAAGAGGACTGATTTATGTTGCAATTGAAAACCAAGGGCCAAATCGTTAATTCTCCATCATCAATACTCCAGCTGAGTATTAGGGTAAGCCTTTTAAGCTTTTGATTGATTCAGGCCAGTACTCATTCTTTCATTTCCCCTGGATGCTTGTGTAAGCTAGTCTTAGATTAGAAATCAGGGAAACCTATGCAAGTTGAATTGGCAAGTGGGAAGATTCTTTTCACTCACCTTGAGACAGATTGTATTCAGTTCAATAGAAAGAAGCAGCGCATTTATCTTGTCAAAATGAATCCGGTAAGGATCCCCAAGTCTACAGTTAGTAAAGGCTTCTAAGTTACTAAAAGGACTTAGAAAGAAGCAGCGCATTTATCTTGTCAAAATGAATCTGGTAGAATCAAAGTTAAAAGCTAAAGAACCTGAATGGTTAAGTGATTATGATGATTTATTCCCAGCAGAGCTAACAGAGATGCCTCCAATTCGGGAAGTAGATCATGTGATAGAATTGACCTCCGCGGAGCTCAGCCAGTAGCCCTGCGCACGTACAAAATGCCAGTTCTTGAAGCCATCAAACTTAAGGAACAGCTTAGACAACTGTTGGAACAAGGGTTTGCAAGACCCAGTGTTTCACCTTGGGGTGTGCCAGTTCTCTTTCAGAAAAAGAAAGATGGAACGTTAAGACTCTGTGTGGACTACAGAGGTCTAAATCAGGTGATAGTTAAGAATAAGTATCCTATCCCCAGAATTGATGAGCTTTTGGACAGGCTAAGTGGAGCCCAGATCTTTACAAAGATAGATCTCAAATCAGGGTATTATCAGATCAGGATTAATGAGCAAGATATCCCAAAGACAGCCATCAATACTCAGTATGGGCATTATGAATTCACTGTCATGCCGTTTGGATTGACAAATGCCCCAGCTACATTCAATCGCTTAATGCAAGACATTCTCAAAGAATGCTTGGATGATTTTGTTCTTGTTTTCTTTAATGATATTCTGATTTACTCAAAGAATGCAGCTGACCATGAAACTCATGTCAGAAAAGTTCTTGAGATTCTAAGGAAGCACCAACTCTTTGCCAAAAAGAGCAAATGCACCATAACGAATACTTGGGCTTTCTGGTATCAAAAGATGGAATTTCTCCAGATTTCGCAAAAGTCCAAGCAGTCATAGATTGGCCTGAACCAAACACAGTAAAAGAAGTCAGAGGATTCTTGGGAATGACTGTAGAATTTTTATACCAAAGTATGCTCTCATAGCTTCCCCCCTGACTAATCTTCTCAAGAAGAATATTCCGGTGCCAGAGTGCTTTTGATAAGCTGAAAACCGCCTTGGTAACCAATCCCATTTTGAAGCTGTCAGATTTCTCTCTACCCTTTGAGGTAGTAACTGATGCTAGTGGTTTTGCCCTAGGAGGTGCACTCATGCAGGAAGGTCATGCAGTGGCCTATGAATCCCAAAAACTCAGAACCCATGAAAGGAATTATGCTGTCCACCACGACCTGGAACTACTTTCAGTAGTATATGCCCTGAAGTTGTGGAGACATTACCTACTGGGTCAAAGATTCACTTTGATGACATATCATCAGAGCTTAAAGTGGATCTTCACTCAGAAGGATCTTAACATGCGCTAAAGAAGGTGGATGCAAACCTTGCAGGAATTTGATTTTGAAATCAAGTACCGTCCAGGTAAAGAAAATGTGGTAGTAGATGCCCTCAGCAGAAAAGCCTCCTTGCTTGCAATTACTGTAGTGTCAAATCCCTTGATTATTGAAGCAAGAGAGAAGATTATGCAGGATAGATTCTTTGGCCCTATTGCTACCCTACTTATACAGGAAAGCAAAACTCCACAGGAGTTGAACCGAGTTCAAGGGTACAGCTTGGATGGTGGAATTATGTATTATAATCGCAGGCTATGCATTCCCAATGATGAGGGAACCAAGGGAAAAATTTTGAATGAAGCCCATGACAGTCTTATTACAAGACATCCAGGTTTCATCAAAACCTACATGTATGTGAAGAAAAGCTTCTTTTGGCCTGGTCTAAAAAAGGATGTGCTTAATCATGTACGTCAATGTCTGACCTGTCAGAAAGTCAAGGCCGAGAGAGTAAAAATGCCTGGGAAGTTACATCCTTTAGACATCCCCTAGATGAAGTGGGAATGTATCAGTATGGATTTTATTACTGGATTACCTTCAGTGCAATCAGGTTACAACTCCATCTTTGTGGTAGTTGATAGATTAACCAAAGTTGCCCATCTAATTTCAGTAAAAGAAACCTACACTGCAGTGGATGTGGCCAGAGTGTTTCTCAAGGAAATCTTCAAATTGCATGGCCTACCCAGAAGAATAGTAAGTGATCGAGACCCCAAATTCATGTCAAGATTCTGGACTGTATTCTTTGAAGCAGTAGGAACTTTCTTAGATCTCAGCACAGCCTACCACCCTGATACTGATGGCCAAACTGAAAGGGTGAACCAAGTAATCGAAGATATACTTCGATCATGCTATGGCAGGGAACCCAAGAAGTGGCTAAGCTATCTACACCTAGAGTTCGCCTACAATGCTTCTTATCACCGAAGTATTGGGATGAGCCCTTTCAAAGCTCTGTATGGACAAGATTGCTTAACTCCGTTAAGTTGGTCTGACCCATTGATTAGGGTCAGACCAAGTTAACTTGGTCTGACCCATTGATTAGGGTCGAGATGTCCAGACAGATGCTTGATGACATGGAGCAGCAGATGCAGGCAATTCGTAAAGATATAAAAGTTGCCCAAGATAGGCAGATGCAGGCAATTCGTAAAGATATAAAAGCTGCCCAGGATAGATAGAAGCAGTATGCAGATAAGAAGAGGATAGACAGAGAATTCAAAAAAGCAGATATGGTCTTCATTCGTGTACGCCCCAAAAGAAGTTCTCTATCTCTTGGGAAGTATAAGAAGTTATCCCCCAGATATTGTGGGCCATATCTGATTACAAAGAAAGTAGGTGACTTAGCCTACGAGCTTCTTCTGCCTCCTCATCTTAAAGTACATAATGTATTTCATGTCAGCCTTCTTAAAAAGTATATACCAAGCCCGAATCATGTGCTTGATGATGAAATCTTAACTTCTTCAACCCAAGGGCAGATGAAACTCCAACCTGAAGAAATCCTTGATGTTCGTGGAAAAGGTTCTCAGGAATAGAATTCTGAGAGAGAATTATTGGTTAAATGGAAGTTCTATCCTTTTGAAGATGCCACCTGGGAGAAGGAAGCCGAACTGTTGCGAGATTACCCATAGTTTGCGAGATTAGGACATCTCGCGTTTTTCAAGTGGGAGAGAATGTAAGATTCCTCCCCTGCCTCTCAAGATGTCCAGCATCTTCCCCTGTAATCAAATCCCTCTTCAGAAATATAAAAGATCTTATTTCTACCTATTTTGACCTAGAGAGAGAAAATATTTTAGAGAGAGAATATTCAGATTTTGAATATTTTTGGATGGAAAAATATCTCTTCTTATTAAAATAAGCTCCCCCAAAACAGAAGTTCAAAAAGATTTTTAGAAGGTGCATTAGAAATCAAGTATAATCTGTTCAAGAGGCCTTATCCTAGGGGTCCAGATTTTCAAAAAATTTCAAATTAAGGTTTTAAAAGGCCAATCAAATTCATCCAAATGTATGAAGAAGATAAATAGAAGAAATAAAGAAAATCCCCCCAAAATGAGTAAATACTCACATAAGATGAAGAGTGGACTAAGGACCAAAGGAAAAGCTTAAAAAATGGATTTTTGACACCTCACAATGGGGATTCCCCCCTCATAAATGAGGTGACTACTTCACATGTGGGGTGGAGTTTTAAATCTTTAAAAATTGAGATATTTCATCTCTCCTCTCTCCTACCTCAAGTCTAGTTCCAAAAAGTAAGCTAAACTGACCTAAAAATGGTAAAAAAATTGACCAAACTGATTTGAAAAATTCTAGAATCAGTTTGCTTGGTTAGGAGCTCACTTTTTCCTATAAATAGAAGCCTCCTCCTTTGTTGAAAAATAATAGTGTTTATGCACTTTTACTCTACTCCTCCCAAGAGCCAAGAACTATGAATTTTTTAATAATTCACTAGTTTTTGACCTTTCCCTCTTCTAAAGATTGGTGGCTACTCTTGTTACAAACAAGAGTAGAACCCTCAAGCCATCAAGCCAAAGGAAAGCTCCCAAGAATTTATGTAAGTTAGAAATCTTATATTTTTCTTTAGTCTTTTTATGCTTTCTAATTTTTGTGTTGTTTGAAGTGATAAATGGATGCTGCCTTGTGGAAAGGCTTTAGCCCTCTCTCATTCTTAAAATCAGCCCTTCTTTATCCTAGTTAAGTGAACTAATAGTTGGAATTAAACTTTCATATTATTTCTCATTTAAAGTAAAAATTATTTAGTTTAGAATGCTTAAAACCAATTGAGGTTAATTGTTAAGTAAAAATAAGTAGGAAAAATTAAAAAATGGTCAGCCATACAAAGGAGGTTATGGTAAAAATTTTAAAAAAAATAAAAAAAAGTATTATCTTTTATTATTCTAAAAGAGTAATCCCTATCGTTTCTATATTCTAAAAGTGTCATTTTCATGCATAGAAGATGCATATTGATTATTTTTTTAATGCATAAAAGAATATTTTTTTAATTATGAAAGTGTTACTTTCATCAAAATGGATTTTTATGCATAAAAGAATAATTTTTTTATTATGAAAGTGTTACTTTCATCAAAATGGATTTTTATGCATAAAAGAATAAATTTTTTATTATGAAATTGTTACTTTCATCAAAATGGATTTTATATATAAAAGAATATTTTTTTATTTTATGAAAGTGTTACTTTCATCAAAATGGATTTTTATGCATAAAAGAATATTTTTTTAATTATAAAAGTGTTACTTTCATCATTATTGATTTTTATGCATAAAGGGATGCATAAAAGAATTTTTTTAATTATAAAAGGGTTACTTTTATCATTATTGATTTTTATGCATAAAAGTATGCATAAAAGAATAATTTTTTATTATAAAAGTGTTACTTTTATAAAATTTAATTGATTTTTATGCATAAAAGGATGCATAAAAGAATTTTTTATTATAAAAGTGTTACTTTTATCATTATTGATTTTTATGCATAAAAGAATATTTGTTTTATTATAAAATGCATAAAGGGATGCATAAAAGAATTTTTTTATTATGAAAGTGTTACTTTTATCATTATTGATTTTCATGCATAAAAGTATGCATGAAAGAATAAATTTTTTATTATAAAAGTGTTACTTTCATCATTATTGATTTTTATGCATAAAGGGATGCATAAAAGAAATTCTTTTATTATAAAAGTGTTACTTTTATCATTATTGATTTTTATGCATAAAAGTATACATGAAAGAATATATTTTTAATGATAAAAGTGTTACTTTCATCATTATTAATTTTTATGCATAAAGGGATGCATAAAAGAATTTTTTTAATTATTGATTTTTATGCATAAAAGTATGCATGAAAGATTAATTTTTTTATTATAAAAGCGTTACTTTCATCATTATTGATTTTTATGCATAAAGGGATGCATAAAAGAAAATTTTTTTATTATAAAAGTGTTACTTTTATCATTATTGATTTTCATGCATAAAAGTATGCATGAAAGAATATTTTTTTAATTATAAAAGCGTTACTTTCATCATTATTGATTTTTATGCATAAAATAATGCATAAAAGAAAATTTTTTATTATAAAAGTGTTACTTTCACTAATATCGATTTTTATGCATAAAAGGATGCATAAAAGAATTTTATTTTTATATCAAAATAAGAGTTCTCTTTAATCCTATGCCTAATTTTCCTAAAATTTGGTAAATGATTAAGTAAATACTATGTGAAAGAAAATCCTACCGTTTCATATTCTCTAAGATGACAATGAGAAAATTCAGTGAAACTATCGAAATCAGAATTTTAGATAAATGATTCCTCATAGGAATTCGTGATTAGTTTTAAATTTAGTAAAGTAGTAATTGAAATATTTTCCTTTGATAAAGATAGTTCAAGAAGAACCTTTCCAGATTCAAAACCTGAATCAGACTATGACCAAGACATAACTCCTTCGTCAGTTTCAAGAAATGATGATGTGACTAGTCTCATAATCTACACTCAAATCACCCACCGATTTTGAAACTAAGTTGAGACCTTTGATTTTGATCTAAGGATTAAGAATTCACAATTCGAGGAATTCTGCTTGGAAATCCAGACTGTGATCTAGAAGTCTTGGGATACGGAAATAAGATATACTCATTATATTCAAAAGAAAATCAAAACTAAAAACTTGCATAGAAACCCTATTTTCTTAAAGGACTGTCTTACGCCAGAATGCTGGAGGGAGCATTTGGCATATGTGTTTTCTAAGGGAAGTTCGGTTGCAACAGCTCGCGGGGGGTGTTCAAAGGACAGCTCACGCGGCAAAGCCTCGGTATGGTTAAAATGGTGCGCTTCTGGTACGATGGTGAGAGTCAACGAAGCGGTCCCTGAGTGAAGTGCCACGACACCTAAGGAGGATCCTGGAGGGTTCTGACAAGGCGATGCACGGGCTCGCGGTGCTGAGGACACCCATGCGTATGTTGAGGAAGATATTGTATGATGGACCAATGTTTATTGTAATCTATTACTGGATCTCGTTGTTGATCCGCTGGTCTCAACGGAGAGTCCAGAGTGATCCTGTTTTGTGAGAAACAAAGACTCAATGGAAATTTTGAGTTATGACATGTGTAACCAGTAATTGTTTGGTGTCAATGGATTATTTTATAAGTTAAAGGTTAAAGAGAAGGGTGTGCGTATCTATATTCTAAAGCAAAAGTTAAGAAAGGCATTCAATTATGGGTGGGTGAGTACTTGTCTGGTTCTACTATTCCAGTGGTTGGCTAACCCATGGGCCGGATAGGCTGGAATCAATAGAGTCTTAAAATAATAAAATTGAATAATAGGAATACGCTTAGAACTTGAGTAGTTAATTAGAATTCTGAAGACTTCTCTAAAGAATAAATCAATGGCTGTGCCTGATTCAATCAGGAAAAAAGCGTTGATTCCTTCAAGTTAAGTCTGTAATAGTTTCCCTTCTATCTGGTTTATTCAGATGAAGGTTAGTTCAGTATCTTGATCTCGTTGGAAAAATCCATTTTTTTTAAAAATGGTGGAATCGTCCCCACTTTCCGGGCATGGGAAATTTTCTCGGTTTCGGTTTTGGAAGGACCACCAGCTTAGTCTCGTGCCTGGACATTCGAGGGCGAGGCCCCGAGTGAGAAACCCTACCCCGTGCAAGAGGAAGGTACTTCCGCTCCTACCATCCGAGAATCCAGTGCGCAGAGGGGGCAGCAGGATCTCACAGATATAAATGTCTTTGGTCACAGCAAGGAGTTGAAAATAGTACTTATGGAAGATAATTTTCTTCAATAATAATGTAAGATATAAATGTCTTTGGTACAGCAAGGAGTTGAAAATAGTACCCATACAAATAATTAAGAAAGCATTCAATCTATATCTCATGAGTTCTTACAGAGAGAGTATTTACCATATCTAGCTATGTATTCATTACTTAATACACATATATCGTGTAATTCTCTTGGACCAATGGAATTTGAATGCTTTTTTTGTAAAGCAAAGTTATGGAAAGTAGAAACAAAAAAAATTAGAGACTGCATTATGGGAAAGCACTATTGTAGACTTGGAAGTATTTCATCATTACCTCTAGAAGAGTGTTAATCCCATTTTGGATCAACAAATATGCTCTTCCATTTGAAGACATTAATAAGTGTTATGCAAAGGCACTATAAAAGTTGTATATTATGAGATACTGGCCACCCAAGGCCTTAGTAAGTTTTGGGTCCCAAGTGTGAATAAGAACCAGTTGTATATAAGGTAATTTCTCATAATGGAAAGACACAATCCCTCTTTGTACTATGAGAGCTCTTGCTTGTGTGAGAGAAAGAGAGAGAGTGAGAGTGTACTCTAGTGTATGTTCCTTTTCTATGCATGTATATGTGGAAGAGTGAGAGGTGGTTGCCTTTGCATACATGGTGTGAGTGACTTCGGTGACAACATGGAGGTGGTGTTTGGAGGATTGGAGCATTCAAAGTGAGATTGGGGGGCCTTAAGGGACACGAGCTCAGAGCATTGGTAAGTAACCAATGATTGTTGTGTCTATTGCTTCTCCCATTGGTGTTTGTGTGGAGTTCCTTCTTGGGAGATATGGTAGCCCATAACATTTTTGGCATCGCTACCAGGAAAACACCATTGTTTCTTCCATCCTTCTTGAGCTTCAGCTCCCATTATGTAAGATTCATGATTACCTTTGCATTTGGGAAGTGTAAGGTCCCGATCTCCACCGCGCAACGGATTCGGGGTACTAGCAGCGGAAGTAGCACTTCATGCACGGGACAGGGACCCACACTCGGGGCCTCGTCCATGGATATCCGGACAAGAGACTAATCTGTCGGTTTTTCTAAAACCGAACTCGGAAAAACTTCCCTTACCCAGAAAGCACGGGAGATTCCACTAGGATAACTCTTTACTCTAACGCAGTCAAGATCATTACTGATCAAACTGATCCGACTGCACCTCTAACGGTACTTGGTCAGATCAAGGAAGAAACTTGCACTTGGATCATTGGGATCAACGCTTTTTTCCCCATCAAGAGGCACAGCCATTGATTCCTATCCATAGAACAATTACTATCTAGAATTTACTTCATCTATCGTAATAATAGAATTTAAATCTCGATTTACGGATCCATCAGTCCAGCCTAACCCCATCCAGTCCCATGGGTTAGCCAACCTCCCAACCACTATAGTGATGGGATCCAATTAGGAATTTGGTTAAAGGTCTTGTCCCGGGTACCAAGGAAAAGAGTTCCAAGGCCCCCTAGCTGGAAGTTCATGCAAACATAAAACTAGTCACACCACTTACACACCCAATATGAAATTGCCTTTTTCTTAGCATCAGCTAACTTTAAAACAATCTTTTAATGAAACCATTATGTCACTGATGACAATCCTCAGTCTCTGGTTGAATCCTTATTTCCAGTCATTCATTCATCGGTATACTTATGGCATCATTGGCAACCAGAACGCTCACCACCTGTTCGCTCAGGGGCCTTTTCCATAGTTCCTAGCTCATAGTAACCGGCAATATATTCATATAACAGAATGGAATCTCCGTGGAAGATCAGCAAGATCAACCCACAGATCCATATAAAAGAGCCATGGACTCATCCGTTTGAGGACCAGCAAGGTCAATCAACCAGATCCATGCCCGGTTTCAGAAAACAACTCTTACTCCTTGTTCTAATATCTTCCACGACGCACGTGTGGGTATCATCGGCGACCCAGAGCCCGAGCACCGTATGGTCAGCACCCTCTAGGATCCTTCACAGGTGACCTAGCGCTTCACTCATAGGCCGTTTCCTTGGTCCCTAATCCACTGTATCGGCGGAAGCTCACCATTTAAATCGAACCGAGGCTGGTCAAGACCTCGGCCGACCTTGTTACGCGAGACGTCCTCCATTGACTCTCCGTCAGCAGTTGCAACTTTATCAGTTAGGTCTCCATGACCTTAATCCACAAGACGGTCAAAATGCTTCCCCAGCATTCTTGACATAAAACAGTCATTTACAAACAGTCATAAAATACAGTTTCGATATTGAACTCTCGTCTTTCTACATTATCCCTCCACAATCCACTTTACTTAATCCACATTCCATTCAATGTGTATTCATTTTCATCCATTTACTTATATCGACGACACATTATTTTCCATACACATTCACGTTCATTATTCTACATACACATCCATGCATACATCCATTTTCACATCCTCATTCATACATCCACATCCACATACATAACCATACATCCACATCTCCATGCATACATCCACATCCATAATCACATTCACATCCATACATCTACATCTACATGTATACATCCGTTTTCACATTCTTACATCCACATACATTCATCCATTTCTACATTTCCATTCATATAGCCTCATACGCCTTCACATCTATTCTTTTACATCACATCCATTCTCTCCCTATCACAACCCATATACATCTTATCTCATCTCATACACTTCTTATCTCATCCCATACACATCTTATCACATCTTAACTCATCTTATCACATCCTAACTCATCTCATATGCATCTTGTCTCATCACATACACTTCTTACCTCATCCCATAAACATCTTATCACATCTTAACTCATCTTATCACATCCTAACTCATCCCATAGGTCTCTTATCACATCTAACTCATCTTATCACATCCTAACTCATCCCATAGGTCTCTTATCACATCTTAACTCATCTTATCACATCCTAACTAGAAGCCAACGGTATCTTGCCACTGAAGTTTTACCGTCTTTCCATGATTTGGTTTTGGCACATATTTCTATAAGAGGCATTAAGAACTTTGAGATGAGGAGATAAAAGAAGTTCGTAGGCTAAGTCACCTACTTTTCTTGGTCCACAATATCTGGGGGATAACTACTTATACTCCCCTAGAGATAAAGAAACTCTTTTGGTCCATATTCAAATGAAGACCATAACTGTTCTTTGAATTCTCTGACTGTCCTCATCTCGCAAAGTAGAGGACAACTCTTTTTCTTAAGATCCAATTTATTCAGGGTTCCTTAGATTCTGGTCAACCCAACAGAATACTGGGATAAATATTCCTTATATAGAACTCATCATTAAATAATAATTCATTTATATCATATCATTCCTACGATAATGGTCCATTAGACCGAAAAATTTCTTTCTGAACATTCCTCCACGGGGATTTCAGTTAAATAAGTTCTCAATTTATCATCCTTTAACTTGATCGACCGTGTCAAGTGTTAACAGTAGCAATTTGACAGTACAATCCACTAATCTCATAGTGATTTGCTGAATTCATTATCATCATTCTAGTTATGAATATCATCACAGGGACTCGTCCCAATCATCCACATTGTGGTTTCGCTTAGTTTATTACATTTCAATCCATTTTCAGGGATCATCATTTTTCAATCAGAATCCAATTCAACTCATCAGTTCTCAAACAGAATTAAAAAATCATATCAACCACATTCGAAATCATCATATGGATAGCATTAATGCTTATAATTTCAAGTCTTGGATTTACTCGTATATACTGCCGGTAAAGAGCTGCAGTTATACCCTCGGTATATACGGATAGTCATGATACTCGAAACTATAAGGTAAATACCATCATGTCTAGGCCTCAAGCAAGTCAGGGTTCCATACGATTGCGGTACTTCCAATTGAAGACCCAATTACTAATTTACGAATTTCAATTTGAATTAACAATTTGTATGAATTATATCACACAATTACAACCTTTTTGTGCGTCTTGATAACTTTTGACATAATTGGCTCCTCAATTGATCTTATTGGAGATATATGACATAAGTCTGATAAACAGATTTTTCTTTATCCGATCGTCCGTAAACAATCACTTAAAAAAAATATTTGCATATTTATATACAAGTTGCAATAAGTACATAGAGTGGCTCGGCTCCAAAATTCAAAATCTCTTCGAGAGATGCATAAGACGACGGTACTGGTGGGCCATAGTCATGCCCTGTTACATAATTTCTCTAATTGCGAAGGGAGCTATTATTTTCTCCTTAGGGATAAATCGACTAAAGAGTCTATAAACTCGAAAATTTTGAGGCGTTGAAAGATATAGAATGACACCATGCGTCATTTTCAGCTTTATCAAAATGATGGCCAATGAGAGGTTCTGCCTCAGCATTGCATGCCAGTTGCAAGAGGCGTGGATATATAACCCTGCAAACCACTTATGCTGTTGTCTCTCCACTAGGTTAGGAAAATATAATTCCTCGAAATGGCGTACGAGTCTTGCTCGGCTTGTTCGAGTTGAAGCGGAAGAGATGAGATGCTCGAAGGCAAATGCAATCATATCTTGAGACTGGGTGAGGTCGGAAATACCAGATAAATGGGAAACTTCCATCTATAAAAATAATTTCTTTGATTAAAATTTTTTCATTAAAGAAGCTTACGAAATGAAAATACATTATGAAAATGCTGTTTTTGAATTCTTATTACCAATTTCAGATAAGAATTTAATTATCCTTATTAGCTTTCAATTTGGCTCTGATACCAACTGTAAGGTCCCGATCTCCACCATGCAACGGCGGATTCGGGGTACTAGCAGCGGAAGTAGCACTTCATGCGCGGGACAGGGACCCACACTCGGGGCCTCGTCCTCACGGATATCCAGACAAGAGACTAATCCGTTGGTTTTTCCAAAACCGAACCCGGAATAACTTCCCTTACCCGGAAAGCACGGGCGATTCCACCAGGATAACTCTTTACTCTAACGCAGTCAAGATCATTACTGATCAAACTGATCCGACTGCACCTCTAACGGTACTTGGTCAGATCAAGGAAGAAACTTGCACTTGGATCATTGGGATCAACGCTTTTTTTCCCATCAAGAGGCACAGCTGTTGATTCCTATCCATAGAACAATTACTATCCAGAATTTACTTCATCTATCGTAATAATAGAATTTAAATCTCGATTTACGGATCCATCAGTCCAGCCTAACCCCATCCAGTCCCATGGGTTAGCCAACCTCCCAACCACTATAGTGATGGGATCCAATTAGGAATTTGGTTAAAGGTCTTGTCCCGGGTACCAAGGAAAAGAGTTCCAAGGTCCCCTAGCTGGAAGTTCATGCAAACATAAAACTAGTCACACCACTTACACACCCAATATAAAATTACCTTTTTCTTAGCATCAGCTAACTTTAAAACAATCCTTTAATGAAACCATTATGTCACTGATGACAATCCTCAGTCTCTGGTTGAATCCTTATTTCCAGTCATTCATTCATCGGTATACTTATGGCATCATTGGCAACCAGAACGCTCACCACCTGTTCGCTCAGGGGCCTTTTCCATAGTTCCTAGCTCATAGTAACCGGCAATATATTCATATAATAGAATGGAATCTCCGTGGAAGATCAGCAAGATCAACCCACAGATCCATATAAAAGAGCCATGGACTCATCCGTTGAGGACCAGCAAGGTCAATCAACCAGATCCATGCCCGGTTTCAGAAAACAACTCTTACTCCTTGTTCTAATATCTTCCACGACGCACGTGTGGGTATCATCGGCGACCCAGAGCCCGAGCACCGTATGGTCAGCACCCTCTAGGATCCTTCACAGGTGACCTAGCGCTTCACTCATAGGCCGCTTCCTTGGTCCCTAATTCACCGTACCGGAAGCTCACCATTTAAATCGAACCGAGGCTGGTCAAGACCTTGGCCGACCTTGCTACACGAGACGTCCTCCATTGACTCTCCGTCAGCAGTTGCAACTTTATCAATTAGGTCTCCATGACCTTAATCCACAAGATGGTCAAAATGCTTCCCCAGCATTCTTGACATAAAACAGTCATTTACAAACAGTCATAAAATACAGTTTCTATATTGAACTCTTGTCTTTCTACATTATCCCTCCACAATCCACTTTACTTAATCCACATTCCATTCAATGTGTATTCATTTTCATCCATTTACTCATATCGACGACACATTATTTTCCATACACATTCACGTTCATTATTCTACATACACATCCATGCATACATCCATTTTCACATCCTCATTCATACATCCACATCCACATACATAACCATACATCCACATCTCCATGCATACATCCACATCCATAATCACATTCATATCCATACATCTACATCTACATGTATACATCCGTTTTCACATTCTTACATCCACATATATTCATCCATTTCTACATTTCCATTCATATAGCCTCATACGCCTTCACATCTATTCTTTTACATCACATCCATTCTCGCCCTATCACAACCCATATACATCTTATCTCATCTCATACACTTCTTATCTCATCCCATACACATCTTATCACATCTTAACTCATCTTATCACATCCTAACTCATCTCATATGCATCTTGTCTCATCACATACACTTCTTACCTCATCCCATACACATCTTATCACATCTTCACTCATCTTATCACATCCTAACTCATCCCATAGGTCTCTTATCACATCTAACTCATCTTATCACATCCTAACTCATCCCACAGGTCTCTTATCACATCTAACTCATCTTATCACATCCTAACTCATCCCATAGGTCTCTTATCACATCTTAACTCATCTTATCACATCCTAACTCATCTTATCACATCATAACTCTTCTCATATATGTCTTATCACATCTTATTACATCTCATACATCTCTTATCGCATCCTATCCCTTCCCATATCTATTTATAGAATATAAGGGAATTCTTATATTTGATATAAAATTTCTTTACGCATCTAATTATGCATAAATTCCATTTAAGGATATTAACACTTTCGAAATAAAAATCAATCTTTTATGCATCTCCTATGCATAAATTCATTTTAAATGAGAATGACACTTTGAATTAAAATTCAATCTTTTATGCATCTTCCTATGCATAAATTCATTTTAGATGAGAATGACACTTTTGAATTAAAATCAATCTTTTATGCATCTTCTTATGCATAAATTCAATTTAGATGAGAATGACACTTTTGAATTAAAATCAATCTTTTATGCATAAATTCAATTTAGTAGGAATTACACTTTTAGAATAAAAGAATTTCTCTTATGCATCTAATTTATGCATAAAATCTATTTATGATGAAAATCACACTTTTAGTATAAAAATATCTTTTATGCATAACTCTATGCATGAAATCCAATTATGATAAAAGTAACATTTTTACAAGATAATAATCATCTTTTATGCATACCTCTATGCAAGAATTTCAAATGTGATAAAAGTAACACTTTTACAATAAAATAATCATTTAAAAAAAACATTTTTACAATAAAATAATCATTTTTTTTCATATCCCTATGCATGAAATTCAATATGCTAAAAGTAACACTTTTGATATAAAAAATTCTCCATTATGCATACTTCTATGTATGAAAATAAAAATGATAAAAGTAACACTTTTGATATAAAAATTTATCCATTATGCATACTTCTATGCATGAAAATAAAAATGATAAAAGTAACAATTTTGATATAAAAATTTATCCATTATGCATACTTCTATGCATGTAAATAAAAATGATAAAAGTAACACTTTTGATATAAAAATTTATCCATTATGCATACTTCTATGCATGTAAATAAAAATGATAAAAGTAACACTTTTGATATAAAAATTTATCCATTATGCATACTTCTATGCATGAAAATAAAAATGATAAAAGTAACACTTTTGATATAAAAATTTATCCATTATGCATACTTCTATGCATGAAAATAAAAATGATAAAAGTAACACTTTTGATATAAAAATTTATCCATTATGCATACTTCTATGCATGAAAATAAAAATGATAAAAGTAACACTTTTGATATAAAAATTTATCCATTATGCATACTTCTATGCATGTAAATAAAAATGATAAAAGTAACACTTTTGATATAAAAATTTATCCATTATGCATACTTCTATGCATGAAATTAAAAATGATAAAAGTAACACTTTTGATATAAAAACTTATCCTTTATGCATAATATAAAAATTCAATTTCTCCATGATTACAATGAAATTCTTTCAATTAATCTAGGATGATAATTTCTAGAATATGGTAGGAAGTCCTCTTTTTATGCTTTGAATGAAATTATTTTATGCGTAATTTTTATAAAAATTTTGCCATAGCTCCGCTGCTATGACTGCTATATTTCAATTTTTTTAAGGAAATAATTAGAATGGTCTCTAATTGGATCATCAATCCATAATGGATTGAATCATCAATATACATAAACTAAAAGCATAGAAAAAAGTCATTAATTTGGCCTCAAGCATAGCTTAATCTTGGATTAAGGAAAAGCTTTATGAAAAGCTTCATTTGGATTGAGAATGGGTCATGAGTATGATCATTTCTTGAGTGAGAGAGAGAAATTACATAAAAACCATTAGAATTAAGCATAAATAAAAATTTATGTAATTATTAACTATCATTAATCAATTAACTTCAATAGCATTCATCAAATTATGTAACTCTTTACTAACATTCATCAATTAACTTCAATAGCATTCATCAAATTAACTTCAATAGCATTCAAAAACCATTCCAATTAAGCTTCTCAAGCTTGAGAGGGGTTGAGAAGAGAGAAACATTGAGGAATTATAGAAAAGATCAAAATTCACCATTTACCTTACAATTTGCTTGATTCTTTGTTCACGGTAGAGGCCCCCAACCAATCAATTTGTTAAGTATGTTGATGGAGCCACTAATGGGGATTGAAGAAAGAGGGAAGCTCCAAAAACTAGTGAATTATTAATGAATTCACAGTTCTTGGCTTAGGTGGAGTAGAGTAACGATACATAAACACTATATATTTTTCAACAAGGGGGAGGCTTCTATTTATAGGAAAAATTGAGCTCCTAACCAAACAAACTGATTCTAGAATTTTCCAAATCAGTTTGGTCAATTTTTGACCATTTTTAGGTCAGTTAAGCTAACTTTTTGGAACTAGACTTGAATGAGGAGAGAGGAGAGATGAAATATCTCAATTTTTATGAGTTTAAAACTCATTCAAGCATGTGAAATATGCACCTCCTTTAAAGAACTCCCCTTCCTTACATATGTGTCAAAAATGGAATCATTATACCCAAATATCTCATATTTTTAATATTGCTCATAGTTTTTTACTAATAAACCTTGTACATTTTCAACTCTTCATCTTATGTGAAATATGCACCTCCTTTAAAGAACTCCCCTTCCTTACATATGTGTCAAAATGGAATCATTATACCCAAATATCTCATATTTTTAATATTGCTCATAGTTTTTTACTAATAAACCTTGTACATTTTCAACTCTTTATCTTATGTGAAATATGCACCTCCTTTAAAGAACTCCCCTTCCTTACATATGTGTCAAAATGGAATCATTATACCCAAAATATCTCATATTTTTAATATTGCTCTTTGTTTTTTACTAATAAACCTTGTACATTTTCAACTCTTCATCTTATGTGAGCATTTACTCATTTTTGGGAATCTTCTTTTACAAATTGGATTTATCTCCTCCCTACACATGGATTGATGCTATTGGCCCATAGGAACCTTAATTGGACCATAATCCAAATTTTTTTGAAAATCTAGACCCTTAGGCTAAGGTCCTTTATACCCATTTCCAATTAATTCCAATTACACATTGGAAAGTTCTTTTTGAATTTCTGTTTAAGGGAAACTTATTTTAATAAGATGAGATAATTTTCTATCCAAAAATATTAAAAATCTGAATATTCTCTCTCTAGAATATTTTCTCTCTCTAGGTTAAAACAATTAGAAACAAGTCTTTTATATTTCTGAAGAGGGATTGATTACAGGGAAAGATGCTGGACATTTTGAGAGGCTGGGGAGGAATCTTACAAGAAGTGCATTGTGAAGAAAGTTTATAGATAAGGTTTGAGTGGAAGAGAAGAATTGTGAGAAACCGTGTGTTTTGGAGTGTGTGTGAGTACTCGGTTTAGCTTAAGGAAAAGCTGCACTATTTTTTCTTTTAATTTTGATGTTTTCATCACAAAACTTGCTACTGTGATTGAGCAGGTGTGATACTTTGTTTTCTATTTTTTCTAAAAAATTCAAAAAAATTACCAAAAACAAGGAGCCAATGGCTGTGCTTATAACTTGCATTACATTCTTATCCCTTAGCACAACCATTCTGGAACATTTGGTGTTAAAATCCTAAAGATATCTCTAGTAACCATGCATAAACATGCATGAACCAGGCATATACGCATCCACCCAACAACCCCTGAGCCCAAGGGTGCACACATAAATATAATGAAGTATCACATATCTTACCTTAGTGTCCCATACCACCAAGAGATATGACTTCACTCCATTAGCGCTTGGCTCTAGCTTGAAATGGCAAGAGACTAGACACAATGCTCCACACAAGAGAACACCCCTTGAGAATGCCACATGTCCCTATTATCCCTCAAGTGACTCTTGACTCTCCATTTCCATGTGTGACCCTTGGTTCCTTGACCCTAACCTTAACCCAAGGTTAGAACTAATCCTTGCCCCACTAGAGCATGTTCCTATGCTCTCATGTTCACATGCCTAGGGTGGGTTAGTCTCCTAATATATGCACATATAATGTGTACATAACATACTTCCCCTCTCTCAAAACATTGCACTCTTGTAGTGAAAAGAAGGAAAACTGCGCTGAATGTTCTCAAAACTGACTCCCAAGTCGAATCCTCAATTTCCCTGTCTTTCCACTTAATTTTAACCTTAGGGATTAGGTGCCTACAAAGTTTCCTTTTCCTGAATTCAAGTACCTTTTTAGGTTCATGTGTGGAACATAAGAAAAATCTTTGACTTCAACGAGTTCTTGAGGACTAATTGTGTTATCCTCACCTCCTAGCTTCTCTTTCAATCTACTGACATAAAAAACTAGATGAACTCTGACATGTGGAGGTATTTTTAATTCATACGCAACCGTGCCAATTGGGCATATAACTCGGAATGGACCATAATATCTAGGAGATAATTTTGAGCACTTTTCTGTTGACAAAGTCTGAGAATCTTTAGGAACTTTCAAATAAACCAATGCCCCTGGCTCAAAAGACCGAGGTGAGCATCCCCTATCTGTAAGATTTCTCCCTCCAGCTTTTGAGGTATAAAGCAATAAGAACCTCCCCTTTTGTTTTTGAAATTATTCCTCTCTCTGGAATAAAAGAAAGATCTTGTTTTACCCTGTTTTGACTTGGAGAGAGAAAATGTCTAGAGAGAGATAATCCAAAATTGAGATATTTTTTGATATAAAAATCCTAGTTTCTAAAATGGTTTCCCTTAAAACATAATTTTAAAAAGAACTTTCCAATGTGCATTTGGAATTAATTGAAAATGTGTATAAAGGACCTTAGCCTATTAAGGGTCAAGATTTTCAAAAAGTTTTGGATTATGGTCTAATTAAGGTTCCTATGGACCAATTGGATTAATCCAAGTGTGGGGATGAGATAAATCCAAAGAATACAAAAAATACCAAAAAATGAGTAAATGCTCACGTAAGATGAAGAGTTGACTGAGTACAAAGTTTATTAGTTAAAAACTATGAGATATTACTGAAAAAATGAGATATTTTGGTATAATGATACATTTTTGACACCTTGGTAAGGAGGGGGGGAGACTTTAAGGAGGTTCCTATTTCACACATGTGGTGGAGTTTTTAATTCAATAAAATTGTGATATTTTTATCTCTCCTCTCTCTTGGATCAAACCAAATCAAAAGGGAGCCAAACTAGGTCCAAATCTTATCCAAATTCAGCCAAACTGAAGCTAAAAATTTCTAGAACTTAGTTGGACTCAGTTAGTGGCCTCCCTCACCTATAAATAGACCCTCATTCTTTTGTATTCTCATCTGTAAACTATTGCATGCTAGTATTACATTAAAATAATGATATTTTCTATTATCCCTTAAAAATCCTTGACTTTTGGAGAGAGTGGAGCTTGTCTCTCTCTTCAACCATCCTTGGAGCTTTCCTCTCAACACACTAACCAATTAATTGGTTGGGGGCTTCTTCTAAGATAGAGAAGTAAGCAAAAACAAGAGGTAAAGTGTAATTTTATGGTTTTTCTCTACTATTCTCAATGTTTTCACTTCTCAACCCCTCTCAAGCTTGAGAAGTTTCTAAATTAAGTGTTTATAATGCAAATGAAGCTTTTCTTAAGAGTTGTAATGAATAATTAAGAAACATTTTTATTTATTCTTAATTAGGATGCTTTTTATGTTTATCTCTCTCTACCCAAAAGAATGGTCATTCCTATGACCAATTCTCTATTCAAATGATGCTTCTCATTGATAAATTCTCAATTCACAAATCAAACTCTAGGCTTGTGAAGCTAGAGGTTAAGAAAGTGGCTTTTTATACTTTTATGCTTCTAAAATTATGATAATCTTATGATTTATATCCATAAATTAGATTTAAGTTTAGAACATAGTTATACTATCATAATTGTATTACTAAGTTTATTCTTTTCAAAAATATTAAAAATTATTAGTAATAGCAACGGAGCTAGGGTAAAATTTTTAAGAAATTGATACATAATCAATTCTTATGCATAACGTGAAAAGAGGACTTCCTACCATATTGTAGGATTGGTCCTCACATTCAATGGAAAACTAATTTTTAAGGTTTATGCATAATTAAATAATTAAGAAAAGAGAAAATTATGATAATTTTATTTAAATGATAAAAGAGAAATTCCTAGGATATTTGGAATTCAATCATTTAAATAGAAAAAGTAGAATTCTTAGCATATTGAATTAATGGATATTTTTATTAAAATTCAAAGAGAAAATTTAGATAAATTTATTTTATGCATGAGAAATATTTAAATGATAAAAGAGGAATTCCCATGACATTTGGAATTCAATCATTTAAATGGGAAAAAGTGGAATTCTTAGCATATTGAATTAATGGATATTTTTATTAATGAAAAGATGAATTTTAGATAAATTTATTTGATAATAAAAGAGGAATTCCCATGACATTTAGAATTCAATCAATTAAATGTAAAAAGAGGAATTCCCATGATATTTGAGATCCAAGAAATTAAATGGGAGAAAGAGAAATTTTTAGTATAATTCAATTTATGAATATTTATCAAAAGTGGAATTTTGAGCATTATTGGGAAATATGGGTAGAATTTATTTTTGTAAATCCCATGAATTCGTTTATTCAAAAGAAGAATATTAAACATATTTCACTTGAGGAATTTGAGAAAGAATATGAAAATAGCCGTCTCGAGAAAAAGAACCTTTACCTAGGCCAAGCAATTGGCATAAATTTAGAAAAAGTCCCATCGTCGTGGTATCGAAGTAGAAAAAGCTACTAAATGAGAATGAGATGTGAGGTTATGTGAAAGGATGAGATGTAAAGTAAATGGATGTGGATGTGTATATGAAAGAATGTGATGTAAATGGATGTGGATGTGAATGATGAGATGAGAATGAGATGTGAATGATGAGATGAGAATGAGATGTGAGGTTATGTGAAAGGATGAGATGTAAAGTAAATGGATGTGGATGTGTATGTGAAAGAATGTGGATGTGAATGATGAGATGAGAATGAGATGTGAGGTTATGTGAAAGGATGAGATGTAAAGTAAATGGATGTTGATGTGAATGATGAGATGAGAATGAGATGTGAGGTTATGTGAAAGGATGAGATGTAAAGTAAATGGATGTGGATGTGTATGTGATGTAAATGAATGTGGATGTGAATGATGAGATGAGAATGAGATGTGAGGTTATGTGAAAGGATGAGATGTAAAGTAAATGGATGTGGATGTGTATGTGAAAGAATGTGATGTAAATGAATGTGGATGTGAATGATGAGATGAGAATGGGATGTGAGGTTATGTGAAAGGATGAGATGTAAAGTAAATGGATGTGGATGTGTATGTGAAAGAATGTGAGGTAAATGAATGTGGATGTGAATGATGAGATGAGAATGGGATGTGAGGTTATGTGAAAGGATGAGATGTAAAGTAAATGGATATGGATGTGTATGTGAAAGAATGTGATGTAAATGAATGTGGATGTGAATGATGAGATGAGAATGAGATGTGAGGTTATGTGAAAGGATGTGATGTGATGTAAATGGATGTGGATGTGGATGTGATAGGATGTGATGTGATGTAAATGGATGTGGATGTGGATGTGATAGGATGTGATGTGATGTAAATGGATGTGGATGTGGATGCGATAAGATTGATGTAATGTAAATGGATGTGAATGTGGATGTGGAATGAGATGTGATGTGATGTAAAGGAGATGTGGATGTGATGTGGATGTAAAGGGATGTGGGTGTGATGTGATGTAAAGGGATGTGGATGTGAGTGTGATGAGATGTGAAGTGATAGGTGTGAATGTGAATGAATATGATGGATATGAATGGATGTGATGTGATATAAATGAATGTGATGAATGTGAATGGATGTGATGTGATGTGAATCGAGATAGATATGAATGGATGAGAAATGATGTGAAATGGATGTGATGTGAATCGGGATAGATGTGAATGAATGAGATGTGATGTGAAATGGATGTGATGTGAATCGGGATAGATGTGAATGGATGAGATGTGATGTGAATCGGGATAGATGTGAATGGATGAGATGTGATGTGAATCGAGATAGATGTGAATGAATGAGATGTGATGTGAAATGGATGTTATGTGATGTGATGTGAATCGGGATAGATGTGAATGGATGAGATGTGATGTGAAATGGATGTGATGTGAATTGGAATAGATGTGAATGGATGAGATGTGATGTGAATCGAGATAGATGTGAATGGATGAGATGTGATGTGAAATGGATGTGATGTGATAGATGTGAATGGATGAGATGTGATGTGAATGGATGAGATGTGATGTGAATCGGGATAGATGTGAATGGATGAGATGTGATGTGAATCGGGATAGATGTGAATGGATGAGATGTGATGTGAAATGGATGTGATGTGATGTGGATCGGGGTAGATATGAATGGATAAGATGTGAATGAATGTAATGTGATGAGATGTGGACATGGGTAGATGCGAATGGATGAGATGTGATAAGGATAAATGTGGATAGATGTGATGAGATGGAATATGATGTGATTGGATGAGAATGGATGAAGGAGGATAGGAATACATATGATTGGACGTGGATTAAGAAATGTAGATTGATGTGAAACAATGTGGAAAGACGAGAGTTCGTAATAGAAACTGTATTTATGACCTGTTTTTAAATGACTGTTTTATGTCAAGAATGCTGGGGAAGCATTTTGACCGTCTTGTGAATGAGGTCGCGGAGACCTAAGTGATAAAGTTGCAACAACTGTGACAGGCAACAACTGACGGAGAGTCAACGGAGGACGTCTCGCGTAGCAAGGTCGACTTTAAGGTCTTGACCACTCGATTTAAATGGTGAGCTTCCTGTATGGTGGATGAGGGACCAAGGAAGCGGCCTATGAGTGAAGCACTAGGTGACCTGCAAAGGATCCTAGAGGTGCTGAGGGCTCTGGGTTGCCGAAGATACCCATGCGTGTGTCGAGGAAGAAAATGGAACAAGGAGTTAGAGCTGTTTTCTGAAACCAGGTATGGATCTGGTTGATTGACCTTGCTGGTCCTCCAATGGATGAGTCCATGGCTCTTTTATATGGATCCGTTGGTTGATCTTGCTGATCTTCAACGGAGAGTCCATCTAGATTTTTATAAGTGAATATATTTCCGGGTACTATGAGCTAGGAACTATTGAAAAGGTCCCTGAGTGGACAAGTGGTGAGCGTTCTAGTTACCAATGATGCCATAGGTACACCGAATGATTGGAAATTAGAATTCAACCGGATATTTTGGAGGGTTATGATCTGTGATACTATGGTTTCATTAAAAGATTGTTTTAAAGACAGCTGAATCTGTGAAAAAGGCAATTTCATATTGGGTGTGTAAGTGGTGTGAGTATCTTGAAGTTTGCATGAAGCGCTGGCTAGGGGGCCTCGGAACTCTTTTCCCTGGTACCCGAGACAAAACATAACCAAATTCCTAAATGGATCCTATCACTATAGTGGTTGGCTAACCCATGGGACTGGATGGGGTTAGGCTGGACTGATGGATCCCTAAAATGAGACTCAATTCTGTTATGGTACGATAGGTGCAGTAAATCTCGGTCAGTCCTTGTTCTATGGAAAAGAATCCGGCTGTGCCTCTCGATGAGGAAAAACGCGTTGGTCTCTATGATCCAAGTGCAAGTTTTCTCCTTGATCTAACCATGTGAATTATAGGTTTGGTCAAATCAGTTGTGTTAGTTAAGGCTCTTGACTACGTTAGAATAAAAATATCTTGGAGGAATCGCCCGTGCTTTCTCGGCGAGAGAAGTTTTTTCGGGTTCGGTTTTGGAAGAACCAAGGGATTAGTCTCTTGTCCAGATAGCTGTGGGCGAGGCCCCGAGTGAGAGGCTCTGCCTTGTGCAAGAAGTGCTACTTCCGCTGCTAGCAACCCCGAATTGGTTGCGCGGAGGGGGCAGGGATCTTTCACTATCAGCATAAAATCATGCTCTATCCTAAGCACTCCTGATAGAATCCTGAGCTTGGGTTAGCATTTCCTACATATCTCGTAACAAGAAATCACTCGATGCATCAAGCTCAATGTCCTTAAGCCCGACATCAACAAGTGCCCTAGGTTGATATCCATACATAAGCATGAACGGACTATAACCAGTAGCCAAATGCTTAGAACTATTATAGGCAAATTCCATCATTGGAAGATATTTTTTCCAACTCAATGGTTTTCTAGAGACATGCACGAAGCATATCCTCAACAATCTGATTCACACGCTCTATTTTCCCATCAGCTATGGGTGATCAGAGGAACTCATACTCAAAGTAGTTTCCAATTTATTGAAAACTTCCTACCAAAAATGAGCCGTGAACTTAGAGTCCCGATCGCTCACAATATGAGAAGGTAGACCATACAGTCTAGATAGTTACTCGACAAATTGGTAAGCCAATTCCGCAATTAGGATCAAAAGCTTTCTGAAGGGAAAAGGTTTTTGGAACTTTGTTACAGGTGCAGAGCCAGAGCCGGCAGAACTACCCCGACAACCTACATAGCAACAGGTTGTAGCTCATAAGCAATGGTCAGAAAGAGCATAAAAAGTTTTGCATTACTTGTCTATATGTATCTCGGATGCTATACTCATACATATACATGATGCTAAGCACTAAGCATATCGAGGTTCGAGAGCACTTTATTAGGGAGAAAGTGGATGATGGTGATATAGTGTTGCATCATTGCAATACTAAGGAAAATGTTGCTGATATTTTTACTAAGGCTCTACGCAAAGAGCTCTTCTTCGAGCAGGACTTGGCATGATGGAGCTTCCCTTAAGGGAAGGAGTTTGAGAAGTAAGGGAAGGCTCATCATGGAAGGTTTCAATGTCTTTCTATCATTGATTCACTATTTAGATTTCTTTTTTATTTCATTTGTTTCAGAGTTGTATTCCAAGATGTTCAGAGATAATGTTGAACTTGAGGGAAGGTGTTAAAGTATGCAAGCTCAATACGATCTCTTCACAAAGGTTGATTAAGCAAAGTCAAGGTTGATACCTTGATGGTGATATGTTGTAATGTACATGCCTAAGGTTATAGAATTGACTTTGGATGTACCTTTGATAGAACACATCACGTGTGCATGGTTGGTGAAAGAGACTCCTTCAATCAAGGAGAGAAATTTTGGATACTAACTTTGCTGCATGCAGGTTTGAAGTATTAATATCTCTCAATCCCACCGTTAACTTTTGGAGTAGTTAAGAGATGAATTGTTCCTCTCTTTATGGACAACAACCTCACCGTTGGGATCTTCCAGATCAGATATATAGAATGATATATACAGCCTGCAAGTTAGCTGTCTACCTACCTGCAGAATTCTGAACTACACCTACCTACTTGGTGACCTCAATAACTAAAGAAGATTGATCCTCCAGCTCATGGAGCGTGAAGAATAGTTGTTCCCCATATTATGGATCATCTACCTACCAAAGGATTTGGTCGTGGTTCACTCACAAGTGTGAGATACATCAGTTCTTCTACAGTTGCAGTTTGCAGTCCTGAACATAGTTGGAGAGTGAGACACACACATACTATGTAGTGTTGAGGGTGTAGTGTGGTGCTGATTGTAGCCAACACTCTTGCTATTGTACGCATTGACATATCAAAGCTTATTGAGTCTCTTGGTATTAGTTTTGGGTTTGGGGATTAGCCCATGATTTGTACGTAGTAGTCATTGCTACTCTACTCCATTGAATAAAAGTGCAGTATTGTTTCTTCTATATTGGAATTGTCTTGTTGATTGAGAACGTGTCTCATTTCCTCTCCATCTCCAATTCTTTTCATCTAACATGGAAAATTGGACGAGCAGTGTCATCCCCTGTTTTCACAAAACCTGGTCTTTCAAGTTTTTCATCTCCTTAACCACTCCCCATGACTTGTCATGTGGTTCGAAGCACCTGAATCAACGTACCATACATCATCTTTATGTGCTGCTTCAACATTTTCAGACATGGCATTAACGACATGCTACATAACAAACAACCTTTCATTATCCTCATTGTTTCTGCTTGAGGATGCATAGTTGTTTTGCTGCAATTAGGATTGTTTCTTGTAGCCCTTGGCACGATCTTTGAAGGCTGTAGTTTTACACATTGGCTTAAAACTTCATTGGCTTTGGCATCCTTATGACCAAGGGCCTCACTTATTCCTTCTTCTTTTATTTTTTGTTGTTTGGTGCTTCTTGCATATTATTGGTTAAAAAATGGAATCCCATCACTTTGCCCCACAATCACCGGAGTCTGTCCCTCTTCGTCAACAAATACAGGATTTGTAGGAGAAAATGAACTTATTTGTAAATGATATCTACACTATAATAACACCTATAGTACCTTAGTCTCAACTTCAGATACCCATCTCTTGGATAATCGTGAGGGTACTTCGGAAAAGGGATTTAAGCCAAAACTTGCACTAAAGGATTTGAAATCGCTAAAGTGCACTGGCACTTTACCTTATCGCACGACTGATGTAGTAGATCAATGGCTTTGTAAGTGGGAACAATGCTTTACTTTATATGATATCACAGATGAGCACATTAGAATCTAGCATGCTACATATAAGTTACAGGATGTGGCTCATCGCTGGTGGAAGAACGTTCAAAAGGACAAGGAAATCCTGAATACTTGGGAGGAATTTAAGGATTGTTTATTCAAAACTTTGTGCCACCAGATGAGAAGAGTAAATCCCTTGATACTTGGTTTTTTCTCTCTCAAAAGAATCTTACAGTTCAGGAGTATGCAAATAAACATCGAGAGGTGCTTATGAAAATACCCCAAATTTTACCAGATTTCTTACAGGTTCATAAAGTAGTTCTATTTGTTCCTCACAGAACTAAGACGTTCGTGCGAGTAGTGTGAGAATATGTGAATGTGAAGCAAAAGAAAATAGATATCGCACAAGAGAGAGTAGACAACCATAGAGAGATCCAACACTCGAGCTAGAGACTGAAATATTGAATGAATGTTTAATTAATATATAAAGGCACAATGGCCATGCTTATACACATCTCATTAGAGAAGTCCACTAGTAGCACTGGAGGACAAATGTCCATGACTAATAAAAATGCCTAAAATAAGCTATAAAAATAGTGAAAAAATATGGAAAAGTTTTCTTAAAATATCATATAAATATCTCGATAAAAAGGAAATAAAATGGAGAAGAAAGAGCTCGAGATGACATGTCTAACACATTCTCTCAAGGGTCCCGCTTCCTATACGAGTAAGAAGCTGATCATCAATAGTATCTCGAGGAAGATGTTTGGTGAACATATCAATAATGTTGTCCTGAGAAGGACAATACAAATGTCTCTAGGAACTGTTACACAAAAGGTGAGAGGCTGAAAATCTTCTTCTTCTTCACTCAACACTCAACACACAATATACAAAGATAAGAGTACATACCATATGAAAGGTACTCAACCAAATACATACTAGGGTTCTCTATAGTGTGAACCCAACTAAATGAGCTGGCGCTATAACTATGCCAGTCTCTAAGTGTGGGGCCTATCCCCCAGGCGGGTCATCAGTGTCCATCGCCTCACTAGATGAGCTCGGTATCTCAACACTCCCCCTCGAGCTCAACTCCATCTCATGTACACCAAGCGAAGCCCTAAATCTGCGAAGCTTCTCTGTACCCAATGCTTTGGTGAAGATGTCAGCGACTTGATCCTATGTGCTGACATAAACAAGGTCAAGGTCTCTTGCCAAGACCTTCTCTCTGACAAAATGGTAGTGGACCTCTATATGCTTCGTACGAGCATGAAAAACTGGGTTCTTGGCCAGCTGTATATTGCTAATGTTGTCACAAAAAAATGACAACTTGTCTATTCACTGATAGACCCAAATCTGCAAGTAGCTTTCTCAACCAAGCTGCCATAGCAGCACCCCTATACTCGGCCTCTGTACTGGATAGAGCAACCATAGGCTACTTCTTGCTGCTCCAAGTAACAGCAGCACTCCCCAAAGAAAACATGAAGCCACTAGTAGATTTTCTATCTGAGATACTACCACAGCCCAATCAGCATTTATGTACCCATGTACACATGTACACATATCTGAGATACTACCAGCCCAATCAGCATCTATGTATCCATGTACACATATCTCTGTCCCAGTTTCATAAAATAGTCCACAATGCAAAGTAGACCTCACATATCTCAATATGCGTCTCAATGCATCCAAATGCGACTTTCGAGGAACCTGCATAAACTAACTCGCCAACCCAATAGCATAGCTCAGATTTAGTCTGGTGATCGTCATGTAGATCAAGCTTCCTACTATGCACCTATACATAGTAGGATCCTCCAAAATCTCTCCTGAATCTGCACTCAACTTGCCATTTTGATCCAATGGCACTAAGATAGGCTTACAACCTGTCATACCATACTTGGACAACATGTCCAAGCCATACTGTCTCTGCAGTAATCCAATACCATGTGGTGACCTAATCACCTCAATGCCCAAGAAATATCTGAGCTCCCCCAGATCCTTCATCTCAAACTTCTGTCTAAGCAAGATCTTTACATCAAAGATTTCTGCATCATGGTCCCCCGTAATGATCAAGTCATCTACATAGATGACAACAAGCACAACCCCTCTATGACTGTGTCTCACATGCAACGAGAAATCTGCATTGGCTACATGAAAGCCAATAGTGACAAGATATTCAGAAATCTTGTCAGAGCATGCTCTTGGTGCTTGTTTTAAGCCATATAAGGCTTTCTTTAACCTGCAAACATGCTCGGGGTGACTCACATCCTCATAACCAGGTGGCTGTAACATATACACCTTTTCCTGCAAATCCACATGCAAGAATGCATTCTTTACATCCATCTGATGTGAAGACCTTTTCTTTGACGCAGCCACTGCTATCATAACTCCCTGAGTGAAGTTCGAGGACACCTAAGGAGGATCCTGGAGGGTTCTGACGAGGCGATGCACGAGCTCGTGGTGCTTAGGACACCCATGCGTATGTCGTGGAAGATATATATATGTATGATGACGAGAAAATTATTATAATCTATTACTGGATCTCGTTTTGCTGACCTACTGGTCTCAACGACGGAGAGTCTAGAGTGATATTGTTTTGTGAGAAACAAGGATTGAATGGAAATTTTGAGTTATGACATCTATAACCAATAATTGTTTATCAATGGATTGTTTTTAAAAGTTAAAGTTTAAAGAGGAGTGTGTGCGTATCTGTATTCTAAAGAAAAAGATAAGAAAGGCATTCAATTATGGGTGGGTGAGTACTTGTCTGGTTCTACTAATTCCAGTGGTTGGGTGATGGTAACCCATGGGCCAGATGGAATCAGTAGAGTTTTAATAATAAAATTGATTAATAGGAATATGCTTAGAACTCGAGTAGTTAAATAAAAGCCTGAAGACTTCTCTAATGAATAAATTGACGGCTGTGCCTGATTCAATTAGAAAAAAAGCGTTGATTCCTTCAAGATAAGTCTATAATAGTTTTCCTTCTATCTGGTTTAATCAGATGAAAGTTAGTTCAGTATCTTGACCTCGTTAGAAAAATTCGTTAAGAAATTCAAAATGGTAGAATCGTCTCCTTTTTTCGGGCATGGAAAATTTCCCCGATTTTGGTTTTCGGAATGACCACCAGCTTAGTCTCGTGCCTAGACATTCGAGGGCGAGGCCCTGAGTGGGAAACCCTGCCCCACCCATGAGGGAGCTTCTTCCACTCTGCTAGCTACCGGGAATCTGGTGTGCGGAGGGGGCAGTGTGATCTCACAGAGGTCTATTAATCTTCTAATGGAGTGTTTCTTAGCCAGTATAGACATTTGCAACTGTTGAGATATCGAGCTCATCTAGTGAGGCGGTGGACACTGATGACCCGCTTGGGGGATAGGCCCCACACTTACACCACTGGCATGGTTGGTGAGATCATGGGTGATATGCAGCCAGTGGGATGACAGGCTGTGTGACAGCCATTCTAGAGACTGGCATAGTTATAGCGCCAGCTCATTTAGTTGGGTTCACACTATAGAGAACCCTAGTATGTATTTGGTTAATTACCTTTCATATTGTGTGTACTCTTATCTTTGTATATTGTGTATTGAGTGTTGCATGAAAAAGAAGAAGATTTTCAGCCTCTCACCCAATGTGTGTTCTCTATTAGGGTTTTGTGAGTGTATGTGTGCTTGCAAAAGCTCAAGCTCTCTTCTCCCCTGCATCTTTTCATGGTATCAGAGCTTGGTTCATGCTAAGGGCTGAGCTGCAAGCAAGAGAAGCACAGGAAGCGGTACGAGGGTAAGAGCTTCAACCACTCTTCCCTATTTGTGTTGGCGACTACACCCTATCGGGAGCTCTACAGGAGGCATCAGCAATCGATCTCTAATTGAGGAGCTTTCTTCGCGGGAGTAAAGCTATGGGAAAACTATAAAGTCCTATCGGACAAAATTTTTGGGCCGAAAACGCGTTTTGGGCACGTCTCGACCTCCGTTTTTCAAAAAGCAGGCGATTTCGAGCACTGCGGGTAGGTCATCGATTCTCTGCAGAACTCTGTTTTTAGGAACTGCAGGTATGCAGACACTGTGTGTGCTGCAAGGAGGTCATCAATAGTTGCCATTGGGTGTATGTATGCACATTGAGGTCACTGGTTGTGACATTTGAGTGTACTATAGTACCACTGTTGAGATTCAAGCTCGCGATGTCAGTGTGAGCCAGCTATGCTATGTGCTGGCAGATTAGGTAGGAACATGTGTGAGACATAAATGATCGCGTGTCCAGCTGGTCATCGTGTGTGGACATTAGCTAGGGTTAGTAGAGTGTGGACACAACTCATTGTGTGTAGTGTGGATTATGGATTAGTGCATTATGCTTTGTGTGAGAGTGGACATGGCTTCCCTCTATGGTTAGGGTTTGCAATATACATTAGGGTTTGCTCCTGTGTGTGTGTTTCCTCCCCCCTCTACCGTTCTTTCAACATGGTATCAGAGCCTTGTGCTGTTTATTAGGGTTTATGAGTGAGTGAGTGAAGAGGGAGAAGAAGCTGTGAAAAGAAGCTGTGAAGCTGGCCATTGGAGCTGTGAAGCTTGGAGCACACCAAATACTATCAGATCTGAGAGCTTGGCCTACCGGGTAAGGTCCTCTAAACATCCTTGAGCGGATTGCAGGTGATACAGGCAAAAACAAAGCAAATCAAAGCAAATCAAAGCAAATCAAAGCAAATCAAAGCAAAGAAAAATTCTGGTTTTTGAAGCTTTCCATTAAAGCTTGGCAACATTGATGTATGGTGGAAATACATGTGATTCTGGCAAAAGACATATGTATTTGACAATGAGGGATGTAATGGCAACTCTTATGCAAGCCCTGTTGTGATTTTGGAGCATTTTGGAAGCATTTGAAAGTGTGAAAATCTCTGGTTTTTGAGCTCTCACAAAACAGTGAAAAAGAAGCCCAAAATTGAAGCATTTGGAGTGTGTATTTGGTAAAAATCCAATCATTGGTGGATTGCACATGTACCTAGGAGTGTTGGGGACTTGAATACCTCATCAAATAACATTATAATCACTCCCAAATCCCCTAATTGCAGGCGGCGCAGCTCAGACAGTGAAAACAAGGCAGTTTTCTGGTTTTTTGACTACGAGGAGATTAAATTCTCATTGGGTACTTGATATCTTCCACAACTTCCTTAGCAATTGGATGCTTTACACCTTGGAGAAGAGGGCTATGTGATTTGTTTGGTCAATTATGCCTAATTGAGCTGGGAATGAGCTGATTAAAACAGGCTGTCCACTGGTTGTAGAGAAACAGAGCATTTTTAATTGAGCAATTAATCCTTGGTGTTTTACAATTGGACAAATTCCTCTTACATGGAGTTGATGGACACTAATGCTAAGCTAATGAATGCCTGGTTGCCCAATTTGGACAAATATTGAAGGAATTAGAGCAAATTTTCTACTGGTTTTTCTGGTTTTTCCAAAAACAGAGAAAGGGGTTTTCAAAAATCGATATGTACACATGTCAGATGGTGTTGATACTCAACATTGAGGTCGATTAGGTGTCAATTCAAGTTGCCCATACTTGATTGCACCATTACATTGTGATTTGGAGCCTTGGAAGGCGTGTCAATTCAGGGTATCCCGCACTGAGTGAGTCAGTTCATCTTGGATGATTACAGGTTGATTTTCTACATCAAATTTGGAGTTTGTTGGCTACCTTGGAGTATCTGGAACATTCATTGGAGTGTGGTTGAGCTGAGGAAGGCTCATTTATAGATTTGAAGTGTACGGAAGGTGTATGCATTGAGCAAACATGTCGGACAATCCAGTTCAGATTGTTGGTGAAAAGCTGGATAGGAAGAACTTCCAGGCATGGAAGTACATGATAAAGAGTTTCTTGAAAGGGAAAGGATTTTGGAATCTCATTACAGGTGCTGAGCCTGAGCCTGAGCTACCTCGGCAACCTACACAGCAGAGCAGCTTATTGCTCATAAGCAATGGTCAGAGATAGCATTCAAAGTGCTGCATTATTTGTCTATATGTATTTCTGATGCTATGCTCATACACATTCAGGATGCTGAGAATCCCAAAGATGCATGGGATACTTTGGTCAAGATGTTTGATACAGATACGAGTGCTCGCAAGTCTCAATTGCGATAGCAGATACATAATGTAAAAAGGAATACAAGGAGCATACATGATTATGTGCAAGAAATCAAGAAGTTTGCAGATGCATTGGCCACAAAATGCCCCCATGCCTGATGATGATTTGGTGGATATTACCTTGCGTGGTCTTGGCAAGGAATACAAATCCTTTGATACATCTATCTCAGTGAGGAGTACAGGTCTACCCAACTTCGATGAGTTGGTTTCACTCTTGTTGGTTGAGGAAATCAAGCTCAGTGATTCATTTCTGGATGCATCTACTAGCCATGATGATGGCAGAAATCAGGCTTTCTACTCGCAGAGAGGCTTTAGAGGCAGGGGGAGATTTGCATCACGTGGACGTGGTGGTAATGGTCGTGGATGGCAGGACAGACCTCCACGACAGAATTTTCAGCCTTCATATGGTGCTCGAGGTGGTCGTGGATATGCACCTCAGCGAGGCAGAGGTACCCCCCGTGGTCGAGGACGTTGGCAAGGCCAACAAAATTCTATGCAAGATGTGGAATGCCATTATTGTGGCAAATATGGTCATATGGCGAGAGATTGTTTTCACAAACAAAATGATTTGAGAGGGGGTAGAGCACAGCGTGGTGGTCATTATGGTGGAAACTATGCACAACATGGTGGTAACTATGCATCAAGTAGCAATGATGGAACTGCAAATCATTTGTTTGCCATGAAGCATGTTGTGGGTTCTATGACAACAAATGCTGAGAATGATGATACATGGTATATGGACTCAGGAGCATCAAACCATATGACATGTCATGGTGAATGGTTTGAGCATATGAAGCCTATGGATGTAAAAGGCTATGTGGAAACAGGTGATGATACCCAGCATGTCATTACACATGTTGGAAGTGTACCATTGGTCATGCATAATGGTCAGACAAAGTCTATCTGTATGTGCCTTCGATCACTAAAAGCTTGGCCTCAGTTGGTCAAATGGTGGAACAGGGATTACAGGTTCGCTTCAACGAGCATGGATGCTTCGTTGAAGATTTCAAACATGGATGTAGAGTGATTGCTAAAGGCACGAAAGAAGGAAGATTGTTTAAGCTGGATGCTGGAATTCCTGAGCTAAAATCAGCCATGTTCTCAAAGAGTAGGAATGTGGTACAGGACATTGATATGTGGCACAAGAGGATTGGCCATGTCAATATACAGAGATTAAAGAACATGCAAACAAGAGGCATTGTCAATGGATTGCCTAGGTTCAAATATGATGGACATATGCATGTTTGTGAAGCCTGTCAGTTTGGGAAGCAGGCAAGGTTGAGGTTTCCTAGAGAAGGAAATATGAGTAACAGGCCACTTGAGATAGTACACAGTGATGTATGGGGTCCTGCACAAAACCCATCTATCAAAGGCAGTTTATACTATGTTACATTCATAGATGATTTTAGCAGGATGACATGGATATACTTTCTCAAAGAGAAGAGTGAAGTGTTGGAAAAGTTCATGGATTTCAAAACTTTTGCAGAAAAGCAATATGGCTGTTGGATTAAATGTCTGAGGACAGATGGAGGTGGTGAATACACCTCAAAAGCTTTTGAGCATTTCTTGAGGAAGCATGGAATAAGAAGACAGTTGACTTGCAGGTATACACCTCAGCAGAATGGTGTGGCTGAGAGAAAGAATAGAGTCATATGTGAAGTGGCAAGGGCGATGCTCAATGAAAAGAGCATGCCAGATTACTATTGGGCAGAAGCATGTGCTACTGCAGTGTATATATTGAACAAAACACCTACAGCAGCCATTCATGGAAGCACGCCAGAGATGCGGCTTACAGGTTACAGGCCAGACATTGGACATCTTAAAGTTTTTGGATGCATAGCTTATGTACATGTGCCTGATGAAAGAAGAAGGAAGTTAGATCCTAAGGCAGAGAAATGTGTATTTGTTGGATATGCACAGGATCGAAAGGCATACAAATGTTATAACCCTCAAACTAGACAAGTGGTCATCTCACGAGATGTGGTGTTTGATGAGCTTGCTAGTTGGTACAAAGCAAAAGATGAGGGAGTCATTGAGTCACTTGAGGCTGATGTTCATGTGAACTTGCCACCACAAGCAAGTTCTAGTTCTACTACTATGTCTGGGCCAGCAGCAGCAGAAGCTCAGAGTAGCAGTGTACATCCATGGTCAGGACGTTTGAGGCATGAGAGTGTGAGCACTGGGAGTAGTGCTATGGACAAAGGAAAGAAGAAAGTCGAAGGAATTGGAATCACAGGTTATGAGTCATCTAGTTCTGAGAGTTTGGATGAGGAGCTTGGCATACCTGTTTTATGCACACTTGGTGCTAGACAGGACAGATATGTGCCACCACATGCTAGAGTTACAGGTGTACAGAGTGACCCGCAAGCATTGCGGAGATCCCAGAGAGTCAGATATCCTGTTGACAGATTGACATATAGAGATTTTGCTATGCACTATGCATATATGACATCTATGGTGAAGCATGTGGAACCTACATGCTATGCAGAGGCTGTTGGAGAGCATGTATGGGAAAAAGCAATGGATGTAGAGATGGATGCATTGGTCCATAATGATACATGGGACTTGGTTGCATTACCAAAGGACAAGAATGTTATTGGATGTAAATGGGTTTACAAAGTGAAGTGTAAATCTGATGGTTCTATTGAGAGACACAAAGCAAGATTGGTAGCAAAGGGTTATGCACAAACCCAAGGATTGGATTATGATGAGACGTTTAGTCCAGTGGCTAAGATGGGCACAGTGAGAGCAGTCATTGCTATGGCTGCAGCTAATGGCTGGGAAATGCATCAAATGGATGTCAAGAATGCATTTCTAAATGGAGATCTACAAGAGGAAGTGTACATGGCACAGCCAGAAGGGTATGTACACCCTAGATATCCCACTCACGTATGCAGGTTGAAAAAGGCATTGTATGGTCTGAAGCAAGCACCTCGTGCTTGGAGTGATAAGATGAGCAGATATCTTATCTCACTTGGTTTTCAGATTTCTACAGCAGATTCTTCACTCTATGTGAAGAAGACACAGCATGGGATTGTTTTACTAGTCATCTATGTGGATGACTTGATTATCACAGGTGATCATGGTGCAGATGTGATGCATGTCAAGAAAGCTTTGAGTGGGCAATTTGACATGAAAGATCTTGGTGAGTTGAGATACTTCCTTGGAATTGAAGTGGTGAAAGATCATGCAGGTACTTGGTTAGTACAGCGCCAATATGCATTGGATATGTTGGCAAAGTATGGCATGACAGGGTGTAAGCCTATGAGTACACCATTGGAGCAAAATGTGAAGTTGCGGGCTGATTATGGCGAGGAATTGGATGATCCTTCTATGTACAGGAAGATGGTTGGTAGTCTCATATATATGACTATCACACGCCCGGATTTGAGTTATGTTGTGGGGCTAGTCAGTCAGTTTATGTAGAGCCCCAGGAAACCACATTTGGATGCAGTGAGACGCATCATGAGATATGTGAAAACCACAGTACATTATGGTTTATTTTATGAGAGTGGTAAAAGCTTGGACATACATGGCTACACAGATGCTGATTGGGCAGGTAGCGCATATGACAGAAGGTCTACTAGTGGATATGCTTTTACACTTGGAAGTGCCGTGGTGAGTTGGAGTAGCAAGAAGCAACCCACAGTTGCTTTATCCAGTACAGAGGCTGAGTACAGAGGTGCAGCCATTGCTACTTGTGAGGCTATATGGTTAAAGAGTCTCTTGACAGATTTATGTGAGCCCATTGGTGACAAAGTTGTCATTCATTGTGACAACATGAGCAGTATACAGTTGGCAAAGAATCCAGTGTTTCATGCGAGGACCAAACACATAGAGGTCCATTATCACTTTGTCAGAGAAAAGGTGCTGGATGGTACAGTTGATCTTCAGTATGTGAAGACTGATGAGCAAGTGGCTGATATCTTTACAAAGCCACTTAGCAGGGAGAAGTTTGAGTACTTCCGGACTATGTTGGGAGTACATGGGATGAGCTTGAGGGGGAGTGTTGAGAGTCTTGATATCCCAAGCTCATCTACATCTTCATCGGCAGTACATCATGAGCTTGAGAGGGGCTGTTGAGATTCAAGCTTGATGTCAGTGTGAGCCAGCTATGCTATGTGCTGGCAGATTAGGTAGGAACATGTGTGAGACATAAATGACCGCGTGTCCAGCTGGTCATCGTGCGTGGACATTAGCTAGGGTTAGTAGAGTGTGGACACAACTCATTGTGTGTAGTGTGGATTATGGATTAGTGCATTATGCTTTGTGTGAGAGTGGACATGGCTTCCCTCTATGGTTAGGGTTTGCAATATACATTAGGGTTTACTCCTGTGTGTGTGTTTCCTCCCCCCTCTACCGTTCTTTCAACAACCACTGCAGAAAATACAGCAGTTTGTGCAGGACACACCAGAGTGCTGTTTCTCGTAAACTCGTGTGTCTGGCAAGTTGTCAAATGATGGCATAACCCAGATTGTTGCTGAGAAGCTTGATAAGAACAACTTCCATTCTTGGAGGTTCAGGCTGACAAATTTCCTGATGGGAAAGGGCTATTGGGATTATATAGAAGGTGAGCATGAAGAGGCACCGGAGATACCGGACATCGATCCGCCGACTGCTGCAGATGTGAAAGAGTTCAAGGATTAGAACCAAGGAGCCAAAAAAGTTATGTATTGGCTCTCTATCAATATACATAACACCATGATTGGGCACATACAGGATGCCAAGTCCCCCAAGGAGGCGTGGGACACCTTGGTAAAACTCTATGAAACAATACAAAGGCACGCAAGATACAATTGAAGAATGAACTTCATACTGTGGAGAAAAAGAGTATGTCTGTGAATGACTATGCATTGAAGATAAAGGGTATTGTGGAATCCCTTGCATCTATTGGTGTTTCAGTAGATGATGATGACAAGGTGGAAGTCTGTCTACGTGGTCTCGGGCCACAATACAAGGGATTCAAGACGTCTATATAGACTTAGGAAAACATTCCCAATTTTATAGATTTGGTGTCTATGTTGATAATAGAAGAGAAGAGCTTGGGTGAAGATCAACAGTCTTCACAAAACAAAAACAGTTTAGAGCAACAGGCCTTCTACACAAGTTCAGGAAGAGGACGAGGTAGAGGAGGCTGTGGACATGGTCAAGGAGGTGGCCGAACAGGTAATCACAATTATGGCCAGTAAGCAGCAACAACAACAGTCCCAGAATTCACAACAACAACAATAACACGCAGGTGGAAGAGGCTAATTCAGAGGCAGGGGGAGTCAAAGAGGTCGTGAAAATTGGCAAAGGCAGTATAATGATACACGTGGATGCTTTTATTGTGGTAAGCCTCGACATGTGCAGGCAGATTGTTATAAGAAGCAGGTTGACATGCAAAATGGAAAATTGCAACAAAACAACTATGCATCCTCGAGCAGAAACAATGAGGATAATGAAAGGTTGTT
This sequence comes from Cibotium barometz, assembly GCF_041138505.1. NCBI lineage: Eukaryota > Viridiplantae > Streptophyta > Polypodiopsida > Cyatheales > Cibotiaceae > Cibotium > Cibotium barometz. The sequence goes on from NC_141049.1 coordinate 65,606,525, forward strand.
TGTTATGCAGCATGTCGTTTATGCCATGTCTGAAAATGTAGAAGCAGCACATAAAAATGATGTATGGTACGTTGATTCAGGTGCTTCGAACCACATGACAAGTCATGGGGAGTGGTTCAAGGAGATGAAAAACCTTGAAAGACCAGGTTTTGTGGAAACAGGGGATGACACTGCTCATCCAATTGCCCATGTTGGAGATGTGCCATTGTCTATACAGGATGGCAAAGTAAAGTACCTTGCAGATGTACTTCACGTTTCGAACATAACAAAGAATCTGGTTTCAGTTGGCCAGATGATTGAGCAGGGTTTGCAGGTTCGGTTTAATCTTGATGGTTGTTATGTTGAAAACTTTAAAGACAAGTGCAAGTTCGTTGCAAAAGGCAACAAAGTGGGCAGAATGTTTACGTTGAATGTAAACATGCCTGAAGTGAGTGCTGCAATGTTTGCAAATGGTTCAAGAATTGTTGCAAACATAGACATTTGGCATAAAAGAATTGGACATGTGAATGTGCAAAGAATGAAGTCTATGCAGACTAAAGGAAATGGGGTCCTACGAAGCCCATGTCTATGGGAGGCTACAGGTATTATGTGACATTTATTGATGTTGACCACACAAGGAAAGTGTGGGTATACTTCATGAAGGAGAAGAGTGAGGTGTTCACTCACTTTCAGAATTTCAGAGTTATGGTTGAAAAGCAAATAGGAAAATATGTAAAGTGCCTAAGGTCAAATGGAGGGGGAGAGTACTTCTCCAATGAGTTCTCTGAATTTTTGAAGAAAAAAGGTATTCGGAGACAGTTTACATGCAAATACACTCCACAGCAAAATGGAGTTGCTGAGCGAAAAAATAGGCACATTACTGAGATTGCGCAAGCATTGATGAAAGAGAAGAATATGCCGCATAGCTATTGGGCTGAGACTGTTTCTACAGCAATTTACATCATGAACAGGACTCCAACTGCAGCCATACATGATGTAACTCTAGAGGAGAGGTTTACTGGCACAAAACCTGATTCGTCTCATCTAAAAGTTTTTGAATACATTGCATATGTGCATGTGCCAGATGAGCTGAGAACTAAGCAGGATCCAAAAGCTAAAAAATGTGTGTTTATTGGATATTCCCTTGAGCAAAAGGGATACAGATGTTATAACCGTGCTACACGTGAGTTGAGAGTAAGCAAGGATATTGTTTTTGATGAGATGAGCAGCTGGTATGCTACTGAAAGAGAAGCTATTGGGACTGATGTGATGAGCAGCTGGTATACTACTGAAAGAGAAGCTACTGGGGCTGATGTGAGTGGAAGTGTGGTTGCACAGAATGCAAGTCAGAGCAATCACAGTCTTTGAGTGGACCAGGAGAGTCCTCATCTAGTGGTTCAGTTGATAGACCATGATGTGGCAGGCTGCATCATAATACCAGTCCTGCAAATGTGATTAGTACATCACATAAAGGCAAAGAGAAAGTGGTTGAGCCCTTTAGTATGCCTGACATTTCTGCATGCATTCTCATGTTAATGGAGAGTCTCAGAGATGAGCCTTGATGAGGAGCTTGGGATCCCAGCTATGAGAACACCTGGTGTAAAGAAGGCGATGGAAGCCATGAATGCAAAGCTGCGAAGATCTGGGAGAGTGAAGAATCCTGTGCTGCAGAGGTTTACCTATGATGGTTATGTGGCACATCACTATGCATACATAGCAAAGGTTGTGCAGGTTGTAGAGCCCATATGCATTGATGAGGCTGTTGGAAATGTGTTTTGGGAGAAAGCTATGGATGAGGAGATGGATGTACTATATGGAAATGAGACTTAGGATTTAGTGCAATTGCTTGAAGGCAAGAAAGCCATGGATGCAAGTGGGTGTACAAAGTAAAACATAATAGTGATGGAAGCATAAGCAGGTACAAGGCTAGATTAGTAGCCAAAGGATATGCGCAGACATATGGCATTGATTATGAGAAAACTTTCAGCCCAGTTACCAAGATGGTACCAGAAGCACACCATTTTTTACCATACCCAGACCTAGGTAGGTTTTTTCCGCGTGAGCCGTCCTTTGAACACTCCCCGCCAGCTGTTGCAACCGAACTTCCCTTAGAAAAACACATATACCAATGGTTCCTCCAGCATTCTGGCGTAAGACAGTCCTTTAAGAAAACAGGGTTTCTATGCAAGTTTTCAGTTTTGATTTTCTTTTAAATACAATGGGTATATCTTAAATCCGTATCCCAATACTTCTAGATCACAGGTCTAAAATTCCAACAAAATTTCTTGAATTCTGTAACCTTGATCCTCAGATCAGAATCAAGGGTCTTAACTTGATTTCAGATTTGGTGGGTGATTTGAGTGAATTTTTCTGAACTGGTCACATCGTCTTTTCTTGAAACTGACGAAGGAGTTATGTCTTGGTCATAGTCTGATTCAGGGTTTGAGTTTGGAAAGGTTCTCCTGAACTATCTTTCTCGAAGGGTAATATTTCAATTACTACTTTACTGAATTTCATTCATTGAGTATTTTGCTTAACTGAATTTAAAACTAATCATGAATTCCTATGAGGAATAAATTAATCATTTATCTAAAATTCCGAATTCGATAGTTTTTCTGAATTTTCTCATTAGTATCCTAGAGAATATGAAACAGTAGAATTTTCTCTCGCAGAGTATTTACTTATTCATTTACCAATATTCACAGAGTATTTACTTATTCATTTACCAATATTCATGGGATTTAAACATAGGATTAAAGAGAACTCTTATTTTGATATAAAAATTCTGTATGCATCTATTTATGCATAAAAATCCAACTTCTATGGAAATAACACTTTTATATAAAAGAAAATCCTTTTATGCATCTATTTATGTAAAAAAATCAATTTTGATAAAAGTAACACTTTTATAATTAAAAAGAAATCTTTTATGCATCTATTTATACATAAAAATCAATTTTGATGAAAGTAACACTTTTATAATAAAAAAATTCTTTTATGCATTATTTTATGCATAATAATTCACAACAACAACAACACGCAGGTGGAAGAGTCCAATTTTGAGACAGGAGGAGTCAAAGAGGTCGTGAAAATTGGCAAAGACAGTATAATGATACACGTGGATGCTTTTATTGTGGTAAGCCTGGACATGTGTGTTGGGAGATTGTTATAAGAAGCAGGCTGACATGCAAAATGGAAAATTGTAGTAAAACAACTATGCATCCTCGAGCAGAAACAATGAGGATAATGAAAGGTTGTTTGTTATGCAGCATGTTGCCATGTCTAAAAATGTTGAAGCAACACATAAAGACGATGTATGGTACGTTGATTCAAGTGCTTCGAACCACATGACAAGTCATGGGGAGTGGTTCAAGGAGATGAAAAACCTTGAAAGACTAGGTTTTGTGGAAACAGGGGATGACACTGCTCATCCAATTGCCCATGTTGGAGATGTGCCATTGTCTATGCAGGATGGCAAAGTGAAGTACCATCTTGCAGATGTACTTCATGTTCCAAACATAACAAAGAATCTGGTTTCAGTTGGCCAGATGATTGAGCAAGGTTTGTAGGTTCGATTTAACCCTGATGGTTATTATGTTAAAGACTTTAAAGACAAGTGTGCAGGTTGGTTGCAAAAGGCAACAGAGTGGGCAGAATGTTTACATTAAATGTAAACATGCCTGAAGTGAGTGCTGTAATGTTTGCAAATGGTTTAGGAATTGTTGCAGACACAGACATTTGGCACATTGCTGAGATTACGCGAGCATTGATGGGAGAGAAGAATATGCCGCATAGCTATTGGGCTGAGGTTGTTTCTACAGCAGTTTACATCATGATCAGGACTCCAACTGCAGCCATACATGATGTAACTCCAGAGGAGAGGTTTACTGGTAGAAAACCTGATTTGTCTCATCACTGAAAGTCTTTGGATGCATTGCATATGTGCATGTGCTAGATGAGCTAAGAACTAAGTTGGATCTAAAAGCTGAAAGAGCCTAGTGACTCAAAGATGAGCCTTGATGAGGATCTTGGGATACCAGCTATGAGAACACCTGGTGTAAAGAAGGCTATGGAAGGCATGAATGCAAAGCTGCAAAGATCTGGGAGAGTGAAGAATCCTGTGCGGAGGTTTACCTATGATGGTTATGTGGCACATCACTATGCATACATGGCAAAAGTTGTGCACGTTGTGTAGAGCCCACATGCATTGATAACGCTGTTGGAAATGTGTGTTGGGAGAAAGCTATGGATGAGGAGATGGATGCACTATATGGAAATGAGACTTGGGATTTAGTGCAATTGCCTGAAGGCAAGAAAGCCATTGGATGCAAGTGGATGTACAAAGTAAAACATAACAGTGATGGAAGCATAAGCAGGTACAAGGCTAGATTGGTAGCCAAAGGATATGCGTAGACATATGGCATTGATTATGAGGAAACTTTTAGCCCAGTTGCCAAAATGGTAACATGTTGTGATAATAGTAGCTGCATCAAAGAAATGGTCTTTACATCAGATGGATGTAAAGAATGCATTCTTGCATGAGGATTTGCAAGAAGAGGTGTATATGTTGCAGCCACCTGGTTATGAGGATGTGAGTCACCCCGAGCATGTTTGCAGGTTAAAGAAAGCCTTGTATGGCTTAAAACAAGCACCAAGAGCATGGTCTGACAAGATTTTTAAATATCTTGTCACTATTGGCTTTCATGTAGCCAATGCAGAATTCTCGCTGTATGTGAGACACAGTGATAGAGGGGTTGTGCTTGTTGTCATCTATGTAGATGACCTGATCATTACGGGGGACTATGGTGCAGAGATCTTTGATGTAAAGATCTTGCTTCAATAGAAGTTTGAGATGAAGGATCTGGGGGAGCTCAGATATTTCTTGGGCATTGAGGGGATTAGGTCATCACATGGTATTGGATTACTGCTGCAGAGAGACAATATGGCTTGGACATGTTGTCCAAGTATGGTATGATAGGCTGTAAGCCTATCTTAGTGCCATTGGATCAAAATGGCAAGTTTAGTTCAGATTCAAGAGAGATTTTGGAGGATCCTACTATGTATAGGCGCATAGTAGGAAGCTTGATCTACATGACGATCACTAGGCCAGATTTAAGCTATGATGTTGGGTTGGTGAGTGAGTCAGTTTATGCAAGTTCCTCGGAAGCCGCATTTGGATGTATTGATACGCATACTAAGGTATGTGAGGTCTACTTTGCATTGTGGACTATTTTATGAAACTGGGATAGAGATATGTGTACATGGGTACACAGATGCTGATTGGGCTAGTAGTATCTCAGATAGAAGATCTACTAGTGGCTTCGTGTTTTCTTTGGGGAGTGCTACTGTGACTTGGAGCAGCAAGAAGCAGTCTCCTACGGTTGCTCTATCCAATACAAATGCCGAGTATAGAGGTGCTGCTATGGCAGCATGGGAGGTAGCTTGGTTGAGAAAGCTACTTGCAGATTTGGGTCTATCAGTGGATAGACAAGTTGTCATTTTCTGTGACAACATTAGCAGTATACAGTTGGCCAGGAACCCAGTTTCTCATGCTCGCACGAAGCATATAGAGGTCCACTACCATTTTGTCAGAGAGAAGGTTTTGGCAAGAGACGTTGACCTTGTTTATGTCAGCACACAGGATCAAGTCGTTGACATCTTCACCAAAGCATTGGGTATAGAGAAGCTCCGCAGATTCAGGGCTTTGCTTGGTATACATGAGATGGAGTTGAGCTCGAGGGGGAGTGTTGAGATATCGAGCTCATCTAGTGAGGCGGTGGACACTGATGACCCGCCTGGGGGATAGGCCCCACACTTACACCACTGGCATGGTTGGTGAGATCATGGGTGATATGCGGCCAATGGGATGACAGGCTGTGTGACAGCCATTCTAGAGACTGGCATAGTTATAGCACCAGCTCATTTAGTTGGGTTCACCCTATAGAGAACCCTAGTATGTATTTGGTGTTGAGTACCTTTTCATATTGTGTGTACTCTTATCTTTGTACATGGTGTGTTGAATGTTGTGTGAAGAAGAAGAAGATTTTCACTGTTGAGAGGTAGCGATTGTGGTTGTGCAATGCTACATTGATGGGTGATGGGTGATGGGTGATGGGTGAGTTGTGGAACACCTCGATTAAGAGGGGGTGTTGAGAGATGTAATTGCGGTGTTGTGTGTATGTGGGAAAGCACCCTAGAGGTGCAAGATATTGTGGCAAGATAAGAATGCCACATGTAATATTGTATGGTGTGTGAGTGTTGACCAAAAGAGTGGAAAAGGGAGTGCCACATGGATGATGACATGTAAAGTGGATAAGGCTAGAAAGCCTATATCATTGTATGGTTCATTTGTAATATGCAATAGAACTTGTGTCGAGTGTGCAATCTCTCTCTCTCTCTCTTATGGAGTTCTTAGTGTGGTTTAATCCACCTTAATTATGTTGCTTAATCTATGTCTATCACCATGATCAATCCCATTTTAGGATTTTTAACATGGTATCAAAGCTTGAGTGGGCTCTTGGTCATGGTGAATATTTATGTATAGTTTTTCTTGGTTATGAGTTCTTTGATTAAGCATTATTTTCAGTTATTATGAAAAAAAAATATGCACACTCATATTATCATTTGGATTTGCATTTGTGAGAATTTAAGAGAGGAGATTTGCAACAAGGAGGTTGCATAGAAGGCGCCCAAGGGAGTTGCAAATGGAGTTTTGCAACAAAGAGAAGATTTGCATCAAGGGAAGATGCAAATGGAGTTGGAGATGGAGATTTCTGTCATCACAAGAAGCTGCCAACAAAGTTTTGTGAAGGTAAAAGTGTGATTTTGCCTCAAGTTTTTTGTTATTGAGCATGGAAGAAGGGTTGCTGATTTGTGGGATGAGAAGATTTCATGGTTCTTTGCATTTGGGCAAAGAGTGTAAGAGAGGTGCAAGATTGTCAACTTGGTGGCAAGCTATAATGGGCTAATTTGTAGCTTATGTTGGAGCTTGTCAAGAAAATGGCATGGCTCTCGTAGTTTGCTCAATGAAGGAGAGCAAAGAAGGGGATGGAAACCTTGGCAGTTTCCACATGTTTTGCACCCTGGTTTCATGGTTATGAAATCTCAAATGAAGAAATCACCCGTAAAGTTTCAGCATGCAAAAAGAGAGGGCATGCAAGGTTATGGAGTTCATTTTGGAGCTCATGGAAGTCATATCGATGGCTATTAGAAGCTTGAGAAGAAGCTAAGCAAGACAAGGAAAGAAACCTCAGATTAAGGCAAGAGCAGCATATACTACTGCTATTGATGACGTTGTTGAGAAGCCCAATTTTTGCATCCGCATAACAATCAGTTTTTATGGAGCGAAGGCTTTGCAAGTCAGCTGGTTTTGTTACAACACCTATTCCATGGCTTGGACCATCCGAAGCATGATGATGAGGGTCACAAAGAAGTAAACAGTAAGCAGTCTCTGTGGGAGCTTTGCAGAGCGTGCAATTGAAGGGTGACATGGCACGATAGGGCCACTGGAAAACAAGTGTAGCAAGGCAGAAGCGAACAAGCGCACAACAAAAACATGGAAGCTCAAGCAAAGCTAGAAGGAGGTAGCGGCCATTTCAAATTGGCAAGTTTAGAGCAATGGTGGTTACATTGCTTGAAGGTGACATACAACAGTTGCTATGCTACGAAGGTTGGAAAGAAGGTATTAGAGTAGCTATGGCAGTGAGAACCTGGAGTAACCGAGAAGAAGCGAGTGAGGAGGTCAATCACTATGGGAGCTTGGATAAGCTCCATCAGAGAAATAGCAAGAAGCAAACATTAGAGAAGAGAGGCAGGGTGGACAGTAGCAGCTAGTAGATTAAAGGCGACCACAATTGATGAGCTCCAGCCATGGCGCTGGTCATAGCAGAAACGTGAAGAAGAAGAAGATGACCATGTGCGTGGGTCCTCCAGTTGCAAAAAGGTTTGCATGCAGAGCTGCCAACATTGAAGAATCCATACATTGAAGATTTGGCGTTTGGCGCACAGTTCGCAGCGCACACAGTAAAATCATCGCATAATTCCATTAAAAGAAAAAAAACAAAGCCCATTTTTAATAAGCTTTGACCCTTATTGAAGTTAAGGGTAGCTTCACACACCTCGATTTCATGGGCTTGTACACATTTATTCACACACATGACCCCAAAATGTATTGTATTTTTTGTTTCACCCATGATTATGAGGGTAACCGTACCCCCGAGCTTGCGTGCTCAAAACAAAAAAATATGTAATCACCCATGGTATGAGGGTAACCATACCCGAGCTCACCGAGAAGCTCAAAATGGTTGTTGTGAGATGTGTGCATGAGCGATGCACGTGTGAGGTGCATGCGCATGGATTGGTTTCCACCGGAACTTCTATGTTCAAATTGGACTCAGTGGTTTTGCTGTGAGCGAGTCGACTCAAAATGAACTTGGTGTCTAAGATGGTAGACACACGCACACATGTTGTTTAATGGACACTCTAATATATCATACATTGAGGGGGAGTGTTGAGAGGTAGCAATGATGGGTGATGGGTGATGGGTGAGTTGTGGAACACCTCGATTAAGAGGGGGTGTTGAGAGATGTAATCGTGGTGTTGTGTGTATGTGGGAAAGCACCCTAGAGGTGCAAGATATTGTGGCAAGATAAGAATGCCACATGTAATATTGTATGGTGTGTGAGTGTTGACCAAAAGAGTGGAAAAGGGAGTGCCACATGGATGATGACATGTAAAGTGGATAAGGCTAGAAAGCCTATATCATTGTATGGCTCATTTGTAATATGTAATAGAACTTGTGTTGAGTGTGCAATCTCTCTCTCTCTTTTGGAGTTCTTAGTGTGGTTTAATCCACCTTAATTATGTTGCTTAATCTATGTCTATCACCATGATCAATCCCATTTTAGGATTGTTAACATAAAATGGATTCCCCTGAAACAGAAGTTCAAAATGAACTTTCCAATGTGCATTAGTGTTGAGATTCAAGCTCAATGTCAGCTTGTGCCAGCTACGCTATGTGCTGGCATGTTATGTGTAGGAACATGTGTGAGACATAAATGACCGCGTCCAGCTAGTCATAGTGTGTGCACATTGGCTAGGGTTAGCTGTGTGTGGACACAACACATAGTGTGTGTTGTGTATTATGGATTATGACTTTATGCATGGTGTGTGAAGGGAGATGGCTTCCCTCTATGGTCAGGGTTTGCAATATACATTAGGGTTTGCTCCTGTGTGTGTGTGTCTCCTCTCCCTCTACCTATTTTTAATCATGGTATCAGATCCTGGCACTCTCTATTAGGGTTTATGAGAGTGAGTGAGAGAAGAGGGAGAAGAAGCTGTGAAGAAAAGCTATGAAGCTTGCCATTGATGCTATGAAGCTTGGAGCACACCAATTTCCATCAAATCTGAGAGCTTGGCCTACCAGGTAAGGACTACTAAACACCCTTGAGTGGATTGCAAGTGATTCAAGCACAAACAAGGCAAATCAAGGTTGCCCAAAGCAAAAGAAAATTTTGGTTTTTTACACACTTTCCATTGGAGCTTGAAAGCAATGATGTATTGTGAAAATAGATGCAATCTGGCAAAGGAACATGTATGTGAAAAGGATTAATGTATTGGCAACTCATGTGCAAGCCCTAAATTGAATTTGGAGCCAAGTTGGTGCATTTATGTGAGAGGAAAATCACTGGTTTGAACCCTTCACAAAAACAGAGAAATGATGCTCATTATGGATGCAATTAAAGCTAGTTTTTTACAAAAATCACTCAATTGATGGATTAATTACATGCCTAGGAGTGTTGGGCATCCATACCTATCTTCAAATACCTTTATAAACTCACCAATTCTCTTCAAGAGTAGGCGGCGCAGAATGTCATGAGGAAACAGAGCAGTTTTTCATTTTTTTGATAAGTGGAGGCCAAAAAATCAAGTCTTGTGGTTGATAAATTCCAAAATATTCTTAGAAAATGTGTGGTACATACACTTGAGAAGGAAGCTATATGATTTGTTGAAGCAATTATGCATTATGGAGCTGGAAATGAGCTGATTAAACAGGCTGTCTATTGTTTTAGTGAAACAGAGGGTGATTAATCGGCTAATTACTCTCATCTTAAATAGTTGGTCTAATTCCTCTTACATGGAGTTAGTAGACATCAATTCTAAGTTAATGAATTCCTGGCCTCTCAATTTGGACAAGAATCAAAGGAATTAGAGCAATTTTACTATTGGTCTTTTCTGGTTTTATTGGTTTTTCTCAAAACAAAGAAGGGGATTTGACAAATTTGGTATGTACGCACCTTGGTTGGTGTTGATATGCAACATTGAGCTTGTTTAGGTGTCAATGCAAGTTATCCACACTTGATTGAACCACTACATTGCAATTTGAAGCCTTGGAAAGCGCGCCAAAATAGGGTACCTTGGACTGCGTACACCAGTTCATTTTGGATGCAATCAGTTTGATTTTCTACATCAAAAGTGAAGTTTGTTAGTACTTTGGAGTATCTGGAACACTTATTAGAGTGTGGTTGAGCTAAAGAAGGCTCGTTTACAGATTTGGATGTGTGAGGAAGGTAAAATCTGGTAAACCTGTACTCCAAACCGAGATGGATGTATCAAAAGACTTATACTCCTTGCCAAGACCACGCAAGGTAATGTCTACCAAATCATCATCAAGCATGGGGGCATTGATTGTTGCCAATGTATCTGCATACTTCTTTATCTCTTGTACATAATCATGGATGCTCCTTCCTTTCCATTTCACATTATGAATCTGTTGTCTCAACTGAGACTTGCGAGCACTAGTGTCTGTATCAAACAGCTTTACCAATGTATCCCATGCCCAGTCAAGCTCTTATACCCACATACTGTTGAGAGGCATATTTGAATCCTCTCTCATGCGGGTGTAGCCATGATAGGATTCTTTGCCAAAGATTCAGCTGATGTATTGTCACAAAAGATAGGATTGGGATCACAAGATCCATAAAAACCAAGTTCTTGCAAGCATCTCTTTAACCATATAGCTTCACAAGCTGAGGTAGTCAAAGCTTTGTATTCAGCCTCTGTAGATGAGAGACTAACAATATTTTGTTTCTTGGAACACCAAGAAATTGCTCCATTTTTAAGAAAGAAAGCATTACTACTAATGCTCTTTCTAGAAACCAAGTCTGCAGCATAATCAGAGTCAGTAAAACCATGTAAATTCAGCTTATCACCTACATATAAGATACCCCAATGTTGAGTACCTTTCAAGTATCGTAGAATTCTTTTGCATGCAACCCAATGAGACATTTTTGGGCTTTGCATAAACTGAGCTAGTGAATTTACAGCAAAACAAATATGAGGTCATGTGATAGTCAAGTAAATGAGAGAACCAATGAGCTATCTATACACTGTAGCATCACAAAGAACACCAATTTCATCCTTCGTAAGCTTGAGGGATGATTCCATGGGTGTAGAAATAGCTTTAGAGTTAGTCATACCATATCTTTCAATGATGGATTGAAGATACTTTTGTTGTGAAATGAATATGTCACCTGACTTCATTCGATTGATTTCAAGACCAAGAATATAATGCAAGTATCCAAGGTCTTTCATTTCAAACTCATGAGAGAGTTTGGACTTCACATCCACCACCAAAGCATCATTGCTTCCTGTTAAAATCAAATCATCCACATAAAGTAAAACAACAACAATATCATTCCCTCTAATCTTGTAGTAGAGAGTATGGTCAACATTACTCTTGGAAAATCCTTGAGATTTGAGGTGGTTATCTATTCTTCCATACCAAGCTCATGGAGCTTGCTTCAGTCCATTCAAGCTCTTTTTTAGCTTGCATACCAAATGCTCTTGACCTGCAACAACATATCCCTCCGGTTGCTTCATATAGACTTCTTCCTCAAGCTGCCCATTGAGAAAGGCATTGTTGACATCCATTTGCCACAATTTCCATTTGTGAAGAGTAGCCAAAGAGAGCAACAACTTAATGGAGCTCATCTTGGCTACAGGAGCATATGTCTCTTCATAATCAATACCATATTCTTGAGCAAAACCTTTAGCAACCAACCTTGCTTTATGCCTATCAATGTGATCTTCCTTATTAAATTTCAGCTTGTAGATCCATTTACAACCAATTGCTTGTTTGTTGGGTGGGAGTTGACACAAATCTCAAGTGTCATTCTTATGTAAGGTACATTCATCTCCTTATCCATAGCATTCGTCCATTCCTTTTTACCACATGCATCCTTATATGTAGTAGGTTCGTCATGCTGCAAAACTGATGTAAGAAAAGCAAAATTGCATTGCTCAAAATCTAATTTATTACCTCCATGATAGGTCAATCTTTGGAGTTGCCTTCTATCCCTTGTAGACCTCCTTAAAGCTGCTTGATGCTCTTCATCTTCTTCCTCCAATTCTTCAATAGTAACATCTTCTATAGAACCTGGCACTTGTGCTTTGATAGATGTGGAAGAAGATGCATCCAAATCTAAAAATTGAGCTAATTTCCAGCTTGCATTCTCATCAAATATGACATCTCTTGAGACAAAAGTTTCTCTCTTGATTGGATCATAAAGCTTGTAGGCTTTACTCACACTACTATATCCAACAAATACACATTTTCTTGATTTATCATCAAGTTTCTTCCTTTTTGCATCAGGAATATGAGCAAAAGCTAAACATCCAAACACTCTTAAATGATATACCTGAGGCTTGGTTCCATAGAATGCTTCATATGGTGTAATGCCTTTTAACACTTCTGTAGGTGACTGGTTCATCAAGTAGCAAGTAGTATTGATTGCTTCAGCCCAATAGTAGTTAGCAAGTTGCTTATCCTTTAGCATACATCTTGCTGCCTCAAACAGTTTTTGATTCTTCCTCTCTGCCACACCACTTTCCTGAGGTGTGTGGCTGCAAGAAAGCTGCCTTCATATCCCATGTTGTAGAAGGTACTTGCTGAATTCATTTGATAAGAACTCCCCTCCATTATCAAATCTTAGAAGCTTGATTCTTCTACCTGTCATAGTCTCAACCATGATATGAAAATGCTTGAAAATATCAAATAGTTCATCCTTTGATTTCATGAAGAATACCCAAGTATATCTGGAAAAATCATCAATGAAACTAACATAGTATGTATGTCCACCTATTGAAGGTGTCTGGCCTGATTCACATACATCTGCATGAATGAGATCAAGGATCCCTCTTGATTTAGTTGTACTTCTTGAGAATCTAGTTCTTTATTGCTTTCCAATGCAACATGCCTCACACACTTTGCCAATCCTTTGTAGAGATGGTATGCCCAAAACCATGCTGTGTTTCTTCAACATACACATGCTATTGAAATTCAAGTGTCCATACCTTTTATGCCATAGTTCGGTAGGAGAAAGAGAGGCTAATCTTTCATCTTATATGGCTACAAATGCTGAAGGTGATCCTTCAAGTTTGAAGAGTTTTCCATGCTTCTTTCCTTTGGCTACTACCTTGTAGTGATCTTTTGCATCTTTAATAAGACATTGATGACCTTCAAACTCCACTTTGAATCCTTTTTCTATCATAGCTCCAACTGAGAGTAGGTTCTTGGTAAGTGAGGGTACCAAGAGAACATCTCCAAGTTTCCTTTTCAGCCCCGTGTTGAGCTGAACATGTATATCTCCTCTACCTATGATAGCATTAGGAGTACTATCTGCAGTGTAAATATTACCATCATGAGTAGAATCTAGCTTAGAGAGAAATATTCAGCATGAGAAGTCACTATCAATCCACCATGGTTCTTCTTTCATTCCAATATCCACACTATTGGCTTGAGTAATCTCCTCAATGGAGAGTAGAGAATTGTCTCATTAGAGAATCCATGAGAGCTTTCTTCATCACGAGCAAAACTAGCTGATCTTCCTTTCAAATCAACTTGCTTCTTCCTGCAATCTTTTTCATAGTGTCCATATTTTGAACAATAGTAACATTGAATTGAACTTTGATAGCCTCTACCTCTTCCTCTACCTCTAGAGGAATGGCCTCCTCTTCCATAAGAAGAATGGTTACATTCATGAGATTGTTAATCCATGTTGTAGTTGAGTTGGTTGGGCTGATGTCTTCCTCTTCCTCTTTGAGTGTTGAATCTTCTTCTTTCTCTTATTGAAAGAAGGGCTTTATCATTTGTGCTTATAGAAGCACTTGTAGAGCCACCACGATCATGAATGTTCTTCATAGCTGCTTGTCTTTGATCCTCATCCCTAAGAATCTGCTCCATCTCATCTAGTGATGGTTTTTGCCTTAGAATGATGAGGCCTTGAACAAGGCCCTCATATCCTTCCTTCAAGCCATGAATGATGATTGTAGATAGCTCATTATCTGTCGTTTTGTCTCCAACAGCAACCAATTGTTGATGTAGATCTTTCACTCTTTTGATGAAGTCTGTAGCAGTCTCTCCTTTATTCCTCTTTGTATTGGTAAGCTCCGATCTCAAAGCAATTTGCCTTGACGTACTCTTTGACTCATAGATGTTCTTCAAGGTCTCCCAAGATTTCTTAGGAGTCTTCACATCCATTAGATGGTTGAGAATATCATCCTTGACACTCAGCTTCATCATATGGACTGCAAACATGGCCTTCTTGTCCCATTTTGCCAATGCTTCCTCATCAGCTTCTTCATCATCATCAGCTTCATCCGGTCTATCCATAGAAACTATCTCCCAACAATCTTGAAAGAATAGGAGTGATTCCATCTTCACTTTCCAAGTGGCATAGTTGGTTCCATTGAGCTTCTCAGCTCCCTCCAAGTGTAGACTGCGCAAACTAGGTGCCATTCTCTGCTTCAAGCAAACAAAGCAATGAATGGGGATTTTCACTCACACCAAGATCACGTAAGGCAAGACTCTAAGATGCTTGCTCTGATACCATGAAAAGAATTGGAGACGGAGAGGAAATGAGACATGTTCTCAATCAACAAGACAATTCCAATACGGAAGAAACAATACTGCACTTTTATTCAATGGAGTAGAGTAGCAATGACTACTACGTAGTACAAATCATGGACTAATTTTCCCCAAACCCAAAACTAATACCAAGAGGCTCAATAAGCTTTGATATGTCAATGCGTACAATAGCAAGAGTGTTGGCTACAATCAGCACCACACTACACTCTCAACACTACACAATATGTGTGTGTCTCACTCTCCAACTATGTCCAGGACTGCAAACTGCAACTGTAGAAGAATTGATGTATCTTACACTTGTGAGTGAATCACAACCAATCCTTTGGTAGGTAGATGCTCCATAATATGGGGAGCAACTATTCTTCACGCTCCATGAGCTGGAGGATCAATCTTCTTTAGTTATTGAGGTCGCCAAGTAGGTAGGTAGGTGCAGTCCAGAATTCTACAGGTAGGTAGACAGCTAACTTGCAGGCTGTATATATCATTCTAGAAATCTGATCCGGAAGATCCCAACGGTGAGGTTGTTGTCCATAAAGAGAGGAACAATTCATCTCTTAATTGCTTCAAAAGTTAACGGTGGGATTGAGAGACATTAATATTTCAATCCTGCATATAGCAAAGTTAGCATCCAGAATTTTTCTCCTTGATTGAAGGAGTCTCTTTCACCAACCATGCACCATGATGTGTGCTATCAAAGGTACATCCAAAGTCAATTCTATGACCTTAGGCATGTACATTACAACATATCACCATCAAGGTATCAACCTTGACTTTGCTCAATCAACCTTTGTGAAGAGATCGTATTGAGCTTGCATACTTTAACATTGGAGATGTGCCATTGTCTATGCAGGATGGCAAAGTGAAGTACCTTGCAGATGTACTTCATGTTCCGAACATAACAAAAAATCTGGTTTCAATTGGCCAGATGATTGAGCAGGGTTTGCAGGTTCAGTTTAACTTTGATGGTTGTTATGTTGAAGACTTTAAAGACAAGTGCAGGTTGGTTGTAAAAGGCAACAGAGTGGGCAGAATGTTTACATTGAATGTAAACATGCCTGAAGTGAGTGCTGCGATGTTTGCAAATAGTTCAAGAATTGTTACAGACACAGACATTTGGCATAAAAGAATTGGACATGTGAATGTAGAGAGAATGAAGTCTATGCAGACTAAAGGAATTGTAACAGGGCTGCCAAAGTTTAAAGTTGAAGGTATGCAGAAAATATGTGAAGCATGCCAATTTGGAAAGCAAACAAAGCATGTATTTCCACGTGACAGAAATGTGAACAGAAATGCATCTGATGATGTGCATTCATATGTATGGGGTCCTACGAAGACCATGCCTATGGGAGGCTGCAGGTATTATGTGACATTTAAGGAAAGTGTGGGTATACTTCATGAAGGAGAAGAGTGAGGTGTTCACTCATTTTCAGAATTTCAGAGTTATGGTTGAAAAGCAAACAGGGAAACATGTAAAGTGCCTAAGGTCAGATGGAGGGGGTGAGTACTTCTCCAATGAGTTCTCTGAATTTTTGCGGAAGAATGGTATTCAGAGATAGTTTACATGCAAATACACTCCACAGCAAAATGGAGTTGCTGAGCGGAAAAACAGGCACATTGCTGAAATTGCGTGAGCATTGATGAGAGAGAAGAATATGCCGCTGCATAGCTATTGGGCTGAGGCTGTTTTTCCAACAGTTTACATCATGAACAGGACTCCAATTGTAGCCATACATGATGTAACTCCAGAGGAGAGGTTTACGGCAGAAAACTTGATTTGTCTCATCTGAAAGTCTTTAGATGCATTGCATATGTGCATGTGCCAGATGAGTTGAGAACTAAGCTGGATCCAAAAGCTAAAAAATGAGTGTTTATTGGGTATTCCCTTGAGCAAAAGGGATACAGGTGTTATAACCCTGCTACACGTGAGTTGAGGGTAAGCAGGGATGTTGTTTTTGATGAGATGAGCAGCTAGTATGCTACTGAAAAAGAAGCTATTGGGGCTGATGTGAGTAGTGCCTAGCACCTTATGATATGTTTGAAAGATGATGTGGCTGCATATGATAGTGTTCATAGCCAATGGATTTTGTTTCTTGAAATATTCTTGGAAACATCAAAGGGTTTTATGAGATAAAGGGAGAGGCTTGAGAGAAACATGGCAGAGGGTTGGTTGGTGCAAGAATACCTTGTGTAGATTTGAAAATATCTAATCTAATTATATTCTACCTTATAATTACAAAGCCTTAACCTCTTAAAAAATGATTAAATGGTATCACATGCAAGAGATGGGAAGAGAAGAGATTTCAGGATTGGTATCTTCATGCTACTGAAAAGGGTGAATACATTTTGTCTCCTAAATACATTATGTAATTAGAAGGTGGACTAAAAAATTATGAATATCACGTGCAAGGAAGAGAAGGATAGAAGTGAGAAGCGATTTTAAGAGGAGACATTATTGCATACCCCACCCACTACACCTAGAACCTCTTCCAAAGCCATGGAGAAAGATAAAAAGGAGGAAATGGTGACAATATAAGAATGAGAGTATGTAAGGGGATATAACCACCATGTAAGTAAAGTAGTAGGTAAAGTATAATTGACGAGTTTGGTAGTTTGACATGCTAATGTGATTCTTTATATTTTGACACGTTGATGTTGAATGTGATTCTTTATATGTTTGGTACTTTGACACTTTGATATTGAATGTGATTATTTTATATTTATTAAAAAAATTGGTTCTCGGTATTTTATTAGTATTTTGGCAAGATGATGTTGAATGTGATTCTTTTTATTTATTAAAATTTTATTGGTTGTCTATATAACATTTATAATGCCATGTGGTCATAATTCCAACACTTTTACATTGAGCACATGGATTGCAAGAGAAAAGTGCACATGATAATCATTTGTGGTGCTAAGTTTTCAGTAGGATAGTCAAGATAGAAGAAGGGATATTAACATTGTTATTAAAAAGATTATCTATTATGGGACTTTTTAGGATACCTCAACATCTTGGTGGTTGAATTTACAACATTCAACGTATTCAGCTTTAATGCCAAATAGTTGAAGGTAGTATCTATAATGTTAAAGAAGTATTAAAGTGGGTTTTCTAAAATTCACTCAACTAAGGGATGTCAAGGATGTGTTATACCTCAATATTGTGAACAAGTTTGCACTATTTTCTTTAAACTTATATACCTAAAATGAAAGCAATCCAATTAGCACAACAATAGGCTTGAAGCACAATAACACTTTCATGTGCCAAAAATGAAATCAATGCTTAAATCTTCCCTCACCAGAACAGCTGGTATGATGAGGAGTGCAGAGAGATGAGGATCAGATTACAGAGAGAGGTGCTCATGGGTGTTACCACTCACAGACAGTCACGGATTACCTTCCGGCACCTAGAGCGATGGAAGAAGAGAGCTTATCTTGCTCAGTTAGAGAGGGATTTGTATCAGTTATGTCAGAGGCATGGAGACTATTCCATGAGCATTCACCATCACCAGCCATTACTTCCACAGAGATTTGGGGTGAGTATGCAGCATCCCTGTACACAGCACCAAGACAGCCGCCCCTGCCAGACCCATCGAAGCCATGCCCAGAGACATGTGCTTTCTTTACGAGTGCCTAATCAATGTTTCATAATCCATATGTACATTTGCACAATTAACATACATGAAAGGTGCATGAATTTTTACAAAGAAAGTAAGTGTACTTGTAATGTCTAATCATGTGTTTTTATACAATTATGTAGAGCCCTTTTTCTTTGTTTTTATGAAGGCCCACTTTAATGAATGCATGACACCCATAGGTGTATAAAAGGAAGAAAATTTATCTTTCACCCTATTTTTGTCCTTCTTTGTTAAGATCCAAGGCACCTTTAGAAATTCACTTTTCCATTTTCATTCTCCATTGGCCATGCAGTCTATAAATGACCTATCAACTTCAAGTTTTTATGTGCCCCAAGAGTATCCTTGTTTGGCAATAAAATGGTCCAAAATGTTGGATGAGAAATTCTTAAATATGTACATTGGATCTCGACAATGATTTATCTTAAACGTGTCTAATATGGGAGGTGAAAGAAGATTTAGTACATTGTCATTCCTAGCAATGGGGCTTCTTAGATACTTCTCTCCAAAACATGGCATAAACTTCCCAATGCTCTAGGCATTGTGGGTGTAGTGGTACTCACAAACTTCTCATGATGAGGTAGAAGTAATCGGTGATAATTTTCACAGATGACCTTCCTGAGATAATATGGACTTGATGTAACAAGTGATTATCTAAAAATTGGGAAAGCATTATGTCCAAAAGTTATCAGACGTATTTAATATCATGAGAGATTTATCCATTACAAAAGAGGAATCTATGCCTTTGTAAAAATGGAGAAGAAGGATAGAATGCATACATGAGCACTCACTATATCTTATAAATTCATGGTCCATCATCTATATTAAAATTATCTTTACCTCCACACTACATTGTGAAACCAATCATGACTCATCATTCACTTTAATGCCATGCCATAATATTTGAAGCTCTTTAATTAAAGGCTTAAGGTACACAACCATGTTCTTCACTTTGTGTTTGTTGTGCAGGCATAAGAAGGTCAAGCATCACATGACCTTTTCTAATGGACTTCAAACAAGGAGGGATATTATAAGTATAGGGCACCATTATGATGGGCCTTGAGCTTCATGATGTGGATCTTACACTCAATGGACTAAATCCATCTATACCCAATCCATGCCATAAGGGACATGGATCCTCTTTGAATCCATGGAGTTAGAAATGAATTGCAAAGGGAAATACTTGAAGTAAAGCCGTGACATTGTGGTGTCAATGGTGGCAGGCTTTTGTTCTAAGGGAATTCTACCACTCTATGGGGTCCATGGCAAAGGAAACAGTGAAGAGGTGGTCTCCCTACGGCGGGTGCACCTATGGTGTGCACAATTGGTATAGGGTCCATGTGAGGCACAGGCAAAGGAAGATGATATGTTATGGGTGCCTCAAGGGTGTTGGAGTGAATGGGATCCATGGGCTTGGCAATGGACCAGGTTTTGATCTTTCCAGGATCAATGGGGTTTGTTCTAAGAGGCAATGGTTGGAATGAAAAGATGGGCACTATAGACAATCGTGGTGGCTCTATGTGCGACTGGGGGCTTGGGGGCGGTGCCACCATTATAATGCATGGTGCCCGAGAGAGGAGATGAGGGCAATGTTACAAATGGGCTTTGGATTGTCATTAGCTTGGTGGCCAATTGTGTATAATTGCTTTCTCACATATTATCATCAAGAAAGATCACCCATTTATTACAGGCTTGATCAAAGGTTAAGGGATCCTTCACTTGGTCATCCATGAAGCTTGGGATTATGCAAACCCAAGAGGAAACGGTCCATTAATTGCTTGTCACTCAATCTTTCCCTTTCTTTGCAATGCGAATTGAGGTACTTAATGTGTGCAATGTAGTCACGTAAGGTTTCCTTTGTCCTTTTTTCCAAGTGGAACAATTGGATAATGTGGCTCCATTTGGGCGCGTATGGTGAAAATCCAAGAGTGACGGCATCTTTTAATGCTTTTGTGCCGAGGGTCCAAGGATTGGAACCATTGGACCACATTGCCCTCAAGGCTTAGTCCAAAGATATAGACTTTATTGCATCATCTATATCTTCAAATGCCTGATAGATTTGGTTGAAGACCTCAAGGTGGGATACGAGGTCTCTAATGCCATGGAATTTTGGCATGAGTTTGAAGATTTCCACCCACATTGGTCGCATATGTGATGGCTGCGGGTGCAATTGTTGCGCCACTCCCCTTCCTATAGCTTGTGCTAAGCTCAAAATGTCAATTTGGGGATGAAGGGGAGGTGGTACATGGGTGGGGGGTGAGAATAGGCCCGTGGTTTATAGGAGAAGGCACATGTGTGCTCGGGGCATCTATTCACATCTCAGTGCATGTACGGAGGTGCACCCCTAGATGAGGGCTCTTTATAAATCGTTTCGCCCTCATAGCCAAACATGCTTGGCATGTCAACCACATGTGAATGTACAATGGTTGGGGTGTCGCCCAATGGGATGGGGGAACTTGGGGCATGCAACCATGATTGAAAGGTGTCCATGGTGTGCATTGAGGCTTAGAAAAGCTTCAGCAGTGCATGCACGGATCAAAAATATAAGTTTTTGCTCTCTTTTTTCTTGCACGTGAACTCCCCCTAAGGTCTTTTTAAGTATTTCATGTGTAAAAACCACCTTAGTGGGTCAGGGAGGTAGACCTGAAGTAGCTCAAAATATTTAAAATTTTGATTTTTTTTGTGGATTTTTTAGGTAGGTATGTCCGTATGCTTTGGTAGGTACGGTTGTATGCTTGGGTAGGTATGTCCCCGTAAGCTTACGTAGTTATGTCCGTACACTTATGAGTGAACGACCACTTTTCTGATATACATATATATATATATATTATCCGAGTAGGTACGTCTGTACTCTTATGTGTGAATGGCCATGTCTTCGTGAAGGAATGACCATGGCTTTGTGAGTGAACAACTCTGGGAATTTGTGAAGGAATGCTCATGGCTTCGGGAAGGAACGCACATGGCTTTGTGAGTGAACGACTGTGGATTAATGAGTGAACGCGCGTTCTTTTTTCTGTAGGTACGTGTGTATGCTTAGGTAGGTACATCCATATGCTTAGGAAGGTACGTGCATACACTTAGGTAGGTACATCTGTACGCTTAGGAAGGTAAGTGCATACACTTAGATAGGTACGTTTATATGCTTAGGTATGTGCGTCCGTATGCTTATGAGTGAATGCTTAGAAATGTACATCCGTACGCTTAGGTAGGTATGTCCGTACACTTAGGAAGGTACGCACATACGCTTAGATAGGCACATTTGTATGCTAGGTAGGTACGTCTGTACGCTTAGATAGGTACATTCGTACACTTAGGTAGGTACGTCCGTACGCTTATGAGTGAACGGCCTTTCTTTTTTGAGATTTTTTTTCTTTTTTTGGGTAGGTTGTTAACCAAAACATGCTATCTTGCACAAGAGAGGGAGAGAAGAAGATAATAATACCATACAAGGATGGATTCAAAGACTTTCACTTAGCCAACCCTAATGAGGGTTAACTCCCTGATGTGAGGCTACTAGGGGCTCACTCCACCTCAACTTGTGTCACTCAAACGGAGATACACAAGCTAGGTAGTGAGCAAGGAAGAAGGGACCTATGGAAAGAGAGAGAGAGAGAGAGAGAGAGAGAGAGAGAGAGAGAGAGAGAGACTCAATTGTGACAAATGGGATTGTCCATTTTCATATTTCATAAATCACTTATATACATGAGCTCACTTTTTACACCGCCCATTTACAATTGGGGGCCCAAAATTGGCTTCCTACTAGCTCTATGTACATCTAGGCTCATTCCTAAAACGAGTGGCATTACACAAGTCGTAAGCTCAGTCATCCAATATATCTTTTCTCATTAAGCACTTGCGCGGTTACATAATGATGGATTACAAGAAGCGTAACCATGCTTGAAAAATGATATTAAAATCAATATGGTTAACATACCCTGCTCCCTAATTCAAATCCATCCTTGGAGCTAGTGGGATATAGTGGTAGTAGATCGAGTAGGTGTGGATGAAGTCTCGCTCAACGTGGGATGTGGGGGGGCTCGATGGAAGACTTTGTAACTTGTCCCAAAAGGCAGTCTCCATCATGTCTTCAAACATCTGTAGGCTCTAGGCAGGCATACACTAGATACACTCGTAGTAGCTGAAAAGCTTATTCGGATGATGGGGCCTTTGTTGAGGTCAAAGGCCAGGCCTTGAATTCCCTTGTGGTAGTGGCACGAGTCCGGGAATGTTTCCAAGAGAGTGATGATAAGGTGAAAAAATTGGATGGTGGCCACCACTGTAGGACCTTGCACCTGCTCGTATCTGTCGAGGGGTGTACACATTTGAGCATGGTGTCCTCAATGCAAGGGTTATGGGTCTTCGGAGGAGCAAACCAAGGGAAGTTGTAGTGAAGCTTAGGGTTATTTGCTTGCTCTTGATAAAAAAGGTCCTAGGCCCAGTTTTGTGGGCATATGGGCAGATAGGCTGGATCGATGCGTAGTTGGTGTGGTGCTTTGTAGTACTGTTTCCTAGATAAAGGGTTTGAGGAGGAAGGGCTGACACCAAGCTGACTGCTTGCCCATGAGTTAGAACATGATGGGGCAAGAAGTGCTAGGGGGCTTATGGTAGCCTCCGTGTTGTGGTAGGGCTGATGTCAGGCAGCCGACTGCTCACCCATGAGTTCAAACGTGATGGGGCAAGCACAGTGGGTGGCGAGTGTCCTGTGGTAGCCTCTGCATTGACGAGCGGGGTGCTCATGCTTCCACCTACGATGTTGTTTAGTGTCAAGGTATGGCCGCAAGACATGGATGTTCATGCGGTCGATCACCCTGGCTATGGGCCTCCTCCTTGAGTTGTCGATCGAGCAAGATGTTTATTGCCTACTCGAACTTCTTGAGATCTAATGGATCACGCTAGTTGAGGGGGTTTAGGGGGGTTCCACCCTGTCTTGCTCTTGTAGTGAGGGCAGGGAGATTTCTCCTTCTTCCAAAGGTGTGGGGGAAGGGATGTCGAGGGGCAGTTGTGAGATGAAGGTGGAGGGGTGGCGGTTGTGAGATGAAGGTGGAGGGGTGGACGATGACGAGGCAAGTGTTGCAATAAATAGAGGGGGATGCCTTGTCAATGTCGAGGGTATGTCTTTGAGGGGTATGGGAAGGCCTACGTGGAGATTTAGAGTGGGGGGTGAGGGGGGAGTTGCTGATGGAGGCCGAGTGGGGGAGGTGAGGGGGTGTAGAGGATTGGGAGGGGGAATAGGGAAAGTGTGGTGGTACTGGGGGTGGGGGTGGTGGGGGTTCGTCGGTGCTTGTGTTGGGGTGTGATGGGCTGGGAGAGGAGGGGGTTGATGTGGGGGAGATACTTGGGGGTTCACCTCTAAGAAATTTTATGTATCACTTATGTTCAGGGGCTATTTAAAAAACCCCTTACATACTTTTATGAATAAAATGACCCCTTTTTCTTCATAAACTTATGGTTTTTTTTTTTCAAAATTGGTTTAAAAATCCCCTCCTGTAAATGTAATTCTATAACTTTTTTGAATTATTATACCCCTGCCAATGAACTCACGTGCTACACTTACATATTTTTAGGTGAACCCTCCTAAAGGGGAGATGAGGGTGGGGGTTGCTGAGATGGGGCTGGTTGCCCGAGGCTCCTCCACTGCTATCGTCATTATCGTTGTCATCATCTTCGAAGGAGGTGTTGTCAAGCGCTTTTGGAGTGGAAGAAGGTGCGAGCATTGGCGGCTTCTTGGGGGTGAATTTCATGGGGAAGGCCACATGAGAGTCATCGAACTACATGATCCCTGTGGCCTGTATAATCTCTAGCTGAAGATGGCACCATTGTTAAAGAATAAGGAGACCCTCGACTGTATATGGCGAAATCTCGTAGTAGCAACGGAGGGATTTGTATAGGCAGCATATACAATATCCTAGTCGGGGTGCGGTGGAGGTAGGGAAGGACATCGGCAATGTAGGGGGAGGAGTATGGATAAGGACATAGCCCATCTGGGACTGCGAGGTCGATGGGGTTGGTTTATTCTATTGGTTTCCCGAAGCGAAGGAGATGGGCCTAGTTCATGAGATTATCTTGGAAGGGAAACACAGGGAGCTCAAAAAAGATGGTGGAGTGTGTGAAAGAAAGCTGGCCCTAAAAGAAAAAGGTTGCTAGTAGGGAGATGGAGTGGAGGGGTAGCTTGGTGAGAACATATGAGAATGTTTCTTGTGAGAGGGGTTCGTCTCAATGAAGGTATCGTGTTGGAGTAAATCCATGTGAATTGTGAGATCCCCGTTCCCACCGCGCAATGGATTCGGGGTACTAGCACTTCTAGCGCGAGGCAGGGTCCCACACTCGGGGCCTCGTCCACGGATATCCGGACAAAAGACTAATCCGTCGGTTTTTCCAAAACCGAACCCGGAAAAACTTCCCTTATCCGGAAAGCACAGGCGATTCCTCCAGGATAACTTTTTACTCTAACGTAGTCAAGACCATTAGTGATCAAACTGATCCGACTGCACCTATAAAGATACTCGATCAGATCAGGGAAGAAACTTGCACTTGGATCATTGGGATCAACGCTTTTTTCCCCATCAAGAGGCACAGCCGTTGATTCCTATCCATAGAACAATTACTATCCGGGACTTACTTCATCTATCGTAATAACAGAAATTGAGTCTCGATTTACGGATCCATCAGTCCAGCCTAACCCCATCCAGTCCCATGGGTTAGCCAACCGCCCAACCATTGTAGTGATGGGATCCAATTAAGAACTTGGTTAGGTTTTGTCCCGGGTACCAAGGAAAAGAGTTCCAAGGCCCCCTAGCCGGAAGTTCATGCAAACATAAAACTAGTCACACCACTTACACACCCAATATGAAATTGCCTTTTTCTTAGCATCAGCTAACTTTAAAATAATCCTTTAATGAAACCATTATGTCACTGATGACAATCCTCATAGTCTCTGGTTGAATCCTTATTTCCAGTCATTCATTCATCGGTATACGTATGGCATCATTGGCAACCAGAACGCTCACCACCTGTTTACTCAGGGGCCTTTTCCATAGTTCCTAGCTCATAGTAACCGGCAATATATTCATATAACAGAATGGAATCTCCGTGGAAGATCAGCAAGATCAACCCACAGATCCATATAAAAGAGCCATGGACTCATCCGTTGAGGACCAGCAAGGTCAATCAACCAGATCCATGCCCGGTTTCAGAAAACAACTCTTATTCCTTGTTCCAATATCTTCCACGATGCACGTGTGGGTATCTTCGGCGACCCAGAGCCCGAGCACCGTATGGTCAGAATCCTCTAGGATCCTTCGCAGGTGACCTAGCGCTTCACTCATAGGCCGCTTCCTTGGTCCCTCATCCACCGTACCGGAAGCTCACTATTTAAATCGAACCGAGGCTGGTCAAGACCTCGGTCGACCTTACTACGCGAGACGTCCTCCATTGACTCTCCATCAGCAGTTGCAACTTTAACAGTCAGGTCTTCATGACCTTAATCCACAAGACGGTCAAAATGCTTCCCTAGCATTCTTGACATAAAACAGTCATTTACAAACAGTCACAAAATACAGTTTCTAAATCGAACTCTCGTCTTTCCACATTATCCCTCCTTAGTCCACATTACTTATTCCACATTCCATTCAATGTCATTCTCATCCATTTCCTTATATAGACGACACATTAATTCACATACACATTCACATTCACATCCATACATCCACATCTACATGCATACATCCATTTTTACATCCTCATTTATACATCCACATCCCATATCCACATTCATACATACACGTCCATATCCACATCCATACATCCACATCCACATCCACATTCACATACATACATCCACATCTACATGCTTACCTCCATTTTCACATCCTCATTTTTATACATCCACATCCCATATCCACATTCATACATACACATCCATATCCATATCCATACATCCACATCCACATCCACATTCACATCCATACATCCACATCTACATGCATATATCATTTTTCACATCCTCATTCATACGTCCACATCCACATACATATATCCATATCCGTATCTACACCCATACATCCACATCCACTTCCACTTTCACATGCATACATCCACATCTACATGCATACATCCATTTTCACATCCTCATTCATACATACATCCACATCCGTATCTACATCCATTCTTGCCCTATCACAACCCATATACATCTTATCCCATCACATACACTTCTTACCTCATCCCATACACATCTTATCACATCTTGACTCATCTTATCACTTCCTAACTCATCTCATATGCATCTTATCACATCCCATACACCTCTTATCACATCTTATCACATCTTATCACATCCTATCACATCTCATACACCTCTTATCACATCCTATCACTTTCCATACACATCTTATCACATCCCATACACCTCTTATCACATCCTATCACATCTCATACACCTCTTATCACATCCTATCACTTTCCATACACATCTTATCACATCTCATACACCTCTTATCACATCCTATCACTTCCCATATCTATATATAGAATACAGGAGAATTCTTATATAAGATTTCTCTACACATTTATTTATGCATAAATTCCATTTAAGGAGACTAACACTTTCGAAATAAAAATCAATCTTTTATGCATCTTCCTATGCATAAATTCATTTTAAATGAAAATGACACTTTTGAATTAAAATTCAATCTTTTATGCATCTTCCTATGCATAAATTCAATTTGGATGAGAATAACACTTTTGAATTGAAATTCCATTCTTTTATGCATCTTCCTATGCATAAATTCAATTTGGTAGGAATTACACTTTTAGAATAAAAGAATTTCTCTTATGCATCTAAGTTATGCATAAAATCCATTTATGATGAAAATCACACTTTTAGTATAAAAAGAATATCTTTTATGCATACCTCTATGCATGAAATTCAATATGATAAAAGTAACACTTTTATAATAAAATAATCAACTTTTATGCATACCTCTATGCATGAACTCCAAATATGATAAAAGTAACTCTTTTATAATAAAATAATCAACTTTTATGCATACCTCTATGCATGAAATCCAAATATGATAAAAGTAACACTTTTATAATAAAATAATCAACTTTTATGCATACCTCTATGCATGAAATCCAAATATGATAAAAGCAACACTTTTATAATAAAATAATCAACTTTTATGCCTACCTCTATGCATGAAATCCAAATATGATAAAAGTCACACTTTTATAATAAAATAGTCAACTTTTATGCATACCTCTATGCATGAAATCCAAATATGATAAAAGTCACACTTTTATAATAAAATAATCAATTTTTATGCATACCTCTATGCATGAAATCCAAATATGATAAAAGTCACACTTTTATAATAAAATAATCAACTTTTATGCATACCTCTATGCATGAAATCCAAATATGATAAAAGTCACACTTTTATAATAAAATAATCAACTTTTATGC
The DNA here is from genome assembly GCF_041138505.1 of Cibotium barometz. Lineage (NCBI taxonomy): Eukaryota > Viridiplantae > Streptophyta > Polypodiopsida > Cyatheales > Cibotiaceae > Cibotium > Cibotium barometz. The sequence goes on from NC_141049.1 coordinate 65,634,525, forward strand.
ATACCTCTATGCATGAAATTCAATTATGATAAAAGAAACACTTTTATAATAAAATAATAATTCTTTTATACATACCTCTATGCATGAAATCCAAATATGATAAAAGAAACACTTTTATATTAAAATAATAATTCTTTTATGCATACCTCTATGCATGAAATCCAAATATGATAAAAGTAACACTTTTACAATAAAATAATCATCAATTATGCATAACATAAAAATCAATTTCTCCATGATTACAATAAAATTCTTTCAATTAATCTAGGATGATAATTCTTAGAATATGGTAGGAAGTTCTCTTTTCATGCTTTGAATAAAATTATTTTATGTGTAATTTTTATAAAAATTTTGCCATAGCTCCGCTACTATGACTGATAAATCTCAATTTATTTTGAAGGATAAAGCTTATCATTAAGGAAATGATTAGAATGATCCCTAATTGGATCATTAACCCAATAATGGGTTGAATCATTAATATTCATGAAATACATAAACTAAAAGCATAGAAAAAAGCCATTAATTTTACCTCAAGCATAGATTAATCTTAGATTAAGGAAAAGCTTTATGAAAAGCTTTATTTGGATTGAGAATGGGTCATGAGTATGACCATTTCTTAAGTGAGAGAGAGAAATTACATAAAAACCATTAGAATTAAGCATAAATGGAAATTTATGTAATTCTTAACTATCATTAATCAATTAACTTCAATAGCATTCATCAAATTATGTAACTCTTCACTACCATTCATCAATTAACTTCAATAACATTCAAAAACCATTCCAATTAAGCTTCTCAAGCTTGAGAGGGATTGAGAAGAGAGAAACATTGAGAAATTATAGAAAATGATCAAAATTCACTAATTACCTTACAAATTGCTTGATTCTTTGTTCACGGTAGAGGCCCCCAACCAATCAATTGGTTAAGTATGTTGATGGAGCCACCAATGGCGATTGAAGAAAGAGGGAAGCTCCAATTTCTTCAATTTGGAGAGAATTTTAGAGAATAGTAGAAATTAGCATTATTTCAGCATAGCTCTAGTATAGTAAAATTCTTCTATTTTTTTCAAAGGACTCATGTTCTATTTATAGGAGAGGGAAGCTCTAACCAAAGCTAACTAAATTCTAGAATTTTTCAAATTCAGTTTGGTTGAATTTGGACTAGATTTGGACCTAGTTTGGTTCCTTTTTTATTCGGTTTGGTTCCATTTTGATTACATATGTGTCAAAATGGAATCATTATATCCAAAATATCTCATATTTTTAATATTGCTCATAGTTTTTTACTAATAAACCTTGTACATTTTCAACTCTTCATCTTGTGTGAGCATTTACTCATTTTTGGATACCCAAAATATCTCATAATTTTAATATTTCTCATAGTTTTTTACTAATAAACCTTGTACATTTTCAACTCTTCATCTTATGTAAGCATTTACTCATTTTTGGATACCCAAAATATCTCATATTTTTGATATTGCTCATAGTTTCTTACTAATAAACCTTGTACATAGTCAACTCTTCATCTTATGTGAGCATTTACTCATTTTTGGGTATCTTCTTTTACAAAATTGGATTTATCTCCTCCCTACACATGGATTGATGCTATTGGCCCATAGGAACCTTAATTGGACCATAATCCAAAAATTTCTGAAAATCTAGACCCTTAGGCTAAGGTCCTTTATACCCATTTCCAATTAATTCTAATTGCACATTGGAAAATTCTTTCTGAATTTCTGTTTCAAGGGAATTCATTTTAATAAGATGAGATATTTTTCTATCCAAAAATATTCAAAATCTGAATATTCTCTCTCTAGAATATTTTCTCTCTCTATGCCAAAACAGGCAGAGACAAGATCTCTTATATTTTTGAAGAGGGAATTGATTACAGGGGAATATGCTGGACATTTTGAGAGGCTGGGGAGGAATCTTACATGAATGGTGTAGAAGTGGAGCTTGAGGAGTTAGGCTCGGTTCTCGAGAGGGATGGCGAGGATTGGGAGTTTGGTGGCAATGTCCATCAGTGTGTGGACCTTTTTTTCGAGCGTGCTGGGGATAGGGCCAGATCGGGTGGGAGGTGGTTGGGTAACCCGAGCTTCTGCGGCTTCAAGTTGAGAGGGTTTCTGGTGGAGGTCTTCCTTGGCGACCTCGTGGTACTTCTTGAAGGCGAGGGTGGTGGTTGTGAGGTTCTCTTTAGCTTTTGCCACTCGAAGGTCCTGTGCTTTGGCTTGGGCAAGAGAGAGGGCATGTAGTGCCCCCGCTTTTCTGCTTCTTGGGGCTGCTTGGAGCTATTTGCTGAAGGTCGGTGAGTGAGGAGAGAGTGTTGGCTACTAGTGCTACGACGGACATTGATGACCCGCCTAGGTGATAGCTTCCGCATCTACACCACTGGCATGGTTGGTTGAGAGAAGAAGAAGATAAAAGAAAATTCAGCTATCCATCTCTCTTTTATGTCTTTCTCTCTCTTGTGTGTGTGTGTTTGCTTGCTAGGGTTTGAAGCTCTCTCTCTCCCCCCCACATTCTCTTTAAAAGGTGTTGCATATTTTCAACTAATTATGCAAGCTTTAATCTCTAGCAATAGAGATACAAAGCTTGAAGTCTTTACCTTAGAGGATGGATACATGTTTTATCATAGAAGGATGTGTATTACCCATAATGAGGAGGTTAAAAAGAAGATCCTCTTTGAGACGCACATGACTGACCTTTAGCCTAACACCATAGTTATGCAGAGACTAATGCTTCAATTAAAAGGAGTTTCTTTTGGTTTCTTCCTTGGTAATGTCCCTTGAAAAGATGCAGGGGAGAAGAAAGCTTGAGCTCTTGCAAGCACACACACACTCACACAAACCCTAGAAGAGAACACACAAGGTGAGAGGCTGAAAATTCTTCTTCTTCTTCTTCACACAACAAAAGAGGTCTACAAAGAAGATAAAGTGACTAACACACATAATAGAGTATATACAAGCAGTCCATAATGTGAACACGCTAAGAGGAGTGAGTGGGTGTGGACTATTCAGTGTAGTCCAACTGTAGAAGCTCTGGCAAAGATATGTCGGTGCCAGCTACTAAACCCGCCAGTGATGTAAATGTCGAATGGTCACGTAGACGCCTCGTGAGTGTCAACTCATGTTGATATTGACATCTCAACACTCTCCCTCAAGCGCAACTCCAGCTCATGAACTCCAAGCATATCTCGAAATCTATGGAGCTTCTCAACTCCCAAGGCCATCATGAAGATGTCAGCAACCTAATCCAGTGTGCTGACATAGGCTAAGTCGATGTCGCGCATGCCAAGACTCTCTCCCTGATGAAGTGGTAATGTACCTCAATGCGTTTCGTCCGCGCATGGAAAAATGGGTTCCTGGCCAATTGTATACTACTAAGATTGTCACAATATATGACAACCTTTCTTTCCACATGCAACCTCAAATCAGCAAAGTAGCTTACGTAACTAAGCTACCTCACATGCTGCCACCATAGCTCCTCTGTACCCTGCCTCTGTACTCGACAAGGTAACTGTGGGATGCTTCTTGCTGCTCCATGTCACAGCAGCACTCCCCATTGAAAACATAAATCCATTGGTAGATCTCCTGTCTGAGATGCTACCTGCCCAATCTACGTATGTGTACCCATATAGCTCCAATGGTACACTTGCTACATAAAACAATTCATAATCAATAGTGGCCCTCAAATACCGAAGTGTGCATTGCACACTGTCAAGATGTGGTTTGCGCAAAACCTGTATAAATTGGCTCTCTAAGCCAATAGTGTAACTTAAATATGGCCTGGTGATTGTGACATAGATCAAACTCCCCACAATCTTCCTGTACATATTGGGATTCTCCAACACATAACATGTATCCACACTAAGCTTTCCATTTTGATCTAATGGCACCAAGATTGACTTACAATTGGCCATCCCATACTTGGACACTTGTCCAATACATACTGTCTCTGTGACAGCCAAATACCCTCAAGTGTGCGAAAGACTTCAATTCCCAAAAAGTAGGATCTCCCAAATCCTTCATCTCAAACTTCCTTTTTTGAGAAGACTTTTCACATGCTCAACCTCATCCAAGTTGTCACCCCCAACAATAAAACACCATATTAGTGAATTTGGGAATTTTCCAATTCCTATTTTTGAATACTTAAAAAAGGGGGACATGGATAACATGTTTGTAAGTTTCTCAAAACCCTATCATATGACCTATCGTTGGAAAGCGCTTGAAAAATGGAATCTAAAGAGCTATAAAGCGCTCATTTTGGATTAGTGGTGTTCAAGTTATGGTTAATCCAAACTTTTGACCACATGTCCCAAACTTGTGGAAAATTTCCATATTCCCCAATATGGTGTTATAAGATGATCTACATAGATGGTGATGATCACAGTACCCTTGTCACTCTTGCACACATACAAAGAGTGATCTGCATCTGCCATATGAAAACCAATAGTGACAAGATACTCAGCAATCTTGTCATGCTATGCTCATGGAGCTTGCTTCAGCCCATATAAAGCCTTACGAAGCTTATATACATACTCGGGTGACTTGTATCCTCAAAACCAGGTGGCTGATCCATATACACTTCTTCTTGGAAGTCACCATGCAAGAACACATTTTTTACATCCATCTGATGTAAAAACCATCCTTTAGCTACAGCCATCGCAATCACAGCCCTCACAGTTGTGCCATCTTTGCAACCGCCGGGGAAAAAGTTGCCCTCATAATAAATCTCATGTGTCTGAGCATATCCTTTGGCTACCAATCTAGCCTTGTACCTGCTTATGCTACCAATCATAATAAAAGTTGCCCTCATAATAAATCTCATGTGTCTGAGCATATCCTTTGGCTACCAATCTAGCCTTGTACCTGCTGCTACCATCATTGTTATGTTTCACCTTATACACCCACTTACAAACAACCAATGGCTTTCTTGCCTTTAGGCAATGGCACCAAATCCCAAGTCTCATTTTCATACAATGCATCCATCTCAACACACATTTCCAATAGCCTCATCAAAACATGTGGGTTCTACAACTTGCACGACTTTTGCCATATAAGCATAGTGATGTACCAAAGTCAACCTCTGCATAGGGTTTTTGACTCTTCCAAATCTTTGTAACTTTGCATTCATGGCTTTCATATCCTTCTTCACACCAGGTGTCCTCATTGCTGGAATCCCAAGCTCCTCCATCAAGGCTCATCTCCGAGCCACTAGACTCTCCATCCACAAGAGAATGCCCTGCAGAAATATCACGCATACCAAGGGGCTCAACCACTTTCTCTTTGCCTTTATGTGATATACCAACTACATTTGCAAGATTGGTATTATGACGCAGCCTGCTACTCCATGGTCTATCAATAGAATCGTTGGATGAGGACTCTCCTGATCCACTCAATGATTGTGATTGCTGACTTGCATTCTGTGCAACCACATTTCCACTTACAAGAGAACCTACAAAAATATCATGCATACCAAGGGGCTCAACCACTTTCTCTTTGCCTTTATGTGATGTACCAACTACATTTGCAAGACTGGTCTTATGATGCAGCCTGCCACTCCATGGTCTATCAATAGAATTGTTGGATGAGGACTCCTGATCCACTCAATGATTGTGATTGCTGACTTGCATTCTATGCAACCACATTTCCACTTACATCAGCCCCAACAGCATCTTTTTCAACAGCATAGCAGCTACTCATCTCATCAAATCAACTAGGTTCCATCTGGCTCCCTAGCGCGAGAGTACCCAATTATGAAAGCAGTCTTTAGGAAGTCAAAGTCAGCTTTGTCTTCTAGTGATCAAAACCACTATCATGCCTGCCCTTCTAACCTTGTAAGGGTAAGACTGAAAGTACTTACCCATACAAGGTCATCAAAGAGGCCATCTACATGTGGCACACTTCTGATCAAACACTTTCATGTGTGCAATGGGATCTCCCTAGTCCCATTGAACTTGGACATTAATTTTGTGATTTGCATGGGCTTGATAGTATTTTGGTGGCTAGGGTTTGGTCCTACAGAGCAACAACCTGTGGAGGTGTTGCTGCTAGTCTTGTTACTACCCCCTCAAGTTATCTTCCTAGTTAGACGATGTAGGTGGTGGTTGAGGTAGTGGCTAAGGGTGGTAGTATGGGGCATATGTCGAGTGTTGTCCTTGTTCTCAAGGCAAGTTTGGGCACTATGGAGGATATCCATGCAAGGTTGGTTCATATTGTGGCATGTATGCTCCACCTAGAGATGGGTTTAGCTTGGAGCTCCCTACTGCTCCTTGTTGCATGGCTCCCATGGTTGTGTATTCCGAGCTTGGATTGACTCCTCAACCCTAGTGGTGGCTTACGTGGTTTTGCGGCATCTATAGTTATGTTGAATCTAATCTCCCCTATATTGCTCATACCAGGGTTAGATGTAGCAAAACCAAAGGGGAGAGTAGGTCTTTAAAATCTACCACACACCAAGGTTTGTGTTTTGTGTTTTGTGAGTTGGTTAAGCCAAAATCTATCGAAGTAATTACTACCTTAGCAACCATTCCCATTGTGGTTCTGGGAGAAGGATTGCCCCTTCCTCTATAGGGTTGGCACTTCTCATTCCTGACATAGACTAGTTAGCATCCATGTTAGGTGTGGATGCCTCCATGCTTGGTCTACCTAGCAAGTGGTCTCTCACTTGTTGATCAGTTTAGTGAGTCTTTGACTCTCACTCCTCAGTTAGACTGCTACCTGTGATGATATTTTTGATAATGTCTACAAAACTCCTTTGAGTTATCATCATAGGGAGTCAGGCACTCCAACTTCTTGGTCCATACGCCTCTTTTTGAGATGTCAAGCTCAACACTCATAACACTCATGACATTCTTGTGTGACCATTCCACCTTTATACCAGTGGCACATTTGGTAGTTTACATGACGGATCTTCACCCGTGATTCTACAATTGGACTATGCCTACCTAGTCTCTAACCGAGGTATGGCATAGTTATCTTGCCAACTCACCTATTTAGCATATTCACATTATGGACTGCTTGTACATAGTACTCTAGTACTTATGTTTGTTTTTCACTATCTTTCATCGACCTCTTTTGAGAGAAACAAGTAGAGAAGAAGATTTCATCCTTCCATCTTTGTGTGTGTCTTATCCGTTATTATGTAAGTGTGTGTGTGCTTGTAAGAGCTCAAGCTATCTCTCCTCCCCCAATTTTTCAAGCCTGCCCAATGAAAGCTCCTTCTTACGGCATTTACTGTTTTTGCATAGCCTAGGTGTCCTACAACAACGGGACTATCATGAGCTTCATGGAGGATTAGTTTCTTTAAAGCAGGATCCTTACGGACACATAGCCTATGATTAAAGTAGAGGCTTCCTTCATGAGTGGAGTATCCCTTGATTAGATTCTTCTCTTTCTCTAAATTTCCCCCTTCTTCTACTAATTTCACCATCCTCTAATAATCTGGATCATGAGATGAGACTTCTTTCACCTTAACCAGTATGGGATCATTTGGCATTAAAATTGCACTTAAGAAAGATTTGTGGCTAAATGCATCTGCTACCACATTATCTTTCCCAAGGTGGAATTTGATGTCGAAGTCATATTCTTGTAGAATTTCAATCCATCTCCTTTGCCCATGTTGAGGTTAGGCTGGATGAAGATCCACTTCAGACTTTTGTGGTCAGTTACAAGCTGGAATTTTCCCCCCAAGAGATAATGTCTCCATAATTTGAGGCAATGAACAACTGCTAAGAGCTCCAAATCATGGGTGGCATAATTTGCTTTTCAGATTGCTTCAGCTTGCGAGAATTATAAGCAATTGGTTTTTCTTCTTGGCCTAAGACACCACCAAGTGTTAGACTATTGGCATCAGTAACCACTTCAAATTCCTTGGTGAAATCAGGAAGTTTCAAGACTAGGTCAAAAGTAATAATGACCTTGAGCTGATCAAAATTGTTTTGATGGATTGGCAGCCACACTATTTTGCAATCCTTCTTAAGAAGATCCGTCAAAGGTGCAGCTATCAAGGCATAATCTTTGATAAAAATCCTATACCATCCTGTGATTCCCAAAAACCCATGAACTTCACAAACTAATTTAGGGGGTGGCCACTCCAGTAAATCTTTGACCTTGGTGGGGTCTACTGAGATGCCATCTTTGGCGATGAACCCAAGATACTCAATTTGATGAGTAAAGAAAGTACATTTGCTCTTCTTGGCATAGAGTTTATGTCTACGCAACAATTGCAGAACCCTATGCACATGCTCTTCCATTGATTTGGAGTAGATTAAGATGTCATCAAAAAAACAAGAACAAATTCATCCAAGTAAGGACGGAATATATCTTGCATTAGGCGGTTGAAGGTTGCAGGAGAATTGGTTAACCCGAATGACATTACAGTAAACTCATAGTGGCCATAATGGGTATTGAAGGCTATCTTGGGTATATCTGCTTCCTTGACTCTGATCTAATAGTAACCAGACCTCAAATCTATTTTTGAGAAAACTTTGGCCCCATGAAGCCTGTCAAGAAGCTCGTCGATGTGAGGGATATGATACTTATTCTTGATAGTGACTTGATTTAGCCCTCGATAATCTATGCAGAGGTGGAGGGTTCCGTTCTTCTTCTTTTGGAAAAGAACAGGTGCCCCCCAAGGAGAGCTAATGGGGTGTACGAATCCTTGCTCAATGAGTTGGGAAAGTTGCTCTTTACATCGTTCAATGGCTTTAGGGAGGGACATTTTATAGGGCATTTTTAAGACGGATTGAGCTCCAAGGATCACCTCGATCTCATGATCGATTTCTCGAGGAGGCGATAGCCCTGTAATCTCGTTAGGGAAGATGTCAGAGAATTCTTGGAGCCAAGAGGGTTCTTTCTCCTTACTAGGTTATATGGCTTTGTTGAGCTTGACTAAGAAAACTTGCTGACCCTTACGTGCTCCCTTGAGAAGATGTTTTGCCTTGACTACCCTAAATGGATACTACTTGTTGGCCATGCTCATTTTCAAAAGTGATACTCCCCTGGTTACAGTGAATGCTAGCTTTGTTTGCACAATTAACCAGTCCATCCCAAGGATTCCATCATAAATTCCTAATGGCAAGACTCTAAAGTGGCCATGAGTTTGCTCATTACCCAGCTCAAAATCAAGGTTTCTTACCAGAGTGGCAAGATACTACTTCTTTCCCACTAGCTAACTCTACAATCATTCTTCTAGCTATTTTTTGACCCAAGTTTAATTTTTGCAAACACCTGGGAGAAAGAAATGAATGGGTACTGCCACAATCAATCAAAAGTTGGAATGGCTTACCGTGATGAATGGCTGGGGTTTGGGTTACACCAAATTGTTTATTCGGACCTTGGTGTTCTACCACTGCATGGATGGTGGCACACTCTTCTTCAACCATTTCCAAGGTCGGTTCTTCACTTATAGTACAGGCGATTCTAGCAACTTCTCCTCCGCGGCCTCTGCCACGTCCACCACCTCTTGCACCTTGGTGGTGGATAGGGGTTTCACGGCCTTGATTTCCTCTACCATGTTGGGGAAATGATGTTGCCAACTTTTCCACACCTGTTTTGACATAATCGGTTGTAAAACCTAATTCACATCTGTCAAATATCTGCACTTGACATCCTCCAAGTTGAATGTTATCAAAACATCCTTTGTCAAATAAATCTGAACCCAAATCTGCCAAATAGTCAATTTGATCACCAACTTTCTTCACAATGAAAACATCTTGAAAGCTAGATTGAACATTTCTCATCAACATCAGAGATTTGGATACTTCAAAACCAAAACTTTGACCCTTAACAACTTTTGCAACTTCCCTCATAAGAGTTTGACATTCCGTTTGAATCCTCCGGCGATCAAAATCAGTCTCAATCAACTTGTGTCGGTTTATTTGGCCATCTGCCTATGAAAATGTGACACCAATATGCAAGAAACCTGTGTTGATACACACATACCAACTTTGCTCTGAAATCTGAAAATTCCACCAAAATCAAGCAAATAATCCGCATATAATCCGCTAGGATCCGCTGAACCTGTTTAGATGCAACCTAATCTACAAACCATAGAAATTGATCATTATGCACCCTGTAATGCAATCCTCTTTGACCAATTTGCAACTCCAAAATCTGCAACACATGAATATCTGAATTTTGACAATCTGCAACACATGAATATCTGAATTTTGACAATCTGCCACATCATCTGTATTTTAGAATTTATCATCCACATCTGACAACACATTTTGCACAAATTCACCTCCATTCTGTCATCAACTTGAAAGCACACATCATTCAACAAAAATATATTTGAATTGACAACAACTTTTCCCACATCCATTTTAGAATGCACATCCATCAAACTTAAGCTTAAAATTTCATCAGCCCGCATTTCAGGCATCATATGCTGATCCCCCAAATGTGTCAAACCTGCTTTGTACTCTTTAACAACTTGCTCTTGACAATCCTCCTACTCAATTTGATCCATAAGACCTGTATTTGATTCAGATCAAAAATCAATCCACTTGTTCAAATTCTTTGCACAACTATTACATCTCCTTGAATATCAACCTGTGACATCAAAATATGTCCTTCAAAACATTCAGAGTCAAAATTCTCATTTCCCTGATCATCCGCAATATCACTTATATTAGTCAAAAAATCCGCTTGAATCCGCCAACTATCAAAATTAGCATCTGGAAACTCCTCTGGTATTCCTGCAGCACCTGAAATGTGACCATAACAATTATCTGCAACAACAACCATGCTTTGATGTACAAGAACGGATTTTGCTCTTGTTCCACCATATTCCTCTGAAATACACCTGCTTGCTGGAAATTCCTCCCACTGGTTTTTTGATTGCAAATTCTGTTTATAGGGTTCAAATATCAATTCTGCAATATCTTTTGGCTGTGCAAATCCTCCTGTGCGGATCTTTCTGGTGGAAATTCTTCTTGAACTGACATATTTGCCAAAAATTCCTCTTCAGCAAATCTGATTTCAGGGAATTCCTCCTGAGTTGATTCTTTATCTGTAATTCCACACACATCATCCATGGAACCTAAAAACAACTGATTACATCCTCCTCTTCATTCATCTTGGTATCCGCCTCTTCAATTGCGCTTTGAATGACATGAACAACATCATTGCTATGTATGATCTGCTTCTCCTCACAACATTCCTCAGATGCAAGTGACATATGTAACCTAATGTTGAGCAATGAATCTTCCTCTTCCACTCCATGAGCATACTCTAGTGGTAGGTTAGGGGTATCTAGGGGCTCTTCTAGGCTCTCTTGGCCAACCTCCTTTTGCATCTCGTTCTCCTCCATCTTTGGTATCCCCACTTGATGGATTTCAATCTCCATGCCAACCCATCTGTCATCATCATCACTCAATTCCCCATTGAACTCATCCTCATGTGCATCCCTCAACTTCTCACATGCTCTTTGTAACTTCCCAATGCTTTTCCTACTTCAACATGACCTTCGCCTGTCTCCTTTGTGATCAGCTAACCATTCATATGCATTCTCTAAGTCATCCTCAAAATCCGCCAACCTTTCAAATGTAGTCTCCGTTTCCTCCCAAGATGATGCTTTATGCACTTTATGGATGATTTTATGAAACTTTGTGCATAGATCAACCATACACCATTTCCTACATGCATCTTTATTTGAGCACTCATCAATTGCACATGGACAATCATCCACCTCATGCTTCCTACTCATGCAAATCTTGCACTTCTTCTTCTTCTTCTTTTTACCTCCCATTATGATCACGTCATTAAAATACAACAATCATATTCAACCCTCAAGAAAGATGCACCACACCAATCCGAGACCCATTAAATTTGCTAAACGGAGAGCCACGGATGCTGTACCAGGATCCGTAAAGTTCATTTAATTGGCTGCTTAAAATTGATTGAAATATTTTAAGTTGATGATACTTTAATCATTCTTGAAAGATTTGCCATAAAAAGTTACCCCCTTCAACTTTGTGCATAATCTGGACTTCTTGTTGCTGCTATGGTGACTTCTGCCCTGTCAATTTCTCCAAATCAGGTTGTTGCTGACAATTTCTCTGCTGTTTGCCAATCAATTTCTCCACAAATCAGACTGTCTGCAAATCAAATTTTGTCCGCAACTCAGATGCCATCTATAACTCAGATTTGTCTGCAAATCAGAAAAACTGTCAAACTGTCAACTGCAAAACCTGCCATACTGCCAAAATCCGCCATGATCCTCCTTGCTATGAACCTTGCCGCCTTACTACTGATCTTACAAAATAAGAATATGAAGGCTATTGTGAATTCTCCAGAATGTATTACCATTCAGCATGACTTCCAAGAAATCGACTGCCAGTGTAACTGCCATCGTAACTGCTGCTCGGCGTCTTCTTGGCACTCATCCCCCTTACAGAAGAAAGCAAACTCGACCTTGACATTGCATCACAACACCATGAACGCTCATAAATTTGACTGCTGCTGAGATTTGCATTGACAAATTAGAATCCATCTTCAAATCAAAATCTGCCTTCAAATCAGAATGTTTTTAGCACTCGCCATCAAAAGAAGAAAATGAATTCGACCATGATGACTTGCCACAATCACCGTGATCGCCAGTGTATACTTTACTCACAGCCAAACAATTTTTGCACAGGAAATTGTCACACAGGAACTGTCATTTCAGATGACTCCTACTCTTGTCAGACCAAGAAAATCCTCACACACACAGAACTTCAGTTTCAAAACACACACATTCCTCTCAGATCACTACTACATTGTATCTACACTCAAGACACTGAATATGCAAAGTACAGGAAACAGGAATAAGACAGATAGACTGACAAACTGCATCTTGCATTCAGAAATCCACCATAGCTACACAGAAAAATCCGCCTAGTATCAAGAACGTCCATAACTAAAAAGCCTTCTCCCTTTTCAAGAGCCAAACGACTTTTTAACTTCTAAGATATGAAAAGTCCCCATAATAGACTAAGGATTCATACATATGCTTAAGATAAATCCGCCCAAGGTAATTAGCCCTTATACAGTGTCCCAGCTCATTTCATTCAAAACATAGAGGGCCTTCTCTGGAAGAAGCAGCATACGAGCGGGGGACAAAAGAGTTTCTTTACCGCCCTCTGTTGTAGTAGGGGAAATTCTATTGGGGTTTTTTGTAGGGCGGATCTTTAGAATTTACCTCAGGGTAAGATCTCTTTTGAGGCTTAACTTTGTCAGTCCTCATTTCTTTCACAAGGGGCTTTGCTCGTATAAGAGCATCCTGTAACGTGTTTGGCCTCATTGCTTCAAGGAAGGAATCTAAGGGTTCATTTAACCCTTGGCAAAAACAAGCCACTTGCTGGGAAGTAGTCATAGCTGGGGCATACTTCCGAAGAGTGATAAATTTGGAATAGTAGTCCTCAAGAGTTAAGCTGCACTGTTTAAGACTAAAAAACTCATTCATCTTTATGGATTCATGGGATGGGGGAAGATATCTTTCCTTCACGGCCTGCTTGATGTCTTCCCACGTTTGAGAATGCTCGGTGACTCCCTTGTCACGTCACCACTGTTTCCACCAGAGTTTAGCATCTTCGAGATGAGGCGAAACCATGCAAGCATAGACTGATTTTTTGCTCCAGTTATTACCGACAGCACCAGAGAAATAATTGTCCATCGCTTCAATCCAGACTTCAGCATCCTTCTCAATCTTTGAACCTTCTCCTTTAAAGGAGGGAGGTTGCATTTGCTCGAGCAGGAGCTTCTTCTCCTGGATATCGGTGTAAAGCACATTGGGAAGTGGAGTTGATCGTCCTAGTCATCATTGTAAAAAATTTTAAGATTACAAGATTCATACTTGCACAATGCTTAAACCTTTTTTTTTAGAGTAAAACATTCAAATCATTTTATTTCCAAATATTTACAAGGACAAGTTTTATTACAAAGATCTGAGACTAATATAATTAGTCTTATTTGTCATGAAGGGAACATCCTAAGCTTGACTATGACGTAAGGGTAGAGCGGTCCACATAGGTGAAGTATGGGGGTTCCACTGTAGTTTTTAAGACTCAAAAAAATGATGGTAAGGGTGGTAGACTCTGGATTGGGGTAGGTCCCAACACAGCTACTCTATCCGGCAGGTAAGATGTGCATCACTTGGTCATACACCCAGTGATCCTGAGGTATGCGAATCCCATCTATAGTCACAGAGGTGTCGAACCTAGGAGTACTAACGAACCAAAATAAACGGACCATCTTCAACTTTTCAATCCAACGAATCCGCTTTAGCTCGGTGGTAAGGTTCCCAATTCGATCCGCTCAGATGAAGAAATATCTCGGCCCACGACTCCAGAAATCTCTACCCCATCCTCTTTCAATACGAGAGAAATGGGGGAGGGACATCTTCTCTAGTATCTGCACCATGGTGTCACGGAACTCAAAATTTAAGGAGCGACGATGCATTGAAAAACTAGAAACTTCAAGTAGGCATCTTCCTCTTCCTACAATCATTCAAACATCAATTCAACTTGATTTTAGTAAGGTGTTTTTATTAAATAGCATTATGTTACATAAAACATGCATTGCAAAACAGTCCTTAAATGGCAAGTCCTAGGATCTAAAATTGGCTCTGATACCAATTGTAACGTTCCCCCCTTCCAAAATAGGGGAAACACTTAAGATAGTCCACTAAGTCTTCACTTGGAGAAAATTTCCTACTCATCGACACCTTGACCATGCAAAGGTTCAAGGATATAATTCATAGGTAAGACCTAGTCCTATCCCGCAGGGGGAGCGTGGTCTTCTAAAAATCAAATCACCCATAGGGTAATTGATCATAATTTAGGCAACTACCAGTATTGATTCCTAGAGACAACGCTTTTTTCCTCATCCATGCAAGGCACAACCGCTGGCCTAGTCTTCTAGAATAGAATTGCCCGAGAACCTATTTATCTAGCGTAGGGCTTTCACTTAATCTATTGGAAAGCTACCTGACTAATCGGGTCCACCCGTCCTCCGTAGGATGGTGCCGTCGGGACATTCCATCCTCCCACTTTCCACCCTACTCACGCGTCAATTTGTTTTCTAATTAATCTTACCACACTATTTGACATAAATAAACATGTTCCTTAATTAAGGCCCTTTTCACAAGGTTTGTTAAAACAACCTTTTTCCACAATACAATAATGCCAAGGACAAGATTTATTAAAAAAAGTTTATACATGAATCAATTCCATACAAGCCAAACCGGCTCTCTTATTCTTTCCTTTATACTGCCGATGATCTAGAATTCGGCCTTCCAGCCTCTACATGCTGGGTAAAACCCTATAGGACCATACACCTTGTCGTCAGCCCCGTTGGCGAGGACTCAAGCCGGCCTGTCGCCCTCTCAGGCTCCGTCGCGCTGGATCCTCCCGCCCCTCAGAGGGATGTCTACGCACTAGGGTGAGCTTATTCATCACACTAGCCTGGGTCCTCAGAACTAGACAGCATAACAATACCTCACCTCAATCGGCAAACTTTATTCTCCCAATGGTATGAGGGATACCTTGGGCCAATCCCGAGCTTTGCTAACGATGCCGTCTGGCTACACAAGCACGGAACAGAGTTAGCGTCAAAGCCAGGAAAAACCTGCACTCTTTCTCTTAAAGATAACAATTTCAATACAAATCATTGAATACAGCATCACTTCAAATCATAGCTTAAAGATAACAATTTCAATACAAATCATTGAATACAGCATCACTTCAAATCATAGCTTCATACATTTTTTTCAAAGGAAAAGATACACATCTTCTTTCTTCATTTATTGACATTAATATTAAAGAAAAACTCTTTTTAAAAGATAACCAAGCTAACTTGGCCACCATTTCCTTGAGGAGCTTGCAATGGGGAGGGTTGGAGCCGCATTAGGAGCATCTTCTCCAATCTCATGTTGTTGCGTGCTCCTCCCGAGGTGATATTTTGGCGTTTTCGAGCTGGGGCCATCTTGGACGTTGCCTTGTAGTGCTTGTTGCCCCGCGGTCGTAATTCTTCAGTTAGATCTCGATTCTGAGATCGTTTGCTCACTCTATGAGCAAAAAACTACAGTACACGAACCCTCTCTATCTAAGGTAGAAAACCTCTTGCTAAAGTCCACGCAAATGGGGGGGGAATTTGTGAGATGTCCTTAAGGAGAAGTCAAAAATGTTTTGCTGAGGGAAGAGGGGTGCTGTGTTGTAAGTCTCTTCACACGGCGGGGGGGTGGGAGAAGAGCTAAGGACACTGTCTCCTAAAAAGGTGGGCTGGATGAAAGTTAGCTTATCTGAAAATTGGCAAATTAGGGGATGTTGAGAGGGGGGCAGCAAGGGACGGCTGTAGGTACGGCAGCAAGTACACTATGCAGGTATAGAAGGGTGGTACAGACGGCGACACGGCCTTGTGCAGAGTATAAGCTACGCAGGAATGCGTGCTGGTCATGGAGCACCCCAGGGGTTTATATAGCTGTGGGGTACGGGTGTGGACGTTGCGCAAAGTACAGTCAAAAGGATGGTGTACCATCAAAGGATGCAGATCAGTGGTGGTGAACAAGGAAAGGAGTGGTACGCATGTACCCTATTTGGTCAGAGGCAGCATGGGTGTCCACGTAGTAGCGGTGCGTGTGGACCACACAGTGGGTGGCCGACCTTTGGTCCTTGCGTGGCCATTGTACGGGCGCCTTGGTGAGTGTGTACAATCCTTTTTGGGGCGAGGTTCCCAAATTTAGGGCGTCGACCTCGATTTGCGTGCCGGACCGCTCCAGGGGGTGAAAAAAACTTTCCGACAAAAATGTCCGAGATGTTCCCCTAGTTGTTGGGGTGCAGACCGTTCATCAATCGAACACCCGGTCGTGCATTTATTTAGGTTTAAAGGTCGTCGTTTTTTAATTGCAAATAACCAAAATTCGCGTATAAGCTTGATTCAGTGTCCCTTTTGGGTGCTGTAAAATCCTATATTAGGGTAAAATGGCATGCAGATTTTAAATTTGGCTCGAAATTTGAAGATTCTAAGTAGAAATGGGTCATTTTAATAAAATCATTGGTTTTTATACCATAAAAACTCATAAATTCATCTATTACATGGACATTTCTTTATTAATGAAGATGGGTATGTTACATGAGGAGCTTTCCTCTGACTCGCTTGTTCCTTCTACCTCACGTCTTACAGATTGGGTGGTTAATAGTGGGTATTCTACTCATATGACTCCTAACAAGACCATTCTTCATCATGACATTTTTCCCAACTTTTTGATGGTGTCCATTGGTGATGTTTCCAACTTGGAGGCCTCTTCAGTTGGTTATGTGTGACTTAACTCTTCCCCGGTCTAGCCTTCTACCATTCAGCATGTGCTTCATGTTCCCAATCTCTCCAGCAATCTCCTCTCGGTTTTTCGGATTATAGAGAAACGATATGGTGAGATCGTCAACACCAACACCTTGCAGATTGTTGCCACATGTAATTAAGAAGGTGGTCTTTATCGGTTGAAGGATTGTGGCTGAGTCCCAATCTCATCTACTCCAACTTCTTCACAACTATCATGCCTTGGTAGCTCATGTGGATACAGATTTGTGGTGTGCTTGCTTCACACATCTGAATTATACTTCTCTGCAAAACTGATGTCTTCTCAGCAGTAGCAACAGATGGTCGAGGGTCTTCTGAAACCCTCCCACTCCACTTGTATGACTTGTCTTCATGGTAAGCAACACTGAGATACCTTTCCTCTCATGAGGCTACTCATCGGGCTTCTCATATTCTCGAGCTCATTCACATGGACCTGTGCGGCCCCATGTAGACTACTACCCTAGGAGGAGCCAAGTACTTTATGTAATATTATTATTGGCGATTATTCATGCAAAGTTTGGATTTATCTCTTGGGTTCGACAAGTCCACTCCAACAATGGAGGAGAATTCATCTCCAAATCCTTCCATAATTTTTGCTCACAGAAAGGTATAAGTCGTCAATTCTCCACACCTCACACTCCTCAACAAAATGGTGTGGTTTAATGCAAGAACATGACTATTTAGGAGATAGCCCATTTAATACAAGAACATGACTATTTAGGAGATAGCCCATACCATGCTTTCTTCTTTTGATCTTCATCCCTATTTCTGGGGAGAAGTTGTGAGCACTATTGTTTACATCATCAACCGTTCTCCTACAAAGGCGGTTTCTCACAAAGGAGTTTTACTAGATAGAAACCTTCCGTCTCTCATTTCAGGGTTTTCGATTGTGATGCCTATGTTCATATCCCTGAATCTATTCTAAAACGAGAACGAACCTCCTCATCAAGAAGAAAAATTTTCACACCAATTGGTATACTTCTCTGATGGAATTCATGCCTCTCCAGTAAAAGACCCTAATGAAGTCCATCACAATGGACTATCTTCACCAACTAGACTCACTAGTGATGCCTCTCACCTATCTATAAAACCCTTACAAAATCCTCAAATGCCTCAGCATTCAAATTCACATCCTTGGTGCTTAATAATTCTTGCATGACTCCAATTCATGCACAAGAGTACTCAACATAAATGTCATTAAGTTTTTCATGCCAATTGGTATACTTACGATAGAAATCCCTAATGGATGCCTCTCTAGTAAAGGACCCCATAGCCTTGTGTTCTCAACATAAACCAAGAGCCAACCTAAAAAAGATACTCAACTTTACAACACGAGTGTTGAATGCATGTCTCATCACCTTTGATAACAGTTTCAAGATAGTCTTCTAGACATACAATTCCTCGAATCCGAGGATAGAATCTGAATTAGGGAGGGGGGTATCTTAATCACATTTGGTTAACATCACTTTTTCGAAGAGTGGTTGGCACTTTGATATCATCATTTGTATAACTACACCAGGCTTAAAGGTGGCTTGGAACATCCTCGATCATACCTACAAGCAAGCCGGATAATAAACTAGTGTAATTGAGAAATAAGTACTAGTGTAAGGTAATGAACTAGTGTGAACTAATGAACTAGTGTAACATAGCGTGATTAGCTGCTTCGAGCTTATGTAGCTTTTGTTCTAAGGCACTGATTTGGTTGTGCTCTAGTCGTTCATTGCCAAGGCTCAAGGCTAATTGGATTATTGATTATGGAATCTAACCAAGCCTACAACATGTATTGCTAACTACAATATACATAGCCTAGATATTAGCTTAACTATATTTTGGGGTTCCAAACATACCATGGGTATTTGGGCATTTGTAAGAATGAGAAACATTTTTAATAATGAGCACAATCCCATTATCACAATTGAGTCTAATGCTCTTAGTGATAGTTGTTTACATTACATGCATGTGGATTATGGTGTGGATAGAGGTTGGAGGCTAAGGTGCAAACCGGCTGAGAACCTTGCATTCGTTTCCTCATTTCCCTCTAAGCGTAGTTAAAGAGACCACCAAGCTGTTGAACAAAATTGTGAAGTTCATTTTTTAATGAAGGCCTTCTCAACATCAAGTTTAAGCTTTATGGAGGAGCCTCAAAGACTTAGTACTCTCACTCAAACCGTTGTGTCAGCTAGATTGCCTATCACTCACAATCACTTGCAAATAAATAAAGTTAAACTCTCATATAAGAGAATGCATATACAAGAATCTATACCTTGCACACATGAAGAGTGTAGCTCACATACAACTAGAATACAATAAACTACAACATGCTATAGCCATGAGGCCTAATGGATTCATTCCCTTTTTCTCGTCTTGCAAGGCTCAAGTGTAGTTGAAGAGACCACGAAGTTGTTGAAGAAAATTGTGAGTAATGAAGATCTTTTCAACATCAATTTCGAGCTTTGTGAAGGAGCCTCAAAGACTTAGTACTCCCACTCAAACTGTTACATGTCCTCTCTCTACGAGACTTGTCTTGAGAAAGGGATAAATAGGCTTAGAAAACATTGCTTTGATACCATAAAAGAAATTCAATGGAGTGGATAGCTAGATTGCCTATCACTTTTGCAAATGGATGAAGGTAAACTCTCATATGAGAAAATGCATATACAACGAAGAGTAGTTCACACACAACTAGAAAAGTATCAAGTACAATAAACTACAACATGCTATAGCCATGAAGTGTAAATTTACATGAAAAGTATAGCTCACACACAACTAGAAATGTATCAACTACAATAAACTACAACATACTCTAGCCATGAGACCTAATGTATATTTACATAATAATATTCAGACAATTTTTTATATGTATTAATTAAATGCCACTGGTGCAATGATTAACGCTTGAAAAAGTTTCATTTTAGTATGTAATGATTAATGCTTGAAAAAGTCAATGAAATGATGACCCTCTTTGCCCTTTGTATTTGTACATATTCACCAATATCTTTTCTATTTAAGGTCTCACAATTTATTTAGTATGTAATGATTAATGCTTGAAAAAGTCAATGAAATGATGATCGTCCTTGCCCTTTCTATTTGCATGCATTCACCCATATCCTTTATATTTACCATACCCTTTCTATTTGCATGCATTCACCCATATCCTTTATATTCACCAATATCTTTTCTATTTAAGGTCTCACAATTTATTTAGTATGTAATGATTAATGCTTGAAAAAGTCAATGAAATGATGATCGTCCTTGCCCTTTCTATTTGCATGCATTCACCCATATCCTTCATATTTACCATACCCTTTCTATTTGCATGCATTCACCCATATCCTTTATATTTAAGGTCCACAATTCTCTATAAAAAGCCTCAAAGGGCTCATTCTACAAGTAGAGGGAGGGAGAGGGAGCGGAGCAAAGGGAGTGGCTGGGGGACTACACAAAACACTCTTATTTTTTGAAAACTTAAAATATATTTAATGGAAATGCAAAACAACATTTTCATGTGGAGTGCACACAAAGTCTAGAAAATCCCATTTCTCGCTATCAGTTCTCAAGAAGCTTCACAAGTAAACAAGATATGATTGCCATGTAGGTAGTCAAGTATGGGAACATGAAAGTCTACTTTAGTATGTGCTACTATTCTGAGGTTCAGAACCTTTATTTATTGAAATCATAAATGCTAAGGTTGAAATAACTCCCCATAAATATTTCCATAGAAATAGCTTAAGGCCAGAGATCAAGAAAGGTGCAGGAGCACAGCATGAAGTGGCAGATGAGCTCAAGCATGTGGAAATAAATATTTCCATAGAAATAGCTTAAGGCCAGAGATCAAGAAAGGCTAAGGTTGAAATAACTCCCCATAAATATTTCCATAGAAATAGCTTAAGGCCAGAGATCAAGAGAGGCTGCAGGAGCACAGCATGAAGTGGCAGATGAGCTCAAGCATGTGGAAGGGATGGATGCCGATGTGTCTGTGGAACTCAAGGATGCCACCCTCAAGAATTCGTACGAATCCGAGAAGAGCAACTGCAAACACCCAAGGATGAGGTCTTAAGAACCTTCAGGGAGTCTAAGGATCAAAGCTTTATCCATCACAAGGTACTCAATGTCACGTGCATCCCGCACTTGGATGCCACGTAGACATTTCTGTACAGAAGGTGCAGGACCTGGGATGGTGAACTGGTCCCATGTGAGCCCAGTCCGGGACGAGTCAGCCAGGGATCCATCATCTCAGTCGTCCGAGGTCAGGTGTGCATTGTCCTGCACATGAGTCCAAGGTCAGGTGTGCACTGTCCTGCACATGAAACAGTGCCAGTCCGCGCTGTGAGTCTCCCTCTGGAATGATGTCAGATGTTCTGTGTATCCAGTTTGCAACTGGATGCCAGACCTCTGTGGGCATGTAGGTTTGAATGTAGAGATGGCGCCAGCCCATAGGGCTACCCCACCAGTGCGAAGGTTTGCACTTGTAGTGTGGGCATGGGGGAGGTGTAGAACCACTCCCAAGGGGCCAGGAGGGTCCAAGCTGTGCCCACCAGCCATGGCATGGGCTGGAAGGGCTGTCGGCCAGCCCTAGTGCTGCTGGACAGGCAGCCGACAGGGCTAATAACCCAACCCAGCAGGTCGGCCAGGTGTAGGGGGCAGTCCCACACCCATGCGCAGAGTGCCCAGCAGCCTGGTACTGTTCCAGCAGGCATGCGCAGTGTGGCCAGCATATTGCATAGTGTGAAAGCACATAATTGCTAAAATACCTAGTCGTGAGGCTTAATTAAGCTGGCCGACTGGATGCTAAGAGGAGTATAAATACTCCTCTTAGCATATAATTGCTAAAATACCTAGTCGTGAGGCTTAATTAAGCTGGCCGACTGGATGCTAAGAGGAGTATAAATACTCCAGCCAAGAAAACATTGAGGCCATCTCATAATTCACCAAGTGCTCCAAGCAAACAAGGGCCAGGACAGCCAAGAAGTTGCTAACGCAAAGGGGTGAAGGACTGAAGGTCAAGGGCAGGATTTTCCAGCCAAGAAAAGGTCAAGTTTTTTGTATTTGTTTTCAGATTTACATCATTCTAATAAAGCAAATACACCATCCGTGGTGGGGGCCCTACAGAGGGTAATTGGGACCCAATACTGTGTCCTCTCCATCTCCCCCTTCTCTCTCTATTTTCTGCACATCTCCTTTCAGTTTGTGCGTTAATTCCGTCGCGAAAAGAGTGCTGATTTCTGAGTTTTGAAGTACCGATCCTTCTCCGAAGCTTCCGCATATTACAGTGGTATCAGAGCTTACTTCAAGGACAAAGATTCAGCAAAGAAAACCAGAAAATTTTTTCGCTCGTGTGGTTGGTTTTTAGACGCCGGTGGACTACCCCTTTCGGAGTGACTCCTGTCCCTCGAAGGACGGTTGGTTTTTAGCCTCCGGAAGCCTCCGGAAGTCTCCCACACAGATAGTGGATGGTCAGATTGCGTTCCGGAAAGGAATTGCATTTTCCCGCTATGGCGAGCTTTGGCGACGAGAGAGAACCAGAACCATGGGACCAGAGTGCACCAGGTAGCCCAGCTAGGGCACCATGCTTGAGTGTCACAGACATGTTCCAGCAGATGATGCGAGCAATCGCAGACCAGACAACCAAGTTGGATGAGCAGAAGGCGCGGATTTTGGCTCTGGAGGAGCGTTCTCGCTCTCTAGCGTCGCGTTTTCCATCTCCTCCTCCCTCTCCTTCCGTATCCCAGATACCAGATCCTCGTCTCACAGGGACCCTCTCGCGGGGTCACAGCCGCAGCCAAGCTCCTTGCTTGAGATGCATATGCGTGCATTGGAGATTCGACAACGAGAAGACGACGCCATGCGACGAGTGGAACACGAGCGTTACCTCAGGGCTTTGGACGCCAGATTGACACCGGCGGCGCCCTCGAATCATTTTCCCGAGAAAATGAATTTCAGTAAGTATAATGGTAAACTCGATCCCACTACTCTTTATTCATGGTTACATCAATTTGAAGCTTACTTTGCCGCAGTTAGGAAAACAGATACTGACAAAGTGATCTTAGCTAGTTGGTACTTGGAAGGTGAGGCCATTCCTTGGTGGACTCAGTGGGCTCATGCCCACACCAGAGCAGGTATGGCAGCTTATGTGTGGGACGAGTTCGTCCGCGACCTTAAGCAGCGGTTTCTACCGCCCCACTACCTTGAACGACTCGAAGACGAGTTCAGGGGAGCGTGTCAGAACGCGCAACCAGTCCTTCAGTTTGCCAATAAAATTTCGACCTTGTGTCTGCAATCAGGCTTATCTAGACAAGAAAGGGCAGTTTTTGTATGGCGTGGACACGCAAATCCAATGGGAGCTGCGTATGTTTAGGCCAGCCACCTTTGAGGACGCACTCTCGCTTGCGCAGAGTGCAGAAATGAAACACAATGGTGGCAAGCCCAAGACTTCCCAGCCGGCTTCTCCCAAGGCTAACGCCTCGAGGGGAAAAAGCCAGAACCAAACGGGGTCTTCCCCAGGACAGAGCCCGGGAGCCTCTGGCTCCAAGAACTCGAACAATGCGTCTAAGCTTACTGCAGACCAGAAAGCGGAGGCAGGCAAGACAGGTGGCAAGTTGAGTGCTGAGGAGCTTTCTCAGTATGGGAAGGAGGGTAGATGTTTCTTTTGTCACACAAAAGGACATACTTCTCGGGATTGTCCGAAGAAGCCTCCAAAGGCCGCCGCCGCCTCCACAGCTTACGTGGTGAGCACAGCTCCCACACAGACCCCAGCAGCTACCCCTAGTTCTTCAAACCCCGGTGCTTCAGTTGGAGCAATTATTAGCCGGGAGCTCGAAGATAAGCAGAAGGGCGCCCATGACCAGGAGCATGAGCGCAACGCGAATTGCTCAAGTCCTTTGGCTACATAGGTGGCCAGAGAGTCGTTGTCTTGTTTGACAGTGGCAGCACGGAGGATGTGATCACGGAACAGGCCACTAGGCGTGCCCGTTTCGAGCTGACTCCGGTGGACAAACAAGTTGAGGGTTTTAGCACAGGTATGACAACGAGCGTCAAGTATGAAGCTCTAGGTGCTAAGTTAGTGATTCAGGGCATAGAGTTTGTGCGTGACTTTATGGTTGCCCCTCTTGTAGGAGCAGACATAATTTTAGGTATCCAGTGGTTTCACAAGTTTCTTCCTAATGTCAAGTGGGACAAGCACACGTTCCAGATCGATTGGAATGTGTCAAACACCCCGGTGACCATTAAGTGTGAGCCAGGTATTCCAAACTTTCCGCTCATAAGCCACTTTGCAGGCTAAGCGAGCAGTCAAGGAAAGGCGCACAGTGTGTGATGATTTACATCCAGACAGCCCAGACGATGGCCAGTGCTTCCGAGAAGTACCCGGTTCTCCATGAAAAGTTCTAGAAGATTTTTCTTCGGGACAGTCTCCCTCCCCAGCTTCCCCCGTCCCCAGACCGGCGGAGGATCACAAGATTGACCTCCTCCCAAGCTCGAAACCCCCGAGCAAGTTTCCGTATCGCCTTTCTAAGGCAATGGAATCGGAGTTGGACCGCCAACTCCAAGAATTATTGCAAGCTGGCTTCATCCGCCCCAACGTGTCGCCATTTGCAGCACCGATCTTATTTGTCAAGAAGAAAGATGGGTCTTCTTGGTTGTGTGTCGATTATCGTTGTGTGTCGATTATCGTGCACTCAACAAGCTGACTATCAAGAGCAGATTCCCGATGCCTCGAATTGACTATATTCTCGAGAGGCTGAATGGAGCTAAGGTGTTCTCCAAACTGGATTTAAAGAGTGGGTACCACCAGGTACGGATTGTAGAGGGGGACATCCCCAAAACAGCCTTCCATACAGAACGGGCCCACTATGAATTTGTGGTCATGCCATTTGGTTTGACGAACGCCCCAGCTACATTTAACCGCATGATGATGCATATTTTCCGGGAGTTGATTGGAGAGTGTGTGTTCATATTTCTGGACGACATACTCATATTTTCAGCTACAGTTGAGCAGCATGACATTGATGTGGAGAAAGTCCTTAAGTTGCTGGAAAGCAACGAGCTCTATGTCAATGAAAAGAAGTCAGAATTTTATCTGTTCCAGGTACATTACTTGGGATATATAATTAGTGCTGAAGGCATTCGACTTGATCCGGCTAAAGTGGCCGAGATTGTTAACTGGGAAGTACCTCAGACCGCTTATGACATTAGATCATTTGTGGGTATATGCCAGGCATATTCCACCCACATTGACAAGTTTTCTGATCTCTCGGCAGATCTCACCGATCTCCTAAAGGGAGTGAAAACAAGAAGGCAAAAGATTCGAATGACTCCACAAGCGTTGGAGGCATTCCAAAACCTCAAGGTGGCTTTGTCAGAAGCACCTTGTTTAGCCCTTGCCTCGTGGGACGAACCATTTCAAGTGATCACCAATGCGAGTAACATCGCAAGTGGAGGTGTATTGCAACAGAATGGTCATCCAGTAGCTTACATGTCTCGTAAGTTACTGCCCGCCGAAAAGAACTACTCAGTCTATGATCGTGAACTCCTAGCAGTTATACAGGCCTTGAAACATTGGAAACATTTCCTGTATGGCCGTGACTTTGAGGTTCGCACTGACCATCATGCATTGCGCTGGATTCAGACGATGCCAAGTGCACAGTGGAGTGATCGACAACACCGCTGGAGTCAGATATTCCAGCAGTTCGGTGGCATGATTGAGTACCTTCCAGGAAAGGCCAATCCAGTGGTGGCCGATGCTTTGAGCAGGAAGAGACAAGTATCTGCGATTCAGACCACTAGACTTGACCTTGTTGGTACAAGACTAGAAGACATGAAGCACACGTACGCGGATTCCGAGGAATTCGGTACACAGTGGGAACAGGCATTGGATGCCACAGGACCATGCCATTTTCTGATACGCGATGGTTGGCTTTTCTACAAAGGCCGACTATGTGTCATGAAATCATTCCGGGCAGCTCTTCTCCATGATGCCCATGACGCCATTATAGGTGGTCATAGGGGCATGAATTCGACTCTGGAGAAATTAGAATGGCAATACTATTGGCCAAAGATGAGGCGTGATGTGTTTACATATGTACAACGCTGTGATATTTGTCAAAAGGTGAAAGCTCCTCGTGGAAAGAAGATAGGGTTGTTACAGCCTTTGCCAATTCCTGAGGGTCCTTTCCAGGATATTTCGATGGACTTTGTCACAAATCTGCCTCCCAGTCCGAGTAAGCGTAATACACAGTGTTTAACTATTGTTGATAGGTTCAGCAAATTTGTTATGCTTATTCCTTGCAGGGCCAATGTGACCGCCGAGGATGTTGCCCAGCTATTCATTCGGCATTGGTACCCGATTGGCGGGATTCCTAGGACCATAGTGTCAGACCGAGATGCCAAGTTTACCAGTCATTTTTGGGGGACATTGCTTGATAATTTTGGTACTAAGTTGAATTTTTCCAGTGCATTCCACCCACAGACAGATGGCCAGACAGAGATATACAACCAGTTGGCCTTTGATGTAAGGTAAGTGGGAATTGTTTTTGCCTTTAGTTCAAACTGTTTTGAATGACTCTTTTTCTTCAGCTACTATTGGCAGGACTCCATATGAGGCAGCATTTGGAAGGCCTTTCCAGTCGTTGTTAACCAGGACTTCGTCTTCAGTACCGGAGGCGAACAGAGTGACGGAATCTTACCAGGAGATCCTAGAGTCCGTTAAAGACAGATTAGCTAAAGCGCAAGAGGCCTACACTCGACAAGCCAATAAAGACCGAAGGGACATGAAGTTTTCGGAAGGGGATTGGGTGTATCTTCGGATTATGAAGCAAAGATTGAAGCAGGTGGGCAAGCGATGCCCAAAGTTGTCTTTCAGGAGCTTCGGACCATTTCCCATCTGGAAAAAGATTAATGAGGTGTCTATGCAGTTAAAGCTACCTCCGAGTTGGACTATTCACGATGTATTTCATGTCAGTTGGTTAAAGCCATATGCAGGTCCACCCCCTTCAGAGGTCAAAGACGAAGCGGAACCAGACATTATTGATGAAGCAGAAGTAATGGTTCCAGAACAGATCCTTCTGCACCGTTTCAAGCATGGCTCAGGCCGAAGACTACGACAGTTTCTCACGAAGTTTCAGGACCGAGGAACTCATGAAGCAGTATGGCTCGACAAAGAATTTTTCGAAGACTATCCGGCATTATTGACGGATTATTTGGAGGCTATGCAGCTTCCGTCAAGTTAAGCAGAAGGGGATGTCACATGCATCCCGCACTTGGATGCCACGTAGACATTTCTGTACAGAAGGTGCAGGACCTGGGATGGTGAACTGGTCCCATGTGAGCCCAGTCCGGGGGACGAGTCAGCCAGGGATCCATCTCAGTCGTCCGAGGTCAGGTGTGCATTGTCCTGCACATGAGTCCAAGGTCAGGTGTGCACTGTCCTGCACATGAAACAGTGCCAGTCCGCGCTATGAGTCTCCCTCTGGAATGATGTCAGATGTTCTGTGTATCTAGTTTGCAACTGGATGCCAGACCTCTGTGGGCATGTAGGTTTGCATGTAGAGATGGGGCCAGCCCATAGGGCTACCCCAGTGCGAAGATTTGCACTTGTAGTGTGGGCATGGGGGAGGTGTAGAACCACCCCCAAGGGGCCAGGAGGGCCCAAGCTGTGCCCACCAGCCATGGCATGGGCTGGAAGGGCTGTCGGCCAGCCCTAGTGCTGCTGGACAGGCAGCCGACAGGTCTAATAACCCAACCCAGCAGGTCGGCCAGGTGTAGGGGGCAGTTCCACACCCATGCGCAGAGTGCCCAGCAGCCTGGTACTGTTCCAGCAGGCATGCGCAGTGTGGCCAGCATATTGCATAGTGTGAAAGCACATGATTGCTAAAATACCTAGTCGTGAGGCTTAATTAAGCTGGCCGACTGGATGCTAAGAGGAGTATAAATACTCCAGCCAAGAAAACATTGAGGCCATCTCATAATTCACCAAGTGCTCCAAGCAAACAAGGGCCAGGACAGCCAAGAAGTTGCTAACGCAAAGGGGTGAAGGACTGAAGGTCAAGGGCAAGATTTTCTAGCCAAGAAAAGGTCAAGTTTTCTGTATTTGTTTTCAGATTTACATCATTCTAATAAAGCAAATACACCATCCGTGGTGGGGGCCCTACAGAGGGTAATTGGGACCCAATACTGTGTCCTCTCCATCTCCCCCTTCTCTCTCTATTTTCTGCACATCTCCTTTCAGTTTGTGCGTTAATTCCGTCGCGAAAAGAGTGCTGATTTCTGAGTTTTGAAGTACCGATCCTTCTCCGAAGCTTCCGCATATTACACTCAAGGATAAGAATGTCCGGATCAAGCAACTCCAAACACAGGTGTAGCAAGAAAGAGCCTCCACCAGTGATCCGCATCATGTTAATATCTGCAGATGAACATTGGTTGCACCTCCGTACAATATCCTCACCCTCTTCTTCCTCCAATTTGATATTTGCATGATCGGCCCCATCCCGTCAAACCGCTTCTCCAACATCATAGCCAAACTCCTGATGTCTTCCAAGAGACACCCACTATTGAAAAATGCACCTAGATCTAAAAGCTAGTGACACTTTTCTCAAGCTTACCCTTTCCTTAGCCTCTCCTGCCCCTTTCCTTCCATCCAGTGCTTAAATTTAAAGCAGTCAAAGGGCATCAAAGCCCTTCAAACCTTCTAAATAAGACTCTTAGAAAATAGGGGACCTTCTGGAGAAGGCCTCTTAGAAAATAGGGTTACAAAAGAAGGCCATAGAAGGCTCACTATTTTGAAAAAGAAATTCAACTAACCATCTCTCATCCAAATCTAGGTATATCAGCTTTAAAATGGATTAGATGTGCTAAAGATATGCCATTGCTTAAATTCTTTGAATTAGGTCCCCACTGCTTGCAAGTAGAAACAAAATAAGAGAGTCATGTGGGTAATCGCCATGCACAAATTTTGGCAATGTGGTATGTACCATGTACATTATTTTTTGTGGACTCAGAACAGGAAGATTTTAAAAGCATAAATGGATTAAAAAACCAAGGGAACAAAGCTATCAAACCGTCATCTAGCTTGTGATTTACATCACGCTATCAAACCTTCATCTAACGAGATATTAGAGCCAGGAAGAACACTATATTTTTTTAGCAATACATTATAATCAACCACAGTAACCTCGCATTCTCCGACCTTCGGCACAGGTTGGTGATTGAATATCCTCAATACTACTTAAAAGTTCCAAATAATCCATTGACTTGACACTGAGACGGGATCTGATGTCCTACAAATGAAGCAGCCTTGCATCAAAATAATCAATACATAAGTAGATCGTCAAATCTTATTTCTCCAATCCAATGTAAGGACTATATCTACCAGTAACAGGCTACAGCATCACAGACTTCAACTCTCCCAAAAGAAAGCTGAGAGTATCTAGTCTCACTTTACGATGTGAGTTTCTACTAGCTCCTGCTACCTCACAGAAAAACGAGCACCAATTCGAAAGCAAATTCAACAACAAAGTAGCACCGCAAAAAAGTAAGAGCAAACATTTGATGCCAGATTTGGAACCTTAAAACAGCCGATTGTACGGCATCAATAATCATTAGCTGTGGGTTCTTGGCAAAAAAAAGGGACCAAAACTCGTACATGGGCTGCACCACGGGCACGCGTGGTATTCAGCCCTAGACTCTCGGCCTTCAAAAGGATGCCACAAAGTTTAGTGACCACCTAGAAGAGCCTGACAATTAGAAAGACATTACATTCCCGACACTACTGCTTGTACAGTAGTGTTTGACATTGCTCAGTCCATGAAAATGGACTCAGCTTCAACAGCAAACCACTTATCCAAAATGGGCATGCACCTATATGTATGATTGAATTGAACCAATGTTGCAGGGAAAATTGGACTTGGAAGTTTTGCAGCAGGAAAAGTTGAAAACTCTATCCAGATGAAATGCGGCTGATGGTTGCTAATGCCCAATCAGCTGTCTCTTTCAGAGGTTGATAATCAGCTCTGTGGCATTCCTCCAAAAAATTCTTGTGAAAACTTGCCTTCTGGAAGAGTGCTGACACATTGGGCCCCAACGTGTCAGCTAAATCACCCAAAACACCTACGGCAGCCTTCGTCACAGCTTCATCCCTGTACAAAATGAGTCCAAGTCACCGTTAGAACTGATGAATGCTAGCTACTAGCACAGCCTCTCACTCCAAGCAAAATAGTGTAGCTAGCCTCTCCTCTAGTTTAAGTAGATGATTATACATGCTACATGCAAACCCTTATCCATTTGTTTGAACTTAAAATGAAGCTGAATATTATCAGACAACTGGGAAGCGTAGACAGTACCACACCAACTCAATGCAAGGAATGCATGTAGAACAAGCCCATACCTGTGCACGTCTGCATATATACTTTCAAGAAATTGCAAGATATGGACAGCATAGGGAGCCATCAAGTCTGACTTTTTGTTCTTGAAACCTTGAAAAATGCCTGAATATGCTTCCAAAATTCCAATGCGCAATTGGTTGTAGTACTCAATCACTTCATCATCTTGTTTTGCAGCCTGGGCAGAAAGCTCTGCAGCTCCTTGTAGCATTGGCATTGAATACATCAAGTACTTCTCGAAATTTTCTCCAATGGCAAGTGCAATGTCCCCAAAGCAAGAAAACATAGGGGGCTTCACAGAGCGATGCAGTTGGCTGCTAGAAAGATTTGTCAACAGCTGAGTCATGATACCATCACAAAATGGTAGAACTTTGTCATCTAAAGCTCGACAGATGTCACCAACAACTCCAACGGTAACTGCACACACTTGATATTCCTCAAAGTTCTGAAGCCCCATCTCCAGATACTTGTAAAACTCCTGCATATACTTTCCAAACTCGACACCAGTGGCATATGCCAGAGCACCAATAGCAAGCATTGCTTCTTCATGTACTGTAGCACTCCTACAGGCAAAGACCTGAAGGAAAAGCCCCATCATCTGATCAGCATACTGCAGAATTCCAGATTTGGTAGCTTCAGATGACCCCAGCTTTTGTATGATCACCTGCAATACACCACAAAGTAAGGCCTGCACTTCAGTCTGCTTCTCCCTGTCATCTGTTGAAACAACTAGCATCTCAAGTGTGTTGCCAAGCTTTTGCATAACAACTGGTGCCAGCTGTACCACAATCGGTGCAGTGTCTTCAGTTGAACATCTTACAATCTCATTTAAAGTCTCATATGCTGATGCCCTCAAGCGAGAATCGCCTGCATCTTCCCTATCTGTTGTGAGAAGAAGGGCTTGGATAATGCTCTGAAAGAAAGGTGATAAAGGAGAAGCCGACCCATCTACCCCCTCATAGCCCTGAGCAAGCAAATAAATAGCTCCACAAACCTTCTCAGCAACATTTGGTACATCAGTTATCTTCTCCAACAAGACACCCAGTATTTGCGGCAAATTAGCTTGAGTTATGACAGGGGCTTCGATGTTAGGGCCATGCAAAAACTCAAAAATCCTACCCAAAGTCCATGCTGTAGTATCCTTAACCTGATTGTTTTCGTCCTTCATTGCATTTAGCATAAAAGAAAGAGCAAGATTGACTAAAGGAGTCAATTGTTCAACAGAAGGACCTTCCAGAATAGATCCAAATGCATAAGTAGCAGCTTCCCGGCATCTCCAGTCAGGTTTAGAGATGTTATCTTGAACATAGGGCACAACAAGGGGCACAATATCATCCCCAACGGTCCTTGCAACCAGGCCCAAGCAGGTTCCACCTGCCATAGCCAAATTCCAAGCCTCCTCTTCTTGATCCTGATCTTCCTCTTGCTTTGTGAGAGTTTCCAATAGCAAAGGTACAAGTGCGGGGAGAGCTTGCTTGATAAACCTAAAATAAGGCACCTCGGAATCCCCTGAAAAATCTACTCCATATTCTTCCTGAATCTCTATCTCCTCATCACAGATAGAGCTCCAAAACTCAATGGCTTGCAGGGCAACTGGCTCTTCGTCCTCGTGCACCGCCTTGGATGTAATGGAGAAGACATCTTGCATGTAAGGGGCAAGCTTCTCATAATATGTTGAGGAAATGGAGACAACACATTCAAAGGATGCCAGCCTGACCCTGTTGTCTGGAGAAAGCGTTGCTTCACAGATTACTCTCATGATGTAATCTCTTTCCATATCATTTTCAAAGTTGCTCTGTGCAAAATCCAGTGCATTATAAAGAGCTTTAGTTGCAGCCAGCCTGACATCATTGTTGCTCTCAGCTGTATTCATACCTTGGACAACTGCAGTAAGAATGGCATTGACTTGTTCCTGGGCAAGGACATCAGCTGATACCTCTTCACAGACATAACCTAGGGTCTCTAGAGTAGCCTGCCTCAAGTGGGGTGGGTGCTCAGTCTGTGGTCCTCCCATGTTGGTCAATAGAGTCCCTATCAACTCTGGCCACTGCCCTTGTGGTAGCTCTATTGCAGCAACCTTAGCAATAACCTGAGCAGATGTATGCCTTGCATCTATAACATTCGATGACAATGTATTCAGAAGAGCTGCCTTGATCTGAGCTTTCAAAGTATCATTGAGAGAAATCCATGCTTGAACCAGCTCTGATTTCCGTGAAGCATCCCTTGCATCAAGAGAATTCTTCAGAATAAGACCAGCAAGCTTGCGACTCTCTGGTGGTTTTTCATTGTTTGCCAGCTCATGTGCCAGCGAGAGAAGGAAAGCAGACAAGTTCTGTTCTTGGAATTGCTTGAGGCTATCTTCAGCAAGCTTTCGAACTGAGCCATCTGGTGATTGTGCATTGAGGAGAACTTGTGTAACCTCCAAGGCCATACTGCAGAACCAACAAAATGTAACTGAATCTAAGGGTCAGACATAAACTAACATTGAGAAACAAGCCCCAAATTGACTGGAACCAGTGATGGATAGAAAAAATTAGCATAAACCAGCCAGTAACAATTTGCACAAAAACTTATAAAGAAGTCTGCATGTCTGCTATCGTGGCAAAAAGGTTCAGGTTATATCCCAAACTTAACAAAAACCCAATCTTAACTACATGAGAGTCTAACAAAATGCAATCCTGACTCTCATGAAGCTTCAAATCAACTCCAAATTTCGATCCTAACTCCATTTGAATTCTAAACAGTGAGGACAGCATTCAAAGGCTAACACATTCAACCAGAGCATCACGCTTGAACAACTGTGAAAAGATTTAGTCAGCAGCCATGCATGAAGTAAACGAAGAGTAAAAGCCCTCATTCAAAACTTTAGCAAAGTAGAGAGCCAAGAATCTCCTAAACTGAACCACAAAAAGGTTTGGAAACAGCAACCTCGATTAGCTCACAAAAAACATCGCCTTAGATACAACAAAAATCCTTCCTTTCCGTGCAGCTTGTACATAAAATCGATTTAATTCGATCTGGGAAAACAT
This sequence comes from Cibotium barometz, assembly GCF_041138505.1. Lineage (NCBI taxonomy): Eukaryota > Viridiplantae > Streptophyta > Polypodiopsida > Cyatheales > Cibotiaceae > Cibotium > Cibotium barometz. The sequence continues at coordinate 65,668,262 of NC_141049.1, forward strand.
TGACTGCTTTCAAGGAAGGCAATAGGCTAAAGCGTAATGTAACGGAGCAGAAATGTGAGGAGACAGAATCGTAGCGTATGTAAGAAACAATGCGGCCAGAGACTATGGAAACCAACAGATTAGAAGGAAAACAGAGTGTTACCTGGTATACAACGTAGAGCTTCTCAGAGTCTTCGCGATACAGACGAAGACCTGCAAGCTAGGGTTTTCTCTTCAAAAACCACATGCCAAAGGCTCTGATCTTGCTTCGTGCCGTGGATGACCTGCTTTGAGACCCGCTCTTAAGAGCAGAGTAAGTAAGAAAACGAAGGACCTAACCCTAGTCCTAATGCCAACCAGGGAGCAGAAGAACACGTGATAATGGAGATAGTGCAAAAATAAAATCTCTGCAAAAGCCCTAGCTATTTTCGTGGGATTTTTTATACGGCCTAGATCTTTCCAAATCACATATCGACGGTTTAGATCTTTCGCCCGTTTTACTTCCCCGTCTGTTTCAAAAGAAGCGCAATTTTTGCCGCCTCCATATCTATAGATATGGATGTTTAAACGGGAGAGCTGTCCATTTTTTATTTTTTGAGCTATGGGAACACGATATGTAAAATTCCCCCCCTTAGTGGTTTGACTTGTCCCTATTCTTGCATTCATCTTTGTCGATTACAAATTAGTGCAGTAGAAAGAGGTGTTGCTCTAGAGTCCCAAGGTCACGGGTTCAAGCGCAAGCGATGGCACGTACGGGTGTGTATGTTTTTTGCACTTTCTAATTCCAGCCAATTGTTTTTTTTTTAAACGCTCGTCTTCGAAGGGTAAGTAGAGATAAGCCTTATATTTGAAGCCCATGATGGACCCCATGGTCCCTAACTTACCAACCTATATATAAACACACCATGCTTGCTATATATATCCATGTAGAAGCTCATGTAGAAGCTCCTAAAGCACTTACTTTCTTTGAATAAAGCACCAAACTTGGCGTAAATAAACAGCTAGTATTCCAACCCAATATAATGTTGACAATCTCAACACACCTGAATAAAGCTTTAAAACAATCTTCGTACAACTGGATTCTCTTTCCTTGGAAGCCTATACTCCTCGCCTCCATCTGGCAAAAAAATTCAAGAAAAAAACATTAGCTATTGCAAGATATAATTTTCGTGGAAAAAAGGAAAGAAAACAACAAAACCTTACAGAACTCATTTGGTGGATCAATATTTGAGGCGAATGGAGTTTGAACAGGCTTGTAGACAGCAAATCGAAAAATTATGTATTGTCCAGTGCCTACGACTTGAAAATCTAACCGATCAGGCTTTTCATAGTCCACAAACATTACATGTACATAAAGTTGATCCGTGATCTTTTGTAATCTTAGACTGTAAATTCCAAGGAGCCCAAAGCTCTCATTGTAAGGGTCTTGACCATACAAACCCAGCAATAATCTGGGTTCTAAAAAATAAAGATATTCCCTGTTGCAAAAAAGAATGTATCAATAGCAATATAAATTTATCAAACAAAACACAAAAGTTACATAAAAAACAAGTTTCTTTATATACTGTAAAACACCGGTGCTCTCTAACAGTTCGATAATTAGAGATGTTGCTTGTCCTTCCCAAAATGGAGGGTCTACAATTCAGCCATGAATATTACATAGATTATGGAAAACAACAATACCTAAGTTATAGCAATCTCAAAAATAATTACCTTCAATATCTTGGCCATCACCATAAACAAATGAAAATGATCTTCTTGCCACCTCCATCCTAAGCAATATACCCCTGATATCAAATATAACACTCATCACTACACTAATTATTTACATAACACTTTAAGATCTCTCTCTCTCTCTCTCTCTCTCTCTCTCTCTCTCTCTCTCTCTCTCTCTCTCTCTCTCTCTCTATATATATATATATATATATATATATATATATATATATGTATGTTTAGTATTTTATCCCACGCAAGAAAAATAAATAATGCTACTATATATAAAAGCAAGTCAAAAGCAAACATTTGCTTATCCAAATGTTTAAAAAAAATCAAACAGGAACTCACCGACACCCTTCAACCATCTCAACAATTAGAACCACCTCTTGAGCAACGATGGGGCACTCCCTTTTGTGGATCTACATAGTAGCTTTAGCTCAATGCAAGTAGCTTTATACACATGAATTCAATAATGCTAAAGAGAGTAGCATCAATGTGAAACATTGCACAGAAAAACAACATAGATTACACATGTCACATCATTGCAAATATTCTCTTTTCAAATGCTTACTTCAATGATACAAAATATCTACGAATATAGTCTCTAGCATTTGTAAGCTACTGTATCAATAGCTTGTTCTCTACCTTTTGGGCATAGATTAAGTTTACATTCTAATTCATGCCATTTGGAAAACCTCCTTGTAGACAACATTGTTTGTGAAGACTTCGGTTGAACCTTTTATGCTGCTTTCATGTTCTATATAATTTTTACACACGCTTTCACTGCATCAGATGATCCAACACGTGACATAGTAACGTACAGCTGTCCACGTGTGAATACTTGTGTGGCCAAATAAAGTCCCAATACACTCAATGTTTGTCCTTTTGTGACTTATTTATTCACATACCAAAGGCTAACCTTACAGGAAATTGTCTCTTTCTCATGTCAAAAGGCAATTGCAGCATAGTAGGTATGAATATTATCTTGGGAATAAAGACCATGTCTCCAATGTTTGTACCTGTAATGATTTCTACTTCTATCACCTTTTGTTGAGAAATGTGGTGCCAAAGAGCACAAGGAAAATATGGAGTGAGTGTGAGAAGCCACATCACCAATTGAGAATTATCCCACGTGCAAGAGAAAGGCCATGTTGTACTCTCCTCATATAAAAGGGGGACATTTGAAGTATTAGAATACAAGCACAACATCTTAAGTCTTTTTATGAGTATATGTTTCCATCATGTAACCTAACTGAACTTGAGTCTAAACTTAATTAGTACACACTTATCACAATGAGTCTCTTTCATTTTAATCCACCTTAGATTAGCAATGTTGTTAGAGTAGATTAGTGTAGGATTAGTGTATCATTAGGTAGATGTTATGTTTTTAGGAGAGCTTGATCTATAATTTCAACATGGTATCAGAGCTTAGGTCTAGCTCTTCTAGTTTAGGTTCAGCTCATTAGTAAAGTAATTAAGTGTTAGGTTTAGGTGAAGGGAAAAGTTATTTTCTTCTTCTAGTCTATTTTGGTTGAGCTGAATTATTTTCTCAATCTTAGTAGCATAGAGAAGAGAGGAGAAGTTTATTTCTTCACTCAGTCAATAGGGGCACTCTGTCTACAGCTAGCAGAGTTGGTGCATTCAAGCAATAACAAATTCAAACATAAGGGTTGAATAACACTGCAAAGTTGGCCTTCACAGCATCAATAGCAACACCTCAACGACACCAAATATGGGCATCTCCATGGCGGCAAATGGCTACAGAGGCTACAGCAATCGTGGTGTAGTTGTTGAGATTCAAGCTCGATGTTAGTGTGAGCCAGCTATGCTATGTGCTGGCAGATTAGGTAGGAACATGTGTGAGACATAAATGACCGCGTGTCCAGCTGGTCATAGGGTGTGGACATTAGCTAGGGTTAGTAGAGTGTGGACACAACTCATTGTGTGTTGTGTGGATTATGGATTAGTGCATTATGCTTTGTGTGAGAGTGGACATGGCTTCCCTCTATGGTTAGGGTTTGGAATATACATTAGGGTTTGCTCCTGTGTGTGTGTCTCCTCCTCCTCTACCGTTCTTTCAACATGGTATCAGAGCCTTGTGCTGTTTATTAGGGTTTATGAGTGAGTGAGTGAAGAGGGAGAAGAAGAAGCTGTGAAAAGAAGCTGTGAAGCTGCCATTGGAGCTGTGAAGCTTGGAGCACACCGAATCTTATCAGATCTGAGAGCTTGGCCTATCGGGTAAGGTCCTCTAAACATCCTTGAGCGGATTGCAGGTGAAACAGGCAAAAGCAAAGCAAAATAGAGCAAATCAAAGCAAAGCAAAATTCTGGTTTTTGAAGCTTTCCATTAAAGCTTGGGAACATTGATGTATGGTGGAAATACGCGTGATTCTGGCAAAAGACATATGCATTTGTCAAAGAGGGATGTATTGGCAACCCATGTGCAAGCCTTGAACAAAGTTTGGAGCAATTTGGATGTATTTGATTGAGTGAAAATTCTGGTTTTTTGAGCTCTCACAAAACAGTGAAAAAGAAGCCCAAATTTGATGCATTTGGAGTGAGGTTTTTGCAAAAAATCCAAGCATTGGTGGATTGCACATGTACCTATGTGTGTTGGGCACCTATAACTATCATCAATTGACATTATAAACACTCCCAAACACCTTAATTGCAGGCGGCGCAGCTCATACAGAGGAAACAGGGCAGAAATCTGGTTTTTTGACTACGAGGAGATCGATTTCTCATTAGTTGATTGATATCTTCCACAACTTCCTTAGCAATTGGATGCTTTACATCTTGGAGAAGAGGGCTATGTGATTTGTTTGACCAATGATGCTTAATTGAGCTGGGAATGAGCTGATTAAAACAGGCTGTCCACTGGTTGCAGAGAAACAGAGCATTTTAATTGAGCAATTAATCTTTGGTGTTTTACAATTGGACAAATTCCTCTTACATGGAGTTGATGGACACTATTGCTAAGCCAATGAATTCCTGGTTGCCCAATTTGGTGAAATATTGAAGAAATTAGAGCAAATTTTCTACTGGTTTTTCTGGTTTTTCTGGTTTTTCCAAAAACAGAGAAAGGGTTTTTCAAAAATTGATAATTACACATGTCAGATGGAGTTGATACTCAACATTGAGGTTCATTAGGTGTCAATGCAAGTTGCCTATACTTGATTGCACCATTACATTGCGATTTGGAGCCTTGGAAGGCGTGTCAATTCAGGGTATCCCGCACTGAGTGAGTCAGTTCATCTTGGATGATTACAGGTTGATTTCCTACATCAAATTTGGAGTTTGTTGGCTATCTTGGAGTATCTGGAACATTCATAGGAGTGTGGTTGAGCTGAGGAAGGCTCATTTACAGATTTGAAGTGTGCGGAAGGTGTACGCATTGAGCAACATGTCGGACAATCCAGTACAGATTGTTGGTGAAAAGCTGGATAGGAAGAACTTCCAGGCATGGAAGTACAGGATAAAGAGTTTCTTGAAAGGAAAAGGATTTTGGAATCTCATTACAGGTGCTGAGCCAGAGCCAGAGCTACCTCGGCAACCTACACAGCAGCAGCTTATTGCTCATAAGCAATGGTCAGAGAGAGCATTCAAAGTGCTGCATTATTTGTCTATATGTATATCTGATGCTATGCTCATACACATTCAGGATGCTGAGAATCCCAAAGATGCATGGGATACTTTGGTCAAGATGTTTGATACAGATACGAGTGCTCGCAAGTCTCAATTGCGACAGCAGATACACAATGTGAAAAGGAATAAAAGGAGCATACATGATTATGTGCAAGAAATCAAGAAGTTTGCAGATGCATTGGCCACAATAAATGCCCCCATGCCTGATGACGATTTGGTGGATATTACCTTGCGTGGTCTTGGCAAGGAATACAAATCTTTTGATACATCTATCTCAGTGAGGAGTACAGGTCTACCCGACTTCGATGAGTTGGTTTCACTCTTATTGGTTGAGGAAATCAAGCTCAGTGATTCATTTCTGGATGCATCTACTAGCCATGATGATGGCAGAAATCAGGCTTTCTACTCGCAGAGAGGCTTTAGAGGCAGGGGGAGATTCGCATCACGTGGACGTGGTGGTAATGGTCGTGGATGGCAGGATAGACCTCCACAACAGAATTTTCAGCCTTCTTATGGTGCTCGAGGTGGTCATGGTTATGCACCTCAGCGAGGCAGAGGTACCCCCCGTGGTCGAGGACGTTGGCAAGGCCAACAAAATTCTATGCAAGATGTGGAATGCCATTATTGTGGCAAATATGGTCATATGGCGAGAGATTGCTTTCGCAAACAGAATGATTTGAGAGGGGGAAGAGCACAACGTGGTGGTCATTATGGTGGAAACTATGCACAACATGGTGGCAACTATGCATCAAGTAGCAATGATGGAACTGCAAATCATTTGTTTGCCATGAAGCATGTTGTGGGTTCTATGACAACAAATGCTGAGAATGATGATACATGGTATATGGACTCAGGAGCATCAAATCATATGACATGCCATGGTGAATGGTTTGAGCACATGAAGCCAATGGATGTCAAAGGCTATGTGGAAACAGGTGATGATACCCAGCATGTCATTACACATGTTGGAAGTGTACCATTGGTCATGCATAATGGTCAGACAAAGTCTATGTCAAATGTGCTGTATGTGCCTTCGATCACTAAAAGCTTGGCCTCAGTTGGTCAAATGGTAGAACAGGGATTACAGGTTAGATTCAATGAGCATGGATGCTTCGTTGAAGACTTTAAACATGGATGTAGAGTGATTGCTAAAGGCAAGAAAGAAGGAAGACTGTTTAAGCTGGATGCTGGAATTCCTGAGCTAAAATCAGCCATGTTCTCAAAGAGCAGGAATGTGGTACAGGACATTGATATGTGGCACAAGAGGATTGGCCATGTAAATATACAGAGATTAAAGAACATGCAAACAAGAGGCATTGTCAATGGTTTGCCTAGGTTCAAATATGATGGACATATGCATGTTTGTGAAGCCTGTCAGTTTGGGAAGCAGGCAAGATTGAGATTTCCTAGAGAAGGAAATATGAGTAACAGGCCACTTGAGATAGTACACAGTGATGTATGGGGTCCTGCACAAAACCCATCTATCAAAGGCAGTCTATACTATGTTACATTCATTGATGACTTTAGCAGGATGACATGGATATACTTTCTCAGGGAGAAGAGTGAAGTATTGGAAAAATTCATGGATTTCAAAGCTTTTGCAGAAAAGCAGTATGGCTGTTGGATTAAATGTCTGAGGACAGATGGAGGTGGTGAATACACCTCAAAAGCTTTTAAGCATTTCTTGAGGAAGCATGGAATAAGGAGACAGTTGACATGCAGGTATACACCTCAGCAGAATGGTGTGGCTGAGAGAAAGAATAGAGTTATATGTGAAGTGGCAAGGGCGATGCTTAATGAAAAGAGCATGCCAGATTACTATTGGGCAGAAGCATGTGCTACTGCAGTATACATATTGAACAAAACACCTACAGCAGCCATTCATGGAAGCACGCCAGAGATGCGGCTCACAGGTTACAGGCCAGACATTGGACATCTTAAAGTTTTTGGATGCATAGCTTATGTGCATGTGCCTGATGAAAGAAGAAGGAAGTTGGATCCTAAAGCAGAGAAATGTGTATTTGTTGGATATGCACAGGATCGAAAGGCCTACAAGTGTTATAATCCACAAACTAGACAAGTGGTCATCTCACGTGATGTAGTGTTTGATGAGCTTGCTAGTTGGTACAAGGCAAAAGATGAAGGTGTTATTGAGTCACTTGAGGCTGATGTGCCTGTGAACTTGCCATCACAAGCAAGTTCTAGCTCTACTACTATGTCTGGGCCAGCACAGCAGAAGCTGAGAGTAGCAGTGTACGTCCATGGTCAGGACGTTTGAGGCATGAGAGTGTAAGCACTGGGAGTAGTGCTATGGATAAAGGCAAAAAGAAAGTCGAAGGAATTGGAGTCACAGGATATGAGTCATCCAGTTCTGAAAGTTTGGATGAGGAGCTTGGCATACCTGTTTTACGCACACCTGGTGCCAGACAGGACAGATATGTGCCACCACATGCTAGAGTCACAGGTGTACAGAGTGACCCGCAGGCATTGCGGAGATCCCAGAGGGTCAGATATCCTGTTGACAGGTTGACATACAGAGATTTTGCTATGCACTATGCATACATGACATCTATGGTGAAGCATGTGGAACCTACATGCTATACAGAGGCTATTGGAGAGCATGTATGGGAAAAAGCAATGGATGTGGAGATGGACGCATTGGTCCATAATGATACATGGGAATTGGTTGCACTACCAAAGGACAAGAATGTTATTGGATGTAAATGGGTTTACAAAGTGAAGTGTAAATCTGATGGTTCTATTGAAAGACATAAGGCAAGATTGGTAGCAAAGGGTTATGCACAGACCCAAGGATTGGATTATGATGAGACGTTTAGCCCAGTGGCTAAGATGGGCACAGTGAGAGCAGTCATTGCTATGGCTGCAGCTAATGGCTGAGAAATGCATCAGATGGATGTTAAGAATGCATTTCTGAATGGAGACTTACAAGAGGAAGTGTACATGGCACAGCCAGAAGGGTATGTACACCCTAGATATCCCACTCACGTATGCAGGTTGAAAAAGGCATTGTATGGTCTAAAGCAAGCACCTCGTGCTTGGAGTGATAAGATGAGCAGATATCTTATCTCACTTGGTTTTCAGATTTCTACAGCAGATTCTTCACTGTATGTGAAGAAGACACAGCATGGGATTGTTTTACTAGTCATCTATGTGGATGACTTGATTATTACAGGTGATCATAGTGCAGATGTGATGCATGTCAAGAAAGCTTTGAGTGGGCAATTTGACATGAAAGATCTTGGTGAGTTGAGATACTTCCTTGGAATTGAAGTGGTGAAAGATCATGCAGGTACTTGGTTAGTACAGCGCCAATATGCCTTGGATATGTTGGCAAAGTATGGCATGACAGGGTGTAAGCCTATGAGTACACCATTGGAGCAAAATGTAAAGTTGCGGGCTGATTATGGCGAGGAATTGGATGATCCTTCTATGTACAGGAAGATGGTTGGTAGTCTCATATACATGACTATCACACGCCCGGATTTGAGTTATGCGGTGGGGCTAGTCAGCCAGTTTATGCAGAGCCCCAGGAAACCACATTTGGATGCAGTGAGACGCATCATGAGATATGTGAAAACCACAGCACATTATGGTTTATTCTATGAGAGTGGTAAAAGCTTGGACATACATGGCTACACAGATGCTGATTGGGCAGGTAGCGCATATGACAGGAGGTCTACTAGTGGATATGCTTTTACACTTGGCAGTGCTGTGGTGAGTTGGAGTAGCAAAAAGCAACCTACAGTTGCTTTATCCAGTACAGAGGCTGAGTACAGAGGTGCAGCCATTGCTACTTGTGAGGCTATATGGTTAAAGAGTCTCTTGGCAGATTTATGTGAGCCTCTTGATGGGAAAGTTGTCATTCATTGTGACAACATGAGCAGTATGCAGTTGGCAAAGAATCCAGTATTTCATGCGAGGACCAAACACATAGAGGTCCATTATCACTTTGTCAGAGAGAAGGTGCTGGATGGTACAGTTGATCTTCACTATGTGAAGACTGATGAGCAGGTGGCTGATATCTTCACGAAGCCACTTAGCAGGGAGAAGTTTGAGTACTTCCGGACTATGTTGGGAGTACATGGGATGAGCTTGAGGGGGAGTGTTGAGAGTGTTGATATCCCAAGCTCATCTACATCTTCATCGGCAGTACATCATGAGCTTGAGAGGGGCTGTTGAGATTCAAGCTCGATGTTAGTGTGAGCCAGCTATGCTATGTGCTGGCAGATTAGGTAGGAACATGTGTGAGACATAAATGACCGCGTGTCCAGCTGGTCATAGGGTGTGGACATTAGCTAGGGTTAGTAGAGTGTGGACACAACTCATTGTGTGTTGTGTGGATTATGGATTAGTGCATTATGCTTTGTGTGAGAGTGGACATGGCTTCCCTCTATGGTTAGGGTTTGGAATATACATTAGGGTTTGCTCCTGTGTGTGTGTCTCCTCCTCCTCTACCGTTCTTTCAACAGTAGTAAGGCATAATCAGCATGCAGTCAACAACCAAAGTAGTAGTTTTGCTCGCAAATCCCAACACTAGAGAGAAAGCCCAAAGCATTGACAGAAGGCAGTGGTAGAGCCAGTCGCCAAGCCAGGGAAGCACACGGTAGCCCGGTCACCACAAGAAGAAGAGAGGCGACGTGCACATGAGATAGTCGGCAAGAAAAAGAGAAGGTTGTGGGACAGCAAACACGGCGTTGCACTACTATAATGTGTATGGTGTGTTGTCGCGGCATGCACACGTCGAAAAGCAGTTGTCTGAGCTCTAGCTCATCAAAGGACGAGCAATAGAGTTTGAGAGAAGGAGACCTCCAGCGCAAGTGCTTGTTAATACTGTCGAGATGTCGCGTGCACATAATGAAAGCTCTCGGTGGTGGTGGCTGGTGGACTTACTGAGCACAAGCTGAAGGAGATGAAAGCAGTCTACATCGCACAGCCAACTCATGGAAGAATTGCAATAGGCAGACGACCATGGGCGGTGTATCGGCTCCAGCGAAACGAAGCAATAAGTTTTTTTTTCAACAACAACAAAAAAAAATAAACCCTAAGGTTGAAAAACGTCTTCACACCAAATCTCTCACAAGGGAGCATTCACATGCTTTACATGAAATTTAGTTCTATGGATGAAAAAAGAATGTTGCGTGCATTAGAGATGTATATAATCATGATTGTGAAAGCTAAAAACTCACATAGCATTCATGCATCATCGAAAAGAGCTTTAATTAAATAATTTGCCATCAAGAAAAAGTGTTTTTGTAGAAGAAGTGAAAGACCAAGCACACGCATCAAATGCCACCATCAACAAAGTCATCACATCGACAAAATGTTTTCACCAAAATATGTAATCTTTGTAAAAATGCCGCAACCACATGAGTATGCAAGCATGTGTGAAAACCATAAATGGGAAATTGCATCTAGTCCACATCAAAGAAGCTACCCACCTCATTACCAAAAATTAAATCCTACTTCCTACAAAAAGTGCTTGTAACTAGCCTTTGGGACCGATGCTGTACCCAAGCTAGAAATTCATCCCTCACCTAAGAGCTAAAGTAGCATTAAGGAGCGGAAGTGCCAAAGTAGCATTAAGGGGCGGAAGTGCCAAAGTAGCACATGGGCCAAAGTTGCTCATAGCACATAGGGGAATGTAGAAAGGAAGAACTCAAACAACATTATGTAACCAACATCCAACCACCTTGAGTAGCCCAAAGATTTGGTACCAAGGGGGGGTGTTGAGAAATGTGGTGCCAAAAAGCACAAGGAAAATATGGAGTGAGTGTGAGAAGCCACATCACCAAGTGAGAATTATCCCACATGCAAAAGAAAGGCCATGTTGTACTCTCCTCATATAAAACGAGAACCTGCATGTGTTCTGTTAGGCAAAGGAGTGGCCAATTTGTTGTCAAGTAGTGTTTTTCCCAGTGATTTTGGCATAATTTTTAACTCCTCATTCTTTCTTTTTTTCCTTATCAACAACATCATCCACATTTGCCTCATCAAAAGGCTAATGTGTGGGCTAAAAAACATACTGATTTTTAACCTTTGTGGATTGATTTTCAGCATTCCTTTGAGTACCCAAATGCTCTATATCAATGTGTCTTGCATTGAACAATGGAGGGAGAGAGTCGAATATGTCCTTCAAACATACATTTTGCTGTTTTTTACATGAAAGCAAGGGCGACTGAATTGCAGCTTCCATAAATACAACATCTCTACTCACAAGAATTTTCTTAGTACCAAGATGATAGAGACAAAAATCTTTACTTTCAAGGCTACACCCCACAAAAATACATTTAACAACCTTATTGTCAATCTTGCTGCTCATGCACACAAGTACATATTAAGCAAGAAAACCAAAAATGTGTAAGTGAGTCACAGAGGGCTTTCTACCATTCCAACCTTGAAAAGGGGTAATTGTATGCGAAGCCTTTGTAGGACACCTATTCAGAACATATGTTGCACACATGACTGCTTCTAGCTAGAAACCATGAGGTAACTCCTTACTTTTAATCATACAACGTGCCATCTCCATGAAAGACCTGTTTTTGTGTTCAGCTACACCATCTTGCTGAGGTGCACAGGGCACAATACATTGGTGTTTTATCCCATGATCAGCCATGTATGCATGAATCTTCTTAGACATATACTTCCCCCCCTCGATCAGGCACAAGTACATAAGCAAGAAAACCAAAAATGTGTAAGTGAGTCACAGAGGGCTTTCTACCATTCCAAGCTTGAAAAGGGGTAATTGTATGCAAAGCCTTTGTAGGACACCTATTCAGAACATATGTTGCACACATGACTGCTTCTAGCTAGAAACCATGAGGTAACTCCTTACTTTTAACTATACAACGTGCCATCTCCATGAAAGACCTGTTTTTGTGTTCAGCTACACCATCTTGCTGAGGTGCACAGGGCACAATACATTAGTGTTTTATCCCATGATCAGCCATGTATGTTTGAGAGAAGGAGACCTCCAACGCAAGTGCTTGTTTTAATACTGTCGAGATGTCGCGTGCACAGAATGAAAGCTGTCGGCTGGTGGACTTACTGTGAGCACAAGCTGAAGGAGATGAAAGCAGTCTACATCGCACAGCCAACTCATGGAAGAATTGCAATAGGCAGACGCGGTGTATCA